>NC_056726.1:217098827-217293827 GCF_019279795.1 Protopterus annectens
TCATTTCAAATGTTGATCATATGGTCTCGGCCATGTGGTCTTTGATATGAATATATAAATATATATGTATTTATTTATATATATATATATATATATATATATATATATATACACACACACACACACACACACACACACACACACACACACACACACACACACTTGTGTACACACATACAAGTATATATATATTTTGTTGTGTCTTTCGGCTTATCCCAGTTAGGGGTCGCCACAGCGGAACTCCGGTCCACTAATGTTTGGTAGTGGATTTTTACATGACGAGTTACCAGCCCTGATGCACAACCTTCAACGCCCATTCACGCATGCCTCCACACAGAAGACGCTCTAGCTGAGAATCGAACACAACAACGTCTTGCTGTGAGGTGACAACGCTACTGCAGCACCACTACCGCATATATATGTATATCTATCTATATATATATATATATATATATATATATATATATATATATATATATATGTATATATATATATAGATATATATGGGTCTCCTTCAAAACACCGAAAGACCAGAACATCAAAATTGTTTTGAAGGAGACCAATACAACGAAACTGCAGAACGAAATGGTGTTAAGGGATTTTGATTTTGCGCTTTTGGTGTTCCACTGTGGGTGAGTATGCATGTGTAAGTGTATTTGTGAGGGGTAGTGCTGTGTGTAAGTGTGTGTTGTGACTGTGGTGTGTGTGTTTGAGGGACTGTAGTGTGTGGGTGTGAGGTTTACCTTGTGTGTCTGTTTGTGCGATCTCGTAGTTAGAATATTAAAGAAAGGATGTGTGAGTGGTGCAGGGGGGATTGCCCCCCTGCTTATTTGTAGTGTAGGGTGGTGTGGTTGGTAGTTTGGGGCAGTTGTGTATGTATTTGTGTATGTTTTTTATGTGTGTTATACTTACGTGGTTTTCGGTGTTGTGGGGTTTCGTTGTTTTGATCTTAGTGTTTTGGTCTTCAGTGTTGTGAGGTTTCGTTGTTCTGAAGTAGACCATGCATATGTTTACATATATATACACACATATGTATATATATATATATATATATGTATGTATATATATATATATATATATATATATATATATATATATATATACATATATACATATATATATATATATATATATATATATATACACATACATATAAGTATACTGTAAAAGTAGCCAACTCCAAATCCAGCTCCAAACAAGTGACAAGTGGAGTACCTCAGGGTTCAGTCCTGGGACCACTCTTGTTTGGCATCTACTTCTCTGAAGTACAGGCCAACATTAAGGGACTCTGGCTAACAAAGTTTGCAGATGACTGTAAACTGGGATCCATTATTGAATCCCCAAATTATGTGGATATTCCGCAAAAGGGCCTTACAGAAACAGATGCCTGGTGCCAGAGCCATGGGCTCAAGCTTAATGCCAAGAAATGTATAGTCATCCCCTTTGGAAAGAAACATGTACCCATGAACTACCACATAGGTGGCAGGACACTAAACATCGAAAGTGTGATGAGAGACTTAGGGACACAAGTGGACAGTGGTCTCACTTTCGATAACCACATCGCCACAACAGTCAGGAAATCCTTTTACGTGGCACACCTCATCACTAAGGGCTTTTCATCCAGAAAAAAGGAGGTCATCATCCCACTGTACTCATCCCTCATTAGACCCATTATAGAGTATAATGCCCCATTTGGTATGTACCTCACAAGACATCTGCAACAGCTGGAAAGGCCACAGAAATACCTCCCTAAAAGAATCACAGGCCTAAAGCAGATGCCATATGCTGACCATATAAAAAAACTCCAGCTATACTCTGTGGCATATCGTCTACTCAGAGGCGATCTCTGCTTAACATACAAGGCCATGTCAAACCCTGAGCTGTTGGACATGCTCCACTTAAAGAAATCCCAGTCCCTCAGAGCCACACGCTCCAGGGATCTAAACCTTATCATCACAATGAACAAAACATGCTGGAGGGATAGGTTCCTGTCCCAGAGACTCCCCATACTCTGGAATAGGCTACCCATACATGTCAAGCAGAGCACCTCATTGGCCCTCTTCAGAAGGAACCTTGATGATTGGATGAGAGATAGGAAATTCACCCTGGGGATCATGTCAGTCGCCCTGCTAGACAGGGGCTCAGAGAAGTAAATATTGTGGGAAAAAATTTCCAGGGAATTGTTATGGCTAGGCTTGTATAGGCCTTAGGGCCGATAGCCTAGTATCAACCTATGAACCGATATATATATATATATATATATATATATATATATATATATATATATATATATATATATATATATATATATGTATATATATATATATATATATATATGTGTGTACGTATGTGTGTATACAAGTGAGTGTGTGTGTGTGTGTGTGTGTGTGTGTGTATGTATATATATATATATATATATATATATATATATGTATATATAAACTTAAAAACTTCTCAGGTGCACTCAAAGGAATGAATCCAGAACCCAGTAATTAGCGCACATTTGTTCTTTTATTTATCCAAGGAATTCTTCAGAAATTAAACAGTTACTAACAGTGCATCTTATAAAGAAAAAGGTACAGTAATAAAAATTACAGTCCACCAATCATGCCTCTAGAGTCTTACATCATTATGTAAAACAATGCTTTCATGAAAAATTATAACTTGTCTGTTAATGAAATTGAAGCTTTGCAGGACTTACAGTCAAATGAAAATATCATAATTAAGGAAGCTGACAAGGGTGGCTGTACAGTGATTATGAATTTAGCTGATTATATTGATGGTATGGATGAATTATTAGTGGATGTAAACACTTTTAAACCTGTACAAAATGTTGATGTTGGGAAACTTATTAGTAAAGTGAATATTGGTATTTATGAATTACAAATGAATAATGATATAACGTTGGATATTTTTAACTTCCTAACAGTACCTAGTCCTACTATTCCAGTTTTATATGGACTACCCAAGATTCATAAATCCCTTTTACATCCCCCAATGAGACCAATTGTCTAGGGTAGAGGGTGGATTACTGAACCTATTTCTGTCTACCTGCAGGATGTTCTTAAAGATTTTTTATGTTTTGTACAAAGCTTCATTAAGGGTACTGGGCACTTTATAAATTTACTATACCAATGGTATGAGACAAACATTGAAAGGGATGTCCTATTTGTAACTTTGGATATAAAATCCCTCTTTACCTGTATTCCAAATGAATATGGGATAAACAGTATAAGACAAACCTTATGTAAATATGGTAATTTTACAGGTAGGCAGGTTGAAACTTTCTGTGAGCTACTGGATATAACCCTAGAGAATAATATATTTATATTTAATAAACAGATCTATCATCAACAACTGGGTGTAGCTATGGGAAGTCCAGTGGCCAACACATATGCTAACTTGACTCTTGGTAATTGGGAGGAAGATTTTGTTTTCAATGATAAACAAAATACATATAAATCCAATATTCTCTTTTACAAATGCTTTGTAGATGATGTCTTTATTGTATGGCATGGTAGTGAAGAATTATTAAGTAATTTTGTGAATTTTTTGAATCAAACTACTACTTTTTTAACTTTTGAAATGAAATGTTCAAAATCAGACATTAATTATATGGATCCAAAAATGCAGAAAGTGACCCCCAATCACTCGAAACCGATATAATTGTTCACAAGTTGCACAGTAATTTGCCAGAATACCACAATTTCATGAAAAACGGACCAAAAATATGAGACCAAAACCTGGACGTTCTGCGAAAATCTGTACAATTGAGAGGTATGGCTAGGATATCAAAAAAACCGTTCGAAAGCTAGAGTTAATCCGAGAAACAAACCATGGTTTGTTTCTCGGATTAACTCTAGCTTTCGAACGGTTTTTTTGATATCCTAGCCATACCTCTCAATTGTACAGATTTCGAGAACGCCCAGGTTTTGGTCTCATATTTTTGGTCCGTTTTTCATGAAATTGTGGTATTCTGGCAAATTACTGTGCAACTTGTGAACAATTATATCGGTTTCGAGTGATTGGGGGTCACTTTCTGCATTTTTGGATTCTCGTTGTGACACTACTACAATTTTTTATTAATTATATGGATGTCAGAATTCAATTGCAAGGACAACATATAAACACCAGTATATATAAGAAAGATGTACATACCAGTAAATACCTAAACAAAAAAAGTATGCATGCTGGGCATACTTTTAAAGGTATTATAAAGAGTCAATATATTAGGGTTAATAGACTTAATACTGATGTTAATACATGCATTGAGCAAATGAATGAAATGGCTGAAGAATTTAGGGATAGGGGATATGATATGTCACAACTATCCAGTCTTGGAGAGGAAGTATTGCATCAGAGGGGAAATTAAATCAAGCCCTACTTCTCAAAAGATGGCTATGTCCCCAATAGGAAACGGAATAGTAATATATCTGGTCGTATGAGATATATTATTACATACAGTAGAAGTAGTAAACCTACTGAAGATATTATTAGAAAAAAATGGGGTATATTAAGAGCTTTATCTGGATTAAATGACATAATTCCTAAAACTCCTCTATTTACTTATAAAAATTGTGGTAATCTTAAACAATGTTTATGTTGTAACGATTTCTCATTAAACAGAAAAGTAACAACTTCTCCTAATAAGAAAGGTACATTTTCTTGCTTTAATTGCTCATACTGCTCTGATATATGCTCTTCTAATACCTATATTCATCCCATCAATAAGAAAAAAAAATATTTTAGATGTTGGGCAACCTGTAACACAACCTTTATAATTTATTTGGCTACATGTACATTATGTTTGGCATTTTGTATAGGAAAATCTACTCGTAAACGTAAAAACAGAATTATAGGACATAAATCTGACATTAGAATGGGTATATTAACATGCATTAGCTAAACATGTAGATGATGAGGGACCGACACATAGTTTTGTCTTTAGGGTCATAGATGTGATAAAACCAAGTTTAAAAAAGGGGGATATTAATACTAAGCTGGAAAAGAAGAAATATGAGTAGATTATTTGACTTCATGCAGATTGTCCACCTGGAATTAATAAGCAAGTTTCTATTAAACCAATTTTGAAATATAAACAACATTATGTGAAAGTTTGATAAAATTGAATGATTGTTTCTGTTTCTATATTATTTCTATTGAACTATGATGAACTATATGTATCTTTAAATTTTAATGTTTATTAATATTTTTACATGATAGGTTGGGTTGTGTCATGTGATTATTTTAATGTTATATAAAAGAGTGTATATGGCAGAGAATCTCTAACACTGATGAAGGATTTTATCCAAAAGCTTTGTCTGTCGTGGAAAAAACTTGAATATTAAAACTATTTTATATTTCTTGTACTTGGTGCTGTGAAGCTGTCTTTTTCTTTTGGGTTTTCTGTCCCTACCTCACTAGTTTCTGTCCCATATTTAAAGAAATAATTCCTGTCCATCTCTTTTGTGCCATCCATTTTGCCAGTCTGCCATCACCCTCTTTTCCAGTTTCCCCTTCTGTTCCTTTCTTTAACCTTCTTTATGTTTCCCTTTCAGCCTTTTGGATCTCAAGTATTCATCCACTTGCAGTCTGCCCTGCACCTTAATATCGTCAAATGACTTGAAAATCATATTCCAGTCCTCAGATAACTCCTGTGTTTGTACCCCTTCCTTCCCTTTCCACCATCACCTTACTGTGTCCTTCTCTTGACCCTGCTCTACAGTTGGTATTGCATCATCCTCATATTCTTCCGCATTCTACAGCCTATTCTTTTTGCTTTCCTAACTGGTACTCTCATTTTCCTGTTCCTCTCCCCCTCTCATTTTCTTCCCACAACTAACACTTATCTGCCCTCTTCAAATGATACAGCCACATTTAAAACTGTTGTATACTATATTATATCATGCACTGTTCACTCCATGTGCAGTCCTTTAGAACCTCTCCCAGCCAGTGCTTACACCATTCTCTTGCTTAACAAATATGAGAGATACTTCTTATAACTGCCGAGACAGATTTTCTGCCAGATGTAACACAGAGCACCTTTTTAATACAAAACACAGAGTAAACTGGTCCTATTGTTCCAATCAATGGCCTTAACCTCCCATTTGAGTTGCCTAACACTTTCTTTCCATGCCTTATCGCTTCCTGCATATTCTACCCTACCCATTCCTTCTTAATGGACTACACCCTTACTTCTAAACATTCATCCCACTCTTTGTCAGTAGGTAGTACCCATACCTTCTTTGTTGGCATTCTCATCACCACAGCCACTGAATTTTGAGAGACGTATTTTAACCCATACTGCCTCCCAAATTCTTAGAATATCTACATACAAACATTAGGTCAGTCCCTGTATCCATAACTAGAGGAATGCAGTTCTACACAAGCATGTAAAAATTATTCCACTTCATCACCTCTCCAACTGCACTCTCATCCTCATAAACAAAGCCTGTAGGCCTAGTAAAAAATAACAAGACTGATAAAGAACATCCTTACCTTGATCATATACTCACTGACACTCCTACTGACATCATCTCATTCTTGACAACTCACAACCTTGCTTCATATATAAAGTTATCTCTTCAGTGATACATCAACCCATTCCTCTCCAGTATCAAAAAGTTCCTCTTACTGTCTCCACAAAATCCAGCATCTCTCTCTCTACTGGTCAGTTGATGATTTATTCCCTTCATGCTCCACCTACCCTCAGCCTTCCTAACACATTCAGTTTTGCTACCAACACTTTTTTAGTGAAGAAATCAGCCTGAAGTTACCTGGATCCTTCCTGTCATTTTTACTGTTTGGCAAAATTATCATCACTGTATCTCAGGACTCCTGTACAAACTATTTTGTTTTATTGCTTCTCAAAATATACAGATTGGTTTCCTAGTTACTACCAACCATCATAAGTTTGCAGTAATCTTGCAGAATGCCATCTAGCCCTGCAGCTTCCCCTCCTCCTTTTAGGTATCCTTCCCCACTTAAAGGTAAATAATTGCATCCATTAACTTCCCTTTTTCAATATCCTTATTACGTTGGAGGGGAGGGTGGCCTAATGGTTAAGGTGTTTGCCTTACAAACACAAGGTGTAGGGTTTGAGTCTTGCAAGGGGCAATTGGCTAGGCTTAAAATGGCTCACAAGGGCAGTTAGCTTAGTACTAACCTATGAACCTATGAACGTGTCTCTGTTCTCCATTCCAGTTCTCTTCCAGTCCCCCTCCTTACCCACTTGTTCATCAAAATTCTCCTGTAAAAATTATCCAAGACCTTGGTCATCAGCATCCGAAATTCTTATTCCTTTAGCTTTTAGTATCTCCTCTGTCCTATACTCCTCTGTCTTATCCTTCAGTTTTACAATGAAAGTTTTCAATCCATGTTTATCCACACCCAAACTGCATTTTGCCTCCCCAGGTTTTTGCCTTCCCTGATTCCTGTTTATCGAAGCTGAAACCTTTTCCACTTAATATTTATCACTCATTCCTCTTCTCCCTCTTTACCCTTTTCTGTCTTTCTGCTCCTGATTCTATCGCATTTTTAACTTATTAATCTACCTGACTTATTCCATTAACCTCCCCTGCTACACTTTCATCATTCACCCCACTTAATGCTGTCCTCCATTTCTTCCTAAGCAAAGTATATTGCATAAACTTCATTTTGTATTCATTAACCCATTCTGCAGTGTGTCTATTACTTTTTTTCTCTCTCACATGTACTTCTCTTTCTCCACTTATCTAATTTCAGCTCACTCAGTGACTTTTTCATGCAGAATCCCTGTTCAAGTTTGCATTTCGGCTTCTATGTACATGGTTTCAGCGCTAGGGAAACCATCCACCCTACCAAGAAACCACCTAGTCAAAAACACTGTATATACTTCTAACTTGCTACCTAACTCACTAGAGTGCACGCTGCCATGGTCAGCAGCAGTATTCCTATCCCCTGCTCCTTCTCTGACCATCTTTTTAAGTTGCATTCTGCCTTGTTTAGTTATTTATTTCTTCACTTCACTGTTATACTGTAGCACAACATACAGTTTATTTTATTGTTACTTCTACCTTAAATTACTATTTTTCACACATTCCCAATATACTTGCCTACAATAAGTGCACTGCCCTCTCAAGACTATATAAAATAGCAGCTTAGACACCATTGTCCTTTTACAGTTGCCTAATTTACTTTACAGACAAGTATAGCCTAAGGGACTTTTTGCTAAAAACTGTTTTTTTTTTGTTTTTTTTTTTTTACTATTTACCTTCCTTGCTTGGCTGTTCCCTCTCTGCCCTTGCAACTCTCGGGCTCACTCCCCTTCCCTACCCCCATTCCCACATACCCCCACTTTCTTTAGATTTATACTGTTTCCAACATTGCATATGACCACCCAGTGACCAATCACACAATTCTCCACCCAATCTAAACCCCTCCCTCCCACATACCACCCCTCACCTATTCTTTAATCACCTACCCACATACTTATCTTAAGCAACTCACATCTAACTTTTTTACTCTCCTTCATACAATTCTATCTCTTCAGCATCCTTTTCCTCCTCCCAAACAAAAACCCTACAAACACAATCACCCTCATCTCTCTTTCACACTTAGTACTTCTTTCTCCTTATAACTCTCTTTCCCAATCATGCTTCAGCTCTACCTCATAAGTCCTCTACTGTTATATTTCTTATTCCTAACTTCCTACCATATACAGCTGAATTATCTACAACTATCTGCTACACTCACTCTTCCCACAAGTAATACAGACACCCTCCTACCCTTCTTAATATCTCCTTCTCTGTATAATATCTCCAGTATACAACTCCTTAAACTCAAAATATTCTCTCTGTGTCCCACCCCACCTAAACTCAAATACAAATCCCTCACCTACTACATCGACCCTTCCAAACCCACACCAGCAACAACTCTTCTACTTGATGGGGACATCCATTCCAATCCAGGCCTTCCCACCCCCACTCCAGGCCCTCCCACTGTCACTCATCCCACCACTAAACTTCTACTCACTTGTTATTAATCACCCCAGCTTCTCTGCTACCAAACACCTCACTAGTTATTCAATAAACTTACAAAGTCTGCTTAACAAAATTACAGCGCTACACTCTTGGATCTCCCATTACTCTCCACATATCCTAGCCCTATCTGAAACATCGCTAAAACCAGATATTTCTAACTCTGAAATCTTACCCCCCAGTACAACATTTACCATCTAGATAGAAACACCAAAAAGGAGGGAGGAGTAGCAATGTTGTACTCTGAGCAACTCAACTTATTCCCAGTTGCTCTCCCAAACTTCCACCTAGCCAAGCTACTTATAACTGTCACCTCAACCCACAAAAGACATTTGCTGTAGTAGCTATCTGTATTCTACCAGGACATAATTTTCCTATCCTTGAATCAATCCTTTCATGGATTTCTCTCCACATCCCCCACAAGATTATTATTTTCAGTGACGTCAACATTGATTGGCAAAACTATCAACCGGCTCTCCAGATCTTAACATTAATCTCCATGGCTTCAACCAGCTCATTACAATACCTAATTTCTTTAATAAAAACAACAACAATAGCTCCATCCTAGACTGGATCCTTACCTCTGATCCAAACCTATTTCAAAACCTTGGCACAATCCCCAACTCCCTAAGTGACCACCTCCCCATCTTTATACAAAGAAACTCCCTACATATACCCAAGGCCACCTTTACACAGACTGTCGCAGACTTTCCTCCTTCAATGTCCCAACATTCAATGATAGGGTCTCAGCCATTAACTGGTCCAGACTCAAAAACCTTCCTCTCAATGATGCAGTTCTAGAATTCAACTGTATTTTCCTTGATGTCCTTAACACCTTAGCACCACTAAGAAAAGTTAGGATTAAAACAACCCATACCCCTTGGCTCTCTCTTATGAAAAAAGGGGATAGCACCAGGAAACTTTAGCTAAAAACTAAATCTTCTGTATTACTCCAATAATATAAAGAGCTTAGAAGCCTCACAAAAAAGTATATTAACAAAGGTAAGAAAAAATTCTACCATGAGGCTCAATTCTCCCACAACTCCAACCTCAAAAAATTCTTATGCACTGTTAAGAATAGCCTACACCCTGGAAGACCCAGTACTCCAAACCCCTACCCAGACAATACTCAAGAAAACGCCACTCTACTAAACTCTTATTTAATTGAATCTATTCATAAACTTACTCACCCAGACCAAAGTAAAAACATTCCACCCACCTCTCTTAACACCACCAATACCACCCCTTTCTGTCTAAACCCTGTTCCCACTGCCTACATAAAATCTGTTCTACATAAAACCTTGCTCCCCCTCTGCAGATAACTTCCCTCCCCTCTTTCTTAAACTTCTACTGTGTCTCTATACTCATAAGTAGATCAAGTTCAAGAATCTACTGTCCCTGACATTTGGAAATCTTTTTACACTGTACCATTACACAAAGGAGGTAACTCCACCGATCCATCAAGCTATAGGCCCATAGCCATTTTCTCACCACTCTCTAAAATTAGAGAAAAATGTATACGGAATCAACTTCTTAACTATCTAACTGACACCTACTCAACATGGCTTTAAGCCAAACATAGCACATCCACGACCCTTCTGTCTTTCACAAATACTGTCGTAGAGGCCAGAGAGAAAAAACTACTGGTCTTATGTCTTTTCCTCGACCTCTCAAAAGCTACTGACACTGTCTCACACTCTAAACTACTAACTAAATTAGCTGACCTCTCCTCCTTCTCTGTTAATTTCTGGTTCTCAAACTACTTTTCCAATAGGCTACAGTCAGTCAGATGGCTTTCATCTTTCTTCCCTTTCTTACCCATCCAGACTGGCATCCCTCAGAGCTACATTCTGGGACCTCTTCTCTTCAACATCTTCACAAACAACCTCCACTCTTCCTGCACCACCTTCTCCCTGATACAGTATGTAGATGACTCTACCTTTATCTCCTACCTTGATGACATCTCTCACCTCCACTCAATCATTTAAAACATATTTCACAATGTCGAACAATGGATATCTGATAACCAGCTCATCTTAAACCCCCCACAAACATACTCCTCCTTTTCTTACCTAAATCCCTCTCCCACAAAAAAACACCTTTGCCATCTCATCACATGATAATACCCTTATCAAAGCTGACTCTCACATTAAGCTTCTTGATATTATAATTGATGACCAATTAAAATTTGACCTTCATATACAACACTGTATTAAAAAGACAAATCAAAAATGGGCCTTCTCTATAGAAACAAAAAATTCCTAGCCTCTAACTCCAAATCCTCTCATGCACAGGCTTTCGTTCTACCCTGTCTGTTGTACACCTCTCCGATACTCACAGTTCTACAATCAGCCTTAACAACCAAACTGGAGCAAACCTATAACAACATAGCTCGATTTGCCAGCAGTCAACCATACAAATCCCATCACTGCCTGACTTGAGTTCACAATCACCTCTTTCCTCTGTGTCACACCTTCAACATGTGTAATCTACCTGAGAAAAAAATTTCTTTGGAGTCTGCTTGAACACTTCCAAGGAAAAATCCTAAATCTTCTAGAGTTTGTTGCATATTCAGGGGCCATACTTATATTCTCCTATTGTTTCTTTTGTGAAATGCTTATCCAGTCTCTATTCCCAATCCTTTCTAACTTTCTCTGATTCATTCCTATAGTTATGTTGCAATGTTTTATATGCCTTCTGATTTTAGGAGCAAATAACTAGAGAGGGAAAGGTAGAATAGGAAGAGACCAAGAATACATTTGGACAACAGGCTAGAGACTGCCTTCCCTATCAAGGATTGATATCAGAGTATAGTCAAAGAGAAATGAGTAGGATGATCCTAAATGAAAGACCAGCACTGGTAGAGTTTTTAGTTGAATCTAAAACAGAAGCTCACATTAAAAAGGGGATAATTAGTAGGGAATTATTTATTTGTTTATTTTATTTATTTAACATTTGTTAACCGGGAAAGTCCAACTTGGAACAAAGCCAATTTTCAGCGGAGGCCCGGGGAGGAATGCTCCAGATGCATGTCTTTGTAACATGGGAGGAAACCGGAGCACCCGGAGGAAACCCTCACGAACTCAGGGAGGACATGCAGACTCCGCACAGAAGGTACCCCGGCCGAGAATTGAACCGGAGAACCTCTTGCTGTGAGGCAACAATGCTACTACTGCACCACTGCGCCGTCCCAGTATATAATTGCCGGCATATATAATATCGCTCCCCAGCTTCTTAACCCTGTTTTATATGTTAACTTCTTAACTTCTTTAGTAATTATATTTCTGTCATTGATTTCACTCCCCCTCTGTACACATATATACATATATGCATATGTGTGTGTTTATATATATATATATATATATATATATATATATATATACGTGTGTGTTTTTATATATATATATATATATATATGTATGCATATACACACGTGTGTGCTTTTATATATATATATATAAAATGTGTATATATATATATATATATATATATATATATAATGTGTATATATGTACATATGTAGATATATATATATATATATATATATATCTATATATATATATATATATATATATATATATATATAGGTTCATAGCATAGGTTGGTACTAGGCTATCTGCCCAAAGGCATTTATAAGCCTAGCCAGAATGTGTTGGCTTTTGCCGCCCCCTTAGATTAGATCCCTGTGCCTCTGTCCAGCAGAGTCACTGAAGTGATCCCTGAGGTAAACTTTCTGTTTCTCATCCACTCGTCAAGGTTTCTTTTGAAGAGTGTTAGCTAGGAGCTCTGCCTAATGTAGATTGGGATCTTGTTCCAAAGCATGGGAAGTCTCTGGGACAGGAATCTATCCCTCCAGCATGTCCTATTTATTGTTATGGTGAGGTTCAGATCCCTAGAGCTTGTGGCTCGAGGGGATAAGCTTTTCTTTAGGTAGAGCATGTCCATCAGTTCTGGGTTGGACATGTCCTTGTATGTCAGGCAGAGATCACCTCTGTGTAGGCGGTATGCAACTGAGTACAACTGGAGTTTCTTCAGGCGAGCTGCATACGGCATCTGTTTGAGGCCAGTGATCCTCTTGGTGAGGTATTTCTGTGGTCTTTCCAGCTGTTGCAGGTGTCTTGTAAGGTACATCCCAATTGGGGTGTTGTACTCTATGATGGGTCTGACGAGTGATGAGTAGAGGGGCACAATGACCTCTTTTGATCTGGATGTGAACCCTTTTGTGATTAGGTGGGCCACGTAGAAGGATTTTCTAACCACTTTGGCAATGTGATTATCAAAGGTGAGATTACTATCTACTTGGATCCCCAGATCCCTTATTACGTCTACCATAGTTAGGGGACTACCACCTATGTGGTAGTTTGTGGGTACTTTGTTTTTTCCAAAGGGGATGACTATGCACTTTTTGGCGTTTAGTTTGAGGCCATGATTTTGACACCAGGTATCCGTCTCAGTGAGACCATTTTGGAGGATGTCTGTGTCAGCCAGAGAGTCAGTTATAGCCCCTAGTTTGCAGTCGTCTGCAAACTTGGTCAGCCATAGTTCTCCTGTGATTGCCTTTACCTCTGAGAAGTATATGCTGAGCAGGAGGGGTCCTAGGACTGAGCCCTGGGGAATGCCACTTGTAACCAGTTTAGAGTCGGACCTATCTCCCGCAACTCTCATCATGTGGGTTCTGTCCGTGAGCCATTGGCAACCCATCTTGTGATGAAGGGGTTTATGTTCAGGCTGGTGAGCTTGTCTATAATACCAGAATGGGGAATGGTGTCGAAGGCCTTAGCGAGGTATAGGTAGACTGTGTGTTGTGTACCACCTTTCCCTTGTCTATAGCCTTGGTAACTGTCTCAAAGAAGTCCACCAGGATTAGGAGGCATGATCTGCCCGTAACAAAGCCAAACTGGGTAGGGTCCAGTGTTTGGAGGTTCCCAATGTCTCTGTTAATGAGTTCCATGATGATGCACTCCATAGCCTTGCAGACCAAGATAGTCAGGCTTATAGGGCTATAGTTCCCAGGGTCTGTTGTGGCTCCAACTTTGTGGAGCAGAATAACCATTGCTGTGCATCACTCTGTGGGTATGTAGCCTGTGGAAAGGCTGAGTTTGAACAGTGTGTTTAGGTGACAGGTTAGTTCATCTTTGAGCTTGTGTAGGACGCAGCCTGGGATACCGTCCGGTCCCATTGATGCTGTGTTTTTGGCTTTGGAGAGGGCTGTTTTAACCTGAGTGTCTTGTGATTTCAGGGACTCTACATTCTTCTGGTATGGTTATGGACCCTTTTGGGGGTGAGACGGGGGCGAAGTTTGCGCTGAACCTGTCTGCCAGGATGTTGGCGATATCGGTTGGTTCAGTGTATTTTGTGCCATTCTGCACTAACTCCGAGGAGATCTGAGCATTGCCACTTAGATTCTTGACATAGCTAAAGATAACCTTGTGGTTATCTTTGGAGTCCTTGGCAATTTTTCTGTCAAAGCTCGCCTTGGATGATTTTATGAGGGATGGTAGTTTCTTGCTGATACTGATCAGGGATGTCTTCCCTTCTTGAGATTTTACTCTTTTCTGTACTAGTTTCCTCCTTCTGTTGTATAGCTTGGTTATGGTAGGAGTCCACCCAACTAGGTCCTTTTCTTGGAGGAGTGAGTCTTGGTTTTGCGTGGGATGGCATGATCCATGCATTCTTGTAGCTGCCCATAGAATGCATAAGTAAAGGATTTTGCAGCATGGACAGTGTTATCCTTCAGCATGGGTGCTTTGAAACTTTCCACCTTGGTCTTAAGTAACGTGAAATTTGCTTTTGAAAAGTTTTTCACGGTGGTTTTCTTGTTTAGGGGTGGGGGTGGAATATGGATATCCAAAGTGATTTGTTTATGGTCAGATCTAACCAGCTAGGGGTTGACCTCTGGTGTGGAATACCGGTCGCCCATGTTGATGTTGACCAAGTCCAATATGTTGTCACCTCTGGTGGGAGTGTTGACCAGTTGAACCAGGGCGTTTGAGTTTATAAATTCTAGGAAAACTTGGGCAAGGGAGTTAGTACTTGAGTAGTACTCTCAGTTAATGTTTAGGTAATTGAAATCACCCAATATTAGGGTGTTTGGTAGGACCTTTATATTTCCCAGTGTTTCCAAGAAATGCGGAATGGGGATCCTGGGACATGGTGGGTGATCTGTAGCAAGCTACAATTTGAATTGCAGTTTTGCCCATTGTTAGTTGCACGTGGATGATCTGTGAAGCATCGTGCTGTGCCACTAACCTGGAGGTGTGGGTATCCTTGATGAATATGGACCCCCCCCCCGCCTTTTGTATTTAGGTTTGGGATCTGTGGCCAAAATGTATGGTATGAGTTGTAGTCTGGTAGTGCTGGGGTGCTCTCTGGAGCCTTAAACCAGGTTTCTGGTACTGCACATATATCAATTTTCTCCATACTGAGGAGTGCCTCTAGTGCGTGCATTTTGAGGTTTAGACTTCTGGCAACTGAGTAGCATTACCCTCAGTTTTTTGTTACTTGTGCTGTTTATGGCAGTGGGTTTGTCTTTTGAGCCTTGCCTAAAAAAGGCACTATGGGGGTGGCAAGAGCCTTGGCTAGTATTCGAAAGCCTAAGGATAACAGGTGCAAGCCATCTCTAGGGAAGCAGAGTGGCTTGTCAAACATGTCATCACAGGTGGGCAGACACTGGATCCCCTTTGAATGACACCAGAAACTTAGCCAATTGTTGAAATCGAGAATTTTGTCTTTATACCGTAGTATTACTCTTGGTGAGGGCAGGATGCTACTCAGGGTCAGGGTCATACCAGCCTGGGCTATGTGATCAGAGAGCTCTTCCATGTCTCTTTTCATGTAGTCTAGGGAGGTACGGCTCAGGTCATTCACACCAACATGGACAATGACAGAGTCATATTTGTACTTGTTCTGGAGTGACCCGAGTGCTTGTGTTATGTGGCGGATCCTGGCACCCGACAGGCAGCTAACAGTAACCTTCTCCTTATTCAGCCTAGTGAGTGGGACATCAGTGTGCCTGACTATAGAGTCACCTATTACTAGTATGTTGGATATGTTATTTTGCCTTAAGGGCTGTGATTGCATGGCTTGTGTTGGGGGGGGTGGAGGTTGCTTGGATGTTTGCTTTGGAGGTCTCTGTTGGTTTTGTAGATTTTTATTTAGAGCCTCCGAGTATGTTTTCATGTATTTGTGGTTTTTTTGCCGGTGCTGGTTTAATGGGTATATATAATAGAAAACAAACAAACTGACTTAAACAAGTTACCCAATTAACCAGAAAAAAGCTCAAAACTGAGCCCTGTTCCAGCAGTCTTCAATCAGACAAGTTCTAACTGCACACCCCTGCTTACTAGGGTGCAGGGGAACCTTCTCCAAAAAAAAAGATGGCCTGGATCAGTGCTCAAGTTGTACAAACAAAGCTAGATTCAGCAGGCCTGAATCTGGTCTATGCTACAGCAACAAGGCGCACCAATTTCAGAAAGAAACAGTTCTAATAAGCAGTCACAATAAGCCTGTGACCAGAAATTCCCAGCTCAGAAGGGCAGAATCCAGCCTCTTCTCCCACAAGAGTACAGACCAAAACCTTCTTAATGTAGAATAACTGGTCTGAAGCCCAAGTGCTTAAGCCAGAACGAATACACTTTTAGAATAGCAGACACTGGGCCTTCAATCAGCAATTCCCCAGCTTAAAAGGATGTAAGCTACCTGTCCTGCCACAACAGTGCAGACCACAAACCTTCTTAATGTAATACAGCCTGTATGAAGCCCAAGTGCTTAAACCAAAAGACTTAGAAAAACAGTTACAATTTAATCAGGCTATGACCAAGCAGTAATAAATGTAGCAGAATGAATAAAATTGAGTACTTTTAAGAAAAGCAAAATAAAGTAGTATATAATACTATATAATATGTGTATATCTATCTATCTATCTATATATATATATATATATATATATGAATGTGTGTGTATGTATGTATATATACATACATACACACGTGCATATATTTGTATGTGCATGTGTGTGTGCATATAAATATATATGTGTATATAAATAAGTATATATATATATATATATATATATATATACGTACGCACATGTGTAAATATATATATACGTGTATGTGTGTGTGTGTGTGTGTTTATGTATGTGTACTGCAGCAGTCTCAGCCCTGTTAATTGAGGTATTCCAACCTCTATATTCCAGAGGAGAAGTCTCACCCTTTCCTTTCTTCTTACTCCAGCCATTCCAACCCCCTAGACCCGTCCTGTTGCATACACCAAAAAAGTGCAGTAGGTGTGGCAAGCGTCATCTTAAAACAAATCTTCCAGATTATCATTGAAAAGGGACACTTGTGTCTTATGATTTTTATATAGTTAACAATAAATTAGGAATGAAAAAAATATACTAGTTATTAATTTAAAAGTAGATTTGAAAAGTTTACCATTTATGTTTTTTTACTTTAAATATTCTTTTACACCTTTTTAAAAGTAATTAGAACATTTTTCTGTCTGTACT
This sequence comes from Protopterus annectens, assembly GCF_019279795.1. NCBI lineage: Eukaryota > Metazoa > Chordata > Ceratodontiformes > Protopteridae > Protopterus > Protopterus annectens. Next base: position 217,116,354 of record NC_056726.1, read on the forward strand.
TGCTTCATAGTAGGCTAACATTGATTGATAGCAGCTCAGGCCAGTCAGAAATGTGGTCTCTGTTTATTTAAATGTCCCAGGCAGAAGCAATTTAAAACCAAACTTGGAAAGTTACCTTTTATTTCACATTTTTATTACTTTAAGTGCTCTGCTATACCTTTTGCAAAGTCATGTGGAACACTTTTTCTGTATATACTTGCTTTCTCGTGGGCTAGCCTTGATTGACAGCAGCTCTAGCCAATTAAAACTGGTGTTTCTGTTCAAACATCCCTGCATGAGCAGAAGCAGTTTAAAAGCAGATTTGGAAAGCATACATTATGTTTTTGATTTTTATTACTTTATCTGCTCTCCTACATTTGCTTAAAGGCATCTGGAGCTCATTTTCTTGTGTGCATTTGCTTCCTGGTGGGCTAGCATTGATTTATAACAGCCTTAGCCAATCAAAATATCTGAGTCTGTTTATTTAAATGTCCCTGCATGATAACATAATAATATGATAACAGAAGACTACAACACCAAGACAGGATACTTTGGTAACCATTCATACTAAAGTTGTTCCGTTTTGAAAGGCCCATTGCATTGAACACATTTAAAAATATTAGCTGTTGCAGCTTGAGCTTATTGTGCTCCGACCCAACACCTTAAACTGTAGCTGGCAGACGGTACAGACTATAATTCGCACATTTTTATTTTGTGCTCAATTAATTTATCATTAAAGGGTTACTATAAAAACATGTATGGTAGCCTAATAAATCCAACTGTGTACTGTTTACTTCCTTTCTCCAACTGATTTGTACCTGCGGCAACTGCCAGTGGACAGATATACAATGAAATTTGTGCATCTAACTGAATAATTTTCTTTATTATTCAGTTTAGTTAAAATAAAAAAAGAAGAGAAAAAAAATGTATTGTCACTTGAGTAGTCAGGGTGTGTATTGTGCACTGATTCTTTGAAACACCAGGAGGTTGTTATTTGTAAAGAAGCTAAACATTAAATTTGCATAGTGTCAGTTTCTGTTTTAATGCTTAACTCATTTATCAAAAGGGTCTGGCAGAAAGGCATATGTTGACACTTGAGGAGTTCGATTGTGTATCGTTTTTTATTCATTGTGATGTGTGCAGTAAGTAAATTGGGTTAATTTTCCCCTATGACTAATCTGACACATTAAACTGCTATGAGTTAGGCAGTCAACTAAATTACACAGATTTCTGTTATCAGTATCACAATTGTGGCATACATATAAAAACTAATGACAGCTTAGCAAAATCTTTATGTTGTAAATGTTCCAAATTTGCACAGTTAATTATGATATTGGAAAGAAAATAAGTAGATAATGAAACAAACTACATGTCATAATATTGGTGCTGTACATAACATTATCAAATGTGTCACCTCTTGAACAGAGAATATTAAAACTTCCCTTGTGCTAGGTGATATCAAGCCATCTGATATTTCTTATAAAGAGCTCACTGCCCACCCCAAGGTTAAGACATCTACTAGAAAAAGGATGAGAAAATTAAATGGAAAAGAATAAATTTGTTCCACAGATTCTCGTAAGCTAGATTCAGTAGTTATGTCCCAAAAGTGTAAGATTAAGGACGCAGTTTTATAGAAGAAGCATATAAGTGTGAGAATTCAAGCTGTGGTGGGGTATTAAATTCTGATAGCCTTAGTTAGAATGTTTTGAAATTGATTTTGTGTTATTACAGCTACCACAGTATCCTTATGTTACTACACCTCTTAACATCTGAAAAGCCTGTATCTACACCGACATATATCATGTTTGATATTACTCAAGAATTTAATTTGCGGTCTGTATAGCATAAAACACCACCACTTTGTGCCCAAGTATCTCATGACTCTTTATCAGAGTTTAATATATGTATATGTGACAACAGTGGAACAAATCCCCTAGCAGTATTTTATGTTGATATTATTGTGTCATACTTAGCAGGCAAAAAGCATACGTGGCATAGTAATGATAATTGATTAAACAATACAGATTGCTTCAGCATAAAGGTGAAAAGAAGATCCCTTGATGGATTATACAAGATGCCTGACCTAGATGAAATTGTTGAATTAAACACTCCAGAAAAGATTTATAGTTTAAGGTAGTTTAATGGAAGCGTAAATGAAAAAAAGAAAAAGGAAAAAAAAATAACTGAATACCCATACAAGAAACAGATCAAAAGACAGCAGAAACCAGTGCCAGTGATTGACAGGAGATTCTTGTATTTTGTGATTCCATGTTGAAACATGTTCACAGGACGTTATGTGACATAAATAAAATCAGTGTCATTGTTTCATCACACCCTGCTCTTAAATTAGTGGAGAGTCTAACTCTCATATTAATCTTGTTAAGACAATAAGGTACTACATACATAAAATCATACATAAAACCAATTACCTTAAATATTCACAATTAAAATATATGTAAAATGTTGCTTTTAAAGTCACTGAAACCAGAAATATTAAAATTCTGGTTAGTGAAATTATAGCATCACTAGTTTGGGGGTTTGGAAAAAAAATATTAGTACACTAAAGCTCATACATTTAACACCTGATTAAGTTAAGTGTACACAGTCTGTTTGATTCAAATCATAACCTACTGGAAAGAGTATGTAGAAAACTAGAATGTTTTTAGCAGATGTTATTCGTCTATGACTCGATGGCAAAGGTTTGTAGGTGAAAAAATGACTAATATAATATATTTTTTAGAACAGAACAAAACCAAGTGTGGGAGGTGGAAAAACATAAATTAAAGATATTTTAATATTCTGAAAGGACATTACAACAATCCAAGAAGCCTTGGGAATAAACATAATGAATTTCTTAGTTTAATGAAAATAAGATAATTATAGAATTTTCATAACTGTTGAATAATTCAGAAGATATCACTTTTATGGCTAAAACAAGTATGGATGTATAGGAGCAGGTAGCGTATTAATTTTACTTTACAATTCCATTAATTATAATCTATTAAATCTTGATTATGTTTGAAATTACTGCAGTGGATATTTTGCAACTCCTACATGAAGATAAAATCCACGTGTCTACTTTAATTAACCGAAAGCTGATTCCAGCGAATGCAAATCCATCGACACATACGCATCGAACCGCGAAATAGTCAAACTCACAAAACCGCAAAATTACTGCGAAATCCAAAATGTGGAAGTGTTTTGGTTGGCCCCGTCTGAGCTACAGATCCGTAAGGTAAGTGTGCGATAGTTACAGACATTAGGGTTAGGATTAGGGTGCGGGTTAAGGTAAGTGCATAGATAGGTAATGTAATATGGGTAATGTATTTAACGTTTAGTGTAGGGTTTGAGGTAGGGGTTTGGTTAGTGTATGTGTGTGGTTTATTTATTTTGTTTGGGTATAGCTTTGTAGGGTAAGTGTGCGGTAGTTACGGACCTTAGGGTTAGGGAGGGGTTAAGGAGAGTGCATAGATAGTGGTGTATGTGGGGTTTAGTGTAGGGTTAGAAGTACGGTTTTGGTTGGTATATGTTTGTGATTTATTGATTTTGTTTGGGTGGGTAGTGTCTTTCGGGCGGTGGGGTTGGTCGAGTATGACAAATCGGTATTTTGAGTTTTGCGGTTTTGTGAGTTTGCTTATTTCGCGGTTCAATGTATATGTGTCGATGGATTTGCATTCGCTGGAATCAGCTTTCGGTTAATTAAAGTAGACCCAAATCCACATTATCATAAGCTTCAGGATTCTTTCTCAATGAATAATATAATTCATTTTGATTTCCTGATTTGCTTTGGCAAATTAGTAAAATCTTAATGTATTACCAATTGATAATTTAAATTATCCATATATTAACTGAGAAAATTATACTGACAAGACAGCTGTTAAGAAGGGAGTTTTGGATTTGTCATCGTTTCATAATTTAATTCAGCCAAGGGTAAAACATGAGATGAAAGTACACTGGATATTGTTGTTACTAATACTGGTAACCAAATAACCAATGCCCATATGAGCCCCCATAGGCAGTTTAGATCATAACTCCTTGACATTTGTCATCCAGGATACTATAATAGTGTAGCATAAACTTGAACACTGCAACTACGGTAAGATAAACTGTGATTTATTAAGCAGTAGCTTTCTGTTAAAAAAATGGCCTGAGGTCTGTTCTATAAAGGATGGAAATCTTGGTTGCTCAGTCTTACAGGATACTCCTTTTAAGACTATCGAAGACACTAAAATAGTTTATAGTGGGACTGTACACCTAAGAAGTATCCATTATGGTGTAGTACCAAACTCATAAGACAACATAAGAAGAAGAACTTCCAACTAAAAATATTTCCATCTTGTACTAACAAAACTACTAGTAATAATATTATGTTAAACAGGATTTGCAAGATGAAAAAGGCAAATTGAATTTAACTAACAGAAACTGTATTACAAATAGATAAATTCAGCAAAAAACACCTTATACCATGTCTGCTATTAGTCAGAGAGAAATTAATAATGGACCCAGATCACATAACTAATGAATTTAACTAATACTTTGCCATCAACTTTTCTAGATATGGAATCTAGGTATGGAAAACAATTGACACTAAACTCCTTTGTTGAACTGACTAGTAACTATATATGTCCTGAAATGACTGCTGAGTCAATACAAAAAGCTGTTCAGAAAATCAAATCCAATAACTGTGGGTCATGATAAAAATCAAGCTAATTCTTTTGACCACACTGTGTACAACATTACATCCAATACTTTATAAAATGTTCAGTATGTTGTCAATGACTGGAATGGTTCCAAGTTCTTGGAGCCATTCAAATATTACCCAAATTCATAAAAGGGGAAATAGGTAAAAGATAAGTAATTATGGTCCAGTCAGCTTGAATCAGTAGTTCATAGGTTCATAGGTAGGTACTAGGCTATAGGCCCTAGGGCCTATATAAGCCTAGCCAAATGGTACCCTGGCTTTTGCCACCCAAGAAAATTATTTTCCTGTACCCCTGTCAAGCAGAGCCACAGAAGTGATCCCCGGGGTAAATTTCCTATCTTCCATCCAATCATCAAGATTTTTCTTGAAGAGTGCTAATGAGGAGCTTTGTTTGATATAGATAGGTAGTTTGTTCCAAAGTATGGGAAGTCTCTGGGACAGGAATCTATCCCTCCGGAATGTTCTGTTTATTGTGGTGACAAGGTTTAAGTCCCTAGAGCATGTAGCTTGGAGGGATTGGGATTTTTTTATGTGGAGCTTGTCCGATAGCTCTGGGTTTGACATAGCTTTGTATGTTAGGCAGAGATCGCCTATGAGTAGGCGATATGTGACAGTAAAGCTGGAGTTTTTTGAGATTATCTGCATAGGGCATCTGTTTGAGGCTGGTAATCCTATTTGTGAGGTATTTCTGTGGCCTTTCTAGTTGTTGTAGATGTCTTATGAGGTACATACCAAAAGGGGAATTGTACTCTATAATGGGTGTAAGAAGTGATGAGTAGAGGGGAACAATGACCTCTGTTTTCCTGGATGAGAAACTTTTTGTGATGAGGTGTGCCACATAGAAGGATTTCCTGACTACTGTGGTGATGTGATTATCAAAGGAGATACTACTGGCCACCTGTGTTCCAAGGTCTCTTATCACACTTTCAGTGTTAAGTAGACTACCGCCTATGTGGTAGTTCATGGGTACAGAGTTTTTACCAAAAGGGATGACAATGCACTTTTAGGCATTGAGCTTGAGGCCATGACTTTGACACCAGGCATCTGTCTCAGTGGGGCCCATTTGTAGGATGTCCACGTCATTAGGAGTTTTGATTATGGCTCCTAGTTTGCAGTCATCTGCGAACTTTGTTAGCCAAAGACCTTCTGTGTTGGCCTGTACTTCAGAGAAGTAGATACCAAACAGGAGAGGACCTAGGACTGAACCCTATGGGACTCTACTTGTCACTGGTCTGAAGTTGGATTTAGAGTCTGCTACTTTCACAGTGTGGGTTCTGTCAGTGAGCCAGATGGCAACCCATCTTATGACATAGGGATTTATACCTAGTTTAGTGAGTTTATCTATAATTCCTGAGTGGGGGATGGTGTCGAAAGCCTTGGTGAGATCTAGATAGGCTGTATAAACCACCTTGACCTCATCTATGGCTTTAGTGACCACTTCAAAGAAGTCTATCAGGTTTAGGAGACATGATCTGCCTTTTACAAACCTGCACTGGGTAGGGTCCAGAGTTTGGAGATTACCAGTGTCATTGTTTATAAGTAACATGATGATACATTCCATAGCCTTGCAGACCAGGCTCGTCAGGCTAATGGGGCGGTAGTTCCCAGGGTCTTTGGTGGCTCCCCCTTTGTGGAGTGGGATAACCATTGCTGTGCGCCATTCAGTGGGCACAAAGCCTGAGGTGAGGCTATGACTGAACATGGTACTTAGGTGGGGTGCCAGTTCATTCTGTAGTTCATGAAGAATGCAGCCTGGGATGTTGTCAGGTCCCATGGATGCTATGTTCTTGGCTTTGGAGAGTGTGTTTTTTACCTGTGCAGTCGTGATTACAGGAACTTTGTATTCTTCCGGTATAGAGATGGGCCCTTTAGGGGATGAGAAAGGAGTAAAGTTAGCACTGAACCTATCTGCCAGGATGTTGGCAATATCAGTTGATTCTGTATATTTAGTGCCATTGTGCTGTAACTCAGAGCAGATCTGAGTGTTGCCATTGAGATTCTTGACATAGCTATAGAATGCTTTGTGGTTGTCTTTAGAATCAGTGGAGATTTTGTTTTCGTGACTAGCTTTGGAAGATTTTATGAGGGATCTCAGCTTCTTACTGAGGCTGACCACAGAGTTCCTCCAGTCATGGGATTTTACTCTTTTTTGCAATAGTTTCTTTCTTCTATTGTAGAGTTTGTTTATAGCAGGCGACCATGAGATTGGCTTCCTTTTTTTTGAGGATAGCATCTTGGTTCTGTTAGGGATTGCACGATCCATGCACTCGTGTAAGTGCTTATAAAGTGCAATTGTATAGGACTCAGCAGTCATACCTCTATTGTCCGTCAGCATGGGTGTTGTGAAGTTTGCCACTTCTGTCTTAAGAAGCGTAAAGTTGGCTTTGGAGAAATGTTTTACGGTTGTTTCCCTAATGGGGAGGGGGGGTTGGGTGGGATGTGGATGTCTAGGGTGATTTGCTTGTGGTTGGATCTGACCAACGAGCAATTGACCTCTGGTGTGGAACACCAGTTGCCCATTTTGGTAATGACCAGGTCTAGGATATTGCTGCCCCTGGTGGGGGTGTGGGTGAGTTGATCCAAGGCATTGGAATTTATGAATCCCAGAAAACATTGAGCACAAGGGTTAGTACATGAGTAGTTTTCCCAGTTATTGGCGGGGTAGTTGAAATCACCCATTGTTAGGGTGTTAGGTTGTACTCTAATATTTTCCAGTGAGTCAAGAAATGAGGACTGGGAATCCTGGGGCATGGTGGGGGATCTGTAGCAAGCTACAATTTGGATTGTAGTCTTGCCCAGAGTTAGTTGCACTTGGATAATCTCGGATGCATTATGCTGAGCAACTAGCCTGGAGGTGTGGATATCCTTAATGAATATGGACACACCTCCACATCTAATGCTTCGGTCCAGGTTAGGTGGCCGAAAGGTGTGGTATGAATTATAGCCTGGTAATGCAGGGGTGGGTAAATGTTTCAAGAGATGTATACCTGATGTAATTTCTGAAGGGGAATTTAACATATTAATATATAATATCTATAGGTGAATTTAACACAATATACAGAGTCCTTAACTAACTTAGCAGAGTTGTATGAATTAATTACAGTGACGATGGACTATGGACTGACCACAGGAGTAGATTACTTGGACATACCTAAAGCATTTAATGTTGGTATAATAACAAATCATATTAACTTGTATTTAGTTAAATGGGTCAAGGGAATAATGGAATATAAAGTCAGCTCAGGGGAAACTTCTTTTTTTTCTGGGGTTCCAGAAGGCTCATTCTTGAAGCCATCTTGGTTTAAACATTTTTTCCTTCCATTTCTGATAACAATCATTGCTAGATTAGAAAATATGCTGACAATTGTAAAATCAGATTCATAATAATTGATGGTCATGATTACATCACAGTTGATAACTACAACAAAGAAGCTGCAGACTGGACTGTTAGTAGTAGTTTGCTCTTAAGTTAAAGTAAATGTAAAATTGTATATTTTGGTAAACCTTCTGTTTACATACCTTTAATTCTAGATGGCCATGCTTTTGAGGTAGTTAAGGAATATTTCAACCTAAGGATAATTATAACATCTAGATACTGATCTCATAAACATGTCAACATAGTTTACTTAACTCCTTTAAGATAATTTGGATTATTTCTCAAAAACATCTCAGTTGATGATTATCGTCATGTTACATGCCCTATGATTGAATATAATAATATGTTTTGCAGCTATAAGGCTGGGCACTTATATTCAATAGAATCAGTCCAAAGAAAATTTGCTAAAAGAATTACATAAGTGAGCGGTATCAGCCACATTGAATGATGCTAATGTTTAAAACTCTTCACCATCATATACAGATTCTGCACGATTAAGTTGGTATTATTATATAAAGCAACCAATAGTGAACTGTTATGAATATTACTACAGCTCAAATTTCATACTAGACATTATACATAGAAGCCCAATGATTTTTATTTTAGGATCAACTTCAACTGAACTAAGTAAGAAGCTCCTTCTTAACACAGTGTTATACTGCAAGCTACCATATGCTATCCACAACTCTGAGAATTTTGATCTTTTTAAGATGAGCCTAAATGAATGGTTGGCAGTTGGGTATTTGACCCTAGTTTAAGAGGGCCAATGTTCATTGATGGCTTCATGGTCTGAATGCTGGTGATCCAAACTTAAGAAATTATTACTTCACAAGTATGATTATCAAACATATGATGTGATGCTTTTTTATTATATCATATTGTATTATAGTTTTTGCATTTGATCATGGGGATGTCAAACTGTGAATAAAATAGTCTCTTTTAAGCAGACTAAGGGAGAAAACTTCACAAAAGTACAATACTTTTACAATACATTTAAATACACATTGTATAACAATATGAGCTTAACTTAGCAGAAAAGTAACTGCAACATGAAATAATAACTGACATATGTTTAGAAAAAATAAAATGCTTGCAGTACAGTAATAAATCTATATGGCATTATGCTCGAATCCAATATTAAGTGGAAAATTACTAAGCATTGTTATAGTAGACTAGTAGTAGTAAAAGAAGGGCAGAAGTTGTATAGAGTGATGAACTTATAGCAGTTATGAACATATTTGACAAAACTATAATTAACAAAGACAAGAAGTAAGTCACATAGAAAGAATAAGCAAGTTTTAAGATATGAGAAGGTATGGTAGGGTAGATGGAAGTTGAGATCAATGCAAGAAAGTAATTATGTAAGGAGATTAGGCAGGAAATGGATGCCAGAAAGATAGTCCAGTTGACAGATATATCCATGTGTTTGTCTGGTGAGTTATTATCATTGTGGGATGGGACTTGAATTGTGGTATTGTCTACATTTTTAAGTATGAACATTACTGTTTAGATTAAATGTTGGTCCAGATAAGTGGCTATGGATCTGTTTCCTTGAGAAATTAATTCTGACAGTTGAGTGATCCTACCAGGGTTGAGGAGATTGCTTACATGTTCCAGAAAAGTTTGGGGTTAGACTTGTGAATATCTTGAAATTTGGTATAATAGGCCATTTATGGGCTTGGTGATGCATTTTATTTGATTTCTGAGGAACCTAGAATGTTTTGGGCTTGTTGCTGATTTATTAAGTCCACTTTTTCCAGGTTTTATCCATTACTTTCTTAAGTTAATTGCTATTTTCTTAGCCATGGTGTTAGACAGATGTTACCCTTTTGAATCTAATATAGCACAGTTGTTCAGGTTATTTATGAAGGTGTTCTTGAATTCTTTGGCAACATTATTTACAAGTTAATATTTTCAGTATATTCCAGCTACATAGATTTAAGATGCTAATAAAGGTTAAAACCTGCAGAGATTTCTTATGCCATAGTAATGGGGTTTGTGAGCATTTTTATTTGATGGCTTATTACAGAGGTTGGTAGGTGATCACATGGCATATCAGGTAGTATGTTGCAGGATGTCATTGTCTTTGGCAGTGAGGTAATAACCCAATTTAATATGGATTCCCTTTTTGTAGGATGGCATAGTGATACGTTTATGAACCATAGAGCTGAATAGTACTGAGGGGTTTGCTTGAGTTAGATGAAAGTCATTTGATGTGTACATCTTCCATAATGATTATTTCTTGTTTTATATAATGGGATATCCAAGACAAGATGTAGTCTGTTGTTTATGTATTATTACCCAGGTTTATACATAGTCCTTTGAAGACCATGGACTTGCAGTTATTAAGTTTCATGGATGAGGTAAGTCATTTTACAGTCTGGAATTTTAGTGTACTGAAGTGAATTGGAGTAACCCCAAACCATTTTTTATACATTATTGCCACATCAAGATAATTTTTGTTTTGCTGATCTAATCTAAGGATGCCATAACCAAGAAGTAATAGATGTTCTTCGTTCCCCATTGCTGCAGTCCTTACTATTGGGTATAGTCCGCATCCAGTCGGCCCGAATACCAGAGTATAAGGCTGACGTCGGTCAGGGCGCATTAGACTGACGTCAGTACGTCAGGGTACTAATGCGCATGACCGACGTCATATCCTCAGTCTTTTTTGCCGCATGGTCCGATGCAGAAGCAGTTTTGCGAGTGCAGGTTGGCGTTCTGAAATATTTCCGAAACCGGAGTTTCAGACCGAAACAGAGTTGGCTAAGTACCCCGTTGGGGAACATTTTGGTTTTTTCTTGCCTCAGTATTTTACCGGATGTCAGAAAAAGTGAATAACTGTATTTCTTGTGGGAAACAGATACCTCATAGGGATTACCATACCTTGTGTATACCTTGTTTAGGGCCTGAGCACGACGTTGTTGGTTGCCGCTCTTGTGCTAGGTTTAACAAACGCACTATTAAGAGGAGGTTAGACTGTGCCAGGTTAGTGTTTGGGAAGCGTTGCAATTATAAAATGCCGTCGGATGCTCCGACGCCCGCTTCGTCCAAGAAACGCAAGGACAAAACAGCGAAGCCTAGGGTTGATGAACCGGCAGTCCCGGATGTTGGTTCTTTAGAAGGCTCAGTGGAGTCAGAGGTTTTGCCAGGAGTTTCCATGGAGTCCCAGGCAGAAACTTTACTGTTACAGGATGTGCCTTCTCAGGAGGTAGGCCAGGCTGAGGGGGCTTCTCAGGTGACTGTTCTTCCCTCTCTTCCCAAGGTAGTTAGAGCCTCTCCTTCTGTTGCCAAAACTTCTTTGAGAGGTAGGCCTAGTTCAGCTTCAGTGGGGGCTTCTCCTAGCATTTCGGGTTCTGTACCTAAGAAACATATGCTTAAAATGGCAGAAGATTTGATTACTATGATTAGAGGTTCTATGCCCCCGCCTGATAAGAGGCCTAGGGTGGAACCGGAGTTTGATAGTTTTGAACAGTGTTCAGAGGCTTCAGAGTCTTCTGCGGAAGACTTGCAGGAGTATCCTACTTATTCTGATTCTGATGTGGATGATTCCACTCCTACAGCTTCTCCTCCTGAGGATTTCTCATTTTCAGAGACTCTGCATTCCATGAGGGAGCACTTTAAATGGGAAGGCCAGGATTACTCTGATTCCAGGAAAAGGCTTAGGGAATTCTTGTTTTTACCACAGCATAGGCCCTTAGCTATTCCTCCTGTGTTGAATGTGGTGGAAGATGTTTTTGCAGAGGCTTCCCTGAACCCTGACTCTGCCTCCTGCTCCTGTTAAGCCTGATAGGTATTATAGGGTGCCCGAAGCTCATAAGTATTTGTTTAAGAGTCCTAGGGCGGACCCAGAAACTATTTCTCAAGGGCCTAAAGGTGTTAAAGCTTCTGTGATTAAAAATCCTGTTCCCACTGATAAAGAGGCAAGGGCTTTGGATAGGTGGGGAAAGAAAGTGTATACTTCTTCCACTCTAGCCATGAGAGCATTGAATTGTCAGTTTCACATGCTAAAATATCAGAATTATCTCCTTTCACAATTGAAATCTAAGGTGGATGCTTTGGCGGAAGGTATTGAGTGTAAAGAGTTGCTGGATTTGGTTCATGTGTCTGAACAAGTGGGTAAGCATTCTTTGCAATGTGGTTTTGATGCTGTACAGGCCTCCTCGAGGGTGGCTGCTACTAGTTCTGTTCTTCGCAGGCATGCCTGGTTGAAGGATCAGAATTTAGCTGAGCATGTTAAGACAAGGATTTTGGATGCTCCTTTACAGTCTGATGTGTTGTTTGGATCGCCTGTGGAAGCAGTTTTAAAGAAAATGGAGGACAAAGCTAAGTCTATGCAAACTGTTAAAGATTTTTGCAGGTGCAGCCACCGAAGTTTAGTAGAAATTGGCCTGCTAAGGGGTGGACATATCCTGCTTATGATTCCCAGTCTAGGGGTAGGTCTAGACGTGGTAGGGGCAGGGCTCAAGGTTCTTTTAGGCCTAGAACAGGAGTTCACCTGCTCAGACTTCTGGTGAGGGCAGGGGTCAGTCCTTTCGTAAACAGACCCAATGACCTGTCTTTTCAGCTGCCAGTAGATTCCCGTCTGGCAGCTCCTTTGGGAGGAAGACTGTCTCTTTTCAAAGAAAATTGGGATTTAATTACTCAAGACAAATGGGTGTTGGATATCATTCACCACGGTTACAGATTTTATTTCCATACAATGCCCCCTTTCAAAGGCATGCCAGACGTTCCTCCTCCACAAAGAAAAGAGGCTCACAAGCAAGTTTCTCAGTTACTCCAGATAGGGGCCATTCAGCCAGTCCCTGTATCAGAAAGGGGCCTAGGATTTTATTCTCGCCTGTTCCTTGTACCAAAGAAGGGGAACACGTGGAGACCAATTTTGGATTTATCTCTCCTCAACACTTTTCTGGACATTCCCAAGTTCAAGATGTTGACGTTACAACAGCTTTTACCTCTGCTGGGCAAAGATCACTGGATGGTAACTTTAGATCTCAAGGAAGCTTACCTTCATGTGCCTATAAGGCTAAGTTGCAGGAAGTATCTGCGGTTTCGAGCTGGAAATTCTCATTATCAGTTCTCTGCATTGCCCTTTGGCTTATCTACTGCGCCCAGAGTATTCACAAAGGTTCTGGCTCCAGTGATAGCTTACTTCAGGCTTCAAGGAATTCAAATCTATCCTTACTTGGACGACTGCCTGATTCTGGCTCAAGAAAAGGAAGACCTTCTACAGCATCTGGAACATGTTATAGCAGTGCTAAGATGCCTAGGGTATTCTGTGAACGAAATAAAGTCCAGTCTAGTACCCTCTCAAGACATGTGCTTTCTGGGTGTGAGACTGAATACAGCAGCCCAGATGGCCATTTTAACCCCGGACAAACAAAAGAGTCTATCACTTTACTTCCATCAACTATCTCATCAGTCCGTGCTGACTGCAAGGACAGTCCTTCAAGCATTAGGGTTCATGGCATCTTGTATTCTGGTGCTTCCCAATGCCAAACTGCATATGAGGAAGCTACAATGGTATCTCAAAATGTATGGACACAGCACTGCCAGGATTTGGACACTGTCATTCAAATAATACCTTGCCTTCAAAAGAATTTTTGTGGTGGGCTCAGGAATGTCACCTAAACAAGGGACTCTCTGTGACCCGGCCAGAGGCGAGTCAGATTTTAACGACAGATGCCTCGGACATTGCTTGGGGAGCTCATCTAAATGGAAAGTGGATACAAGACAAGTGGCCTGCCAGACTACAGCATCTACATATCAACATGAAGGAGATGTTAGCAGTCCAGTTTGCATTAATGGCTTTCAAGGAGTTACTTCTTCCAGGGCAGGTGTTGATTCTAACAGACAACACAACTGTCATGTGGTACATCAACAAGCAAGGGGAACACATTCTTATCCTCTATGCAGGCAAGCAATGATTTTATGGGAGACTGCGCTAAGCTTGCAACTAACTCTTCAGGCAAGGTTTCTGCCGGAGCACAGAACTCCTTAGCAGATGTGTTAAGCAGACAAATCATGGATCCCCACGAGTGGAAACTGGATCTTCATGTATTTCAAAATTGACAGTGTCATGGGGAACTCCAGACATAGATCTGTTCGCTTCTCCACTAAACCACCAGCTGCCACAGTATTGCACAAAGGGGTTTCATCACACAGCTTGGAAAGTGGATGCTCTGTCTTTCAGTTGGAAAAACCTTCATGTGTATGCCTTTCCTCCTCTGCCTCTTCTTCCAAAGGTACTATTAAAGGTCAGACAAGACAGGCCACGGATGATTTTGATAGCTCCAGATTGGCCTCGGCAACACTGGTACCCACTACTACGGAGTCTGGTAAGGAAGCCTCCATGGCCTTTACCTCTGATTCCTCATCTGTTATCTCAGAAGGATGGTCATCTGCTCAATGTCAAGCTTCACTCTCTTCATCTAACAGCCTGGCATATTCTGTGTTGAAACACAGCAGGTCTCAACTTCCTCAACAAGTTTTAAATGTGATTATGGAAGCTAGAAGACCTAGTACAAGGAAAGTGTACGCAGAAAAATGGAAGAGATTTTTATTTTGGAGTACAGCAAAGAATTTGCAGGTTTCTGAGCCTAATTTGAGTGTGGCTCTTCAATACCTTACTGAGTTATTGGACAAAGGTTTGTCCTTCTCTTCCATTAAGATTCATGCTGCAGCAATTTCAGCTCACTATGATTGTGACCCACCATTGTTTTCGCATCCTTTGTTCAAGCAGTTTCTTAGAGGGGCAAAGAATATAAGACCCCCGTAGAGCTCCTACTCCTGCTTGGGATCTCAATTTTGTGTTGGAAAAACTTACTCTACAACCTTTTGAGCCTGCGGCTACTGCTGAATTGAAATACTTGTCATGGAAGACTGCTTTTCTGTTGGCTATTACTTCTGCAAGAAGGGTGTCTGAGTTGCAGGCCCTTATGGCAGTAGAGCCATTTTGATTTTCCATAAGGATAGGGTATCATTACGTACTAATCCTTCCTTTATGCCTAAGGTGGTTTCTAGTGTGGCTTTAAACCAAACTATTCATTTGCCTACTTTTTATGCAGACCCCCAAAATAAAGGGAAAAGATTTTGCACACTTTAGATGTACACAGGCAATTGCGTTATTATTTAAGCAGGACTAAGGATTTTAGGCAGTCTCAGCAGTTGTTTGTTTCTTTTGCTTTGAGTTCACAGGGCAAGCCTGTGTCAAAACAAACTATTTCTAGGTGGATTGGCTTTTGCATTGCATTTTGTTATTCCCATCATGGCAAGGAGATTCCAGCTGGGATTAGGCCTCATTCCACTAGGGCTACTGCCACTTCAACAGCATTTCTAAGGGGTGGCAACTAAGGATATTTTGGAAGCAGCTACTTGGAGTTCAGTGCATACTTTCTCTAAGCATTATCACCTTCCTATCTACTCTAAGTCTAGGGCTGGTTTTGCCACAGCTGTTCTGCAAGGCATGTTGTCAGCTCCTGCTTCTTTATGATTTGCCAGCCTCCCTTACCTCTGCTTTGGGATTCTACCCAATAGTAAGGACTGCAGCAATGGGGAACGAAGAACATAGTACAGTTTTGTACCTACCATAAATGTAGATGTTCGAGGATCCCATTGCTGCAGTCCAATTTACCCTCCCTCCTTCCCCTCTGTGTTTAGGGGTGGTTGTGTAGGTGAGGTTGCATGCTTATATTTTTGTATATATTCTTGTATATATTGTACATATTTTTGGTGCAGGTATTTTGGGCCTTGTCTTTTTAGGGTCTTCTGACATCTGGGGCAAGAAAAGACTGAGGATATGACGTCGGTCATGCGCATTAGTACCCTGACGTACTGACGTCAGTCTAATGCGCCCTGACCGACGTCAGCCTTATACTCTGGTATTCGGGCCGACTGGATGCGGACTATACCCAATAGTAAGGACTGCAGCAATGGGATCCTCGAACATCTACATTTATGGTAGGTACAAAACTGTACTTTTTTTATTCTTTGTTTTGGGCTTTAAACAGGTTTCTATGGCTACTAGGATGTTGGGAGTGTGTTGTCCTATTTCCACATGAATTTCTGGGAGTTTGATATAGATGCTTCTCAGATTGGAATGCTGGAATTTCAGGCCTATGTAACTTTGCTAGTATAGTGGGAGATTTGTGGTTTCAGGCATTTTAGCTGTTTTGTTGCTGAAGTTGAGTGGGGACTGGAAATGGGTGGATGTCATGACATAATACAATGATAAGGCATGGTACTGATGGAGATATAGCCACTTTACCATAGTCTTTTGTCTTGCAAACTGAGGATAGCTAGGTTGCAGTGTAAGCATGAATTCTTAAATAATTTGGTAAAACTAATATGTTTAGAGCTGTTATGATAGAGAAAGAGTATTTTACAGTGTGGTGGGTAGGGCTAGGAAAGAATCACTGAACACAGCACAATTTTTTTGTGGTGTGAAGTGTTGTATGCTAGAAAAAAAACAAGAATAAGACTAGTAGAAGTTGGAGAGGTGTACAGGTTTTATGACTGGGATAACATAGAAATGGATAGGCTGTGATGAGGAGTAGCATGTCTTAATTTGTATTTATCAAAACAAAGAAAGAAAGAAAATAGAATAAAGATTAGGGTTTAGAACTGAGATGAACTGTAGGTTGGACTATTGAGGATGAACTAAGGTAAGGTACAAGGTAATATAATATGATATGTGGTGGGTTGAAATGATGTTTATAATGTGGTGGAGGTCAGTGAGTCAGGGCCTAGTGGAATAGGTTGACAGCCAATAAAGAGATAATTGAGGATTTATGCTTTATGATACATCTACAATATCTGTTTGGTAGTGGTAGGTCTATACAGTGTACTGCAGTATTGTAATGTGTAGTGGGGACTTGAGTCATCAGTATGTATATATCTTATAGAGAGAGAATAGTGATGCACCTGTTGTGGTATGTTAAAAACAGTTCTATAGAACTTTCTGTAATGGTTCATAGTAAAAGTGACTTGCTAATGCCAAGAAAACAGAAGATACTGTGGTTGAAGTAAGGGTGAGGAGGAAGGAGCTTGGGATATTATAAATGTAGAGTAAGAGGTTGTAGGTGGGAAATGGGGGTAGGGTAGGGGAGAAAAGTGAACCAGAGCATATCAAGGGTGAATTGTGCTTGGCTACACTCTGACAAACAAAATGAACTCATAAAAACAATGTGTAGACAGCAGAGATAGTAAGGTATGTTCAACATATAAGTGTTAAAGTACTGACCAATACTAGCATTAGCAATGATGAATGAAGCGATTTGTAATTAAGTAGATTTCCTGCACTGAACTGGACTAAACTGAAGATAAGGCAAAGCTAGGGAAGTGAAAGTTTTGAGTATCAATACTAATAGATAAGTAAAGAAAAGTTTAGTAGTTTTACAGTCGTAATGCATGATAGACGAAAATGGGACTTATATGTACAATTTGGGCCTTGCCCGCCCTGCCTAGTTGCTCCACACAGGTTACAATTAGATAACATGGCAATGGGACATACAATGTTTTTTTTTTCTTTTTTATTGACTACAGTTGTACTGCTGCTGCTGCTGTTATAGAATGTTTTTTTTTTTTTTTTTGCAGTCTGGTGATTAATGTTTTGTATTGACTACTGTTTTACTGGCACAGAGCTTGACTTGCTTTTTAAAGTAGGAATTCAGTAGGTTGGACTTTTCTCTCATTTTTGGCAGTATAAGGCATATGTCAGTGGTGGCTTGTGACTTCACATCACAGGGCGGCTGCAGGAGACAGCTGAATGGGTGGGGTCAAGGAGAAGGGGTGTGGTCAACTAGAAAGGGGAGGAGCTATGCACAAAACCACAAAAACTAACTTTAATTAAATACGCTGCCCTGGGTGGCAAACCATCATTATGAAAGTCCAATCAAGACAAAAATAAGTGTAGAAAAATAAAAATATTTCTATGCATTGGCTGCATGACAGCTTACTTAATATCTAGATGGAAACAAAAGGTTGTGAGGCATGAAAAAATAAATTACTTTTTAAATACATTACTGGAATGCCAGTCAAAATCAAGTATAAGAAAAACCAGAAGCACTCAACTCAAACCATTTCTCCTTGCACTGCAGTTCTAATTATAATATATTCAGCTTTATTAAAGTACCAAGTAACATGTTGAAATTAGAAATCTCTGTGATGCCCCCAATTGTAAAAATGTTTCTTATCCAAAAAAGACCTGCTGCCTGACAACTTGTTTCATGGGGAAAACATGATCATAGTAAAAATTGAAAAGCAAACAAGAAACAAGCTCAAGATACATTGCTTAAAGGATTACTGTACAGGTTATGGACCACACATGATTGGTATTCTGTTTAGTTTACGGGTAAAGTCTGTAGAGATGACTGGAAGTCTCCAACAAGTGTAATGAGCTTTTTAAAATAATGGAATCCTGTCCTTTAATACCCAAGGCTTATACATTATCTAGTCAAGTATTCTCTGCATGGCAACAACAGAAAGGCTTTCAATGTTGGCAATTCTTTAACAGTATGCTTATTAAAGCTTACTTGCATCATACGATCTCAGACAAGCTTACCTTATGGTCATTAAAGCATTGCTACTTAAACACAGAGCAACAGGCACTTTGAGTAATAAGCATAAATCAACAGTACAAAAATATGACAGAAACCAGACCATTCTGCAAAATCAAGGACAGATGAAAAGCCACTGTAGTACTTATGCAGTGTGTCCTCCCCATCCAAGGTAGACACAACTACTCCTTGCCTTGCTTGGACACATCCAGAGTCACTACATGGGGGAGTGGGGTGCAACAAGTATGTCACAATTTTAAATGTCTCTGGCTGACTGCGATGGCCCTGACACATTTGTCATACCTCTCAACCTCAAGAGCAAGAAATCTGGACAAAGCCATACACAGAAGTGGGACAAAGGCCCAAAAATAAGGACAATTTTAAATATTGCTCTAATAAACTTAGAAAGATAATAGAATAGGTCTTGCATTAGTATGAATTTTCTGAAGGGTATAAAATCTGAAACTCAAATGTCTGTCATTTTCTAACTTCAGTCTTTAGTGATTTGTCACTAATTTTCCAAAAAACACAATTTTATGAAAAATGGACCAAAAATGTGATGCAAAAATATAAAATAGACACACAATACAGCTGGGAACCTGTCAAAGAAGAGACACTTTAATATTAGTACTGCTACCTTGAGCAGCTGACAAAATAAAATAATCTACATGCATTTCAAGTAATCTATAACTTTGATTATTACAGTTATTTCTTAACTGTAAACCCTCCATGTTTTCTTCCAAAATTGCTATTTTGCGGAGGGATTATTAGGGGGAAGAGCAACATTTTGAGCCAAAAATTGGGGACAGTTGAGAGGTTGGCTATGCCTAATTCTATAAAGCAATTTATTTGCATGTACCTCTCAACCTGTTAATGCAGTAAATCTGAACAAGGCCAAATATATTGGGGGCACATATAAACAGTACTAAAAATTGCTCTTGTATAAATTGAGACAGTTGATAGAATAACAGTTCTTACTTTAGCATGCATTTTTTCTGAAGGTTATGAAGTCTGAAACTCAGTGTATCATTATTTAGTGACTTAATTCCTAAATGATTTGCCAGAAAACTACAAATTTTATGAAGAACAAACCAAAAATAAGAAGCAAAAGTCTATTCATTCTTTGAAAATCTGGACAGTTGGGAGGTATAGTTCAGCTGGGCCTGTCTGAGTTTGCTGCCCTTCCCCCCTGACAAAATCATGGTTGAATGGAGCCTCTGCAGTCATTCCAATGAACCATTACTTGGCTATTTCACTCCATTTACCATAAACACTAATGTGCATACTGCTTTACTTCTATGATGAGTTGGACTTCATTTGAAAGTTTTATTTTGTATTTTACAGCACAAACACTAAGTCATCTGCTAAACAAAGCAATGCAGTCTCACAATGAAAACTTATCATTAAAACTTCTCTGCCCTTGAAACTCACATTCATTGAAACAGCATTGAAACCCACATTCAAAGAAAATACATTTTGCCAGTGACAGATAAAGATTAATTTTGGGCTGTTTTCAAATCATAGGCCCCTTGCATATGAAACATACATGTGCTCTTTGATACACCTTCCTCATTGTACTAAAATTATATTCCTTGTACAATACAGTACAGTTGTTAGAGGGTGTTTTAAATTTATTTTGAACATTTTTCCAGTAAGCAATGAAACAAAACGTATGCACCCATAATGGCAAAACTGCCCAGTTGAGAACATTTATCATAAAAAAGTCTACTCAGACTTCCACAGTCCACCATTACTAGTAAATATACACAATTCTACAGTCCACCATTATTAGTAAATATACACAATTCTACAGTCCACCATTATCAGTAAATATGCACAATTCTACAGTCCACCTTTATCAGTAAATATGCACAATTCTACAGTCCATTATCAGTAAATATGCACAATCTCTGAAGTAAGTCATCTAAATAATTCCACATTAAAGAAATCTGTAACTAATGAAGAGGTTGCTGCTAGCAATCACCTTTATATTTCATGGTTTCATCGAAAAATAAAGTGTCTGTTGCCCCTCAGGAATAAATTGCCTATATTACATTAAAAAATGATAAGCTAGTAATAATATTGCAAGAGGAAATGGATGGCAAACTGATAACAGACTCATAGTTAGTATCTTTACCAAAAAGAACATTTTCAGTACGGCAGCATCCACCCCTTGTGAGAGTAGAACCCACAGCCTTCTGCATCAAAAGCAAGTACACAACCTGTTGTGCTATTAACAAGGCAAAACACTAAACTTCTGTTCCCCTGCAGCTCTCAGCTCCTTGTAAAATCTACTCAATACTCAACTGCATCTCAACTTCGCAGCACAAGAAAACTGCAAAAAGCCAAAATGTATTTGGGGGGTGGGGGGGCAAAAGCTCAAAAACCAGGGACACATTAAACATTTGCTTGTATAATCTTGGAAAGTTGCTAGAATAAAATGTTGTGTTACCACCATACATTTTACTGCCAAGGTCCCTGAGCAAAACAGTCAGAGTAACATACCACTACGCCAGATCAGCTGCTTTGTAAAAGAGAGGAAGACTGAAACTTAAATGGCTATCATTTAGTGAATTCAGTTCTCACCATAGCTGTCAACTTCTTAGTACAAAACACCTGGACAAACCCAGTAATGAGGGAATACAGCCCTCAAACATATTCAGTGAATTCAGTTCTTGCCATAGCTGTCAACCTTAGCACAAAAACCTGGACGAAGCCAATAATGGGGGAATACAGTCCCAAAAATAGGGACAAATTTAAAATATTCATCTTATAAACTTAGAAAATTGCTAGAAAAAAAAGGTTGTGTTACTATGTATTCTGAAGAACATGACGTCTGAAATTCAAATGCCTGTCAATTTTACTGCTGACAGAACAAAAACAATTTTCAGCAGAGACCCAGGGATTAATACTGCAGACACGTCTTTGTAAAATGACAGGGCACCAGAGTAAATCCACACAAACACAGGGAGGAGATGCAGACTCCACATAGGAGGCACCCCAGCCAAGAATCAAACCAGAAAACCTATAGCTGTGAGGCAACAATACTACCACTGCACCATCAAATATGCAAGGAATTAAACATTCAGAAACCTGAAGTCTGAAATTCAAATGCCTGACAATTTTATTTAACATTTGTTAATCAGGACAGTCTGGCTTGAAACAAAAAAAAAACAATTCTCAGCAGAGGCCCAGGAAGAAATAATGCAGACATGTCTTTGTAACATGGGAGGACACAAAAACAAACTCACACAAACATAGGGAGAAGATACAGACCCCCCCCCACAAAGAAGGCACCCCAGCCAAGAACCAAACCCAAGAACCTATAGCTGTGAGGCATCAATGCTACCACTGCACCATCAAATTTCAAGCATTGCAATATTTAAAAACTACAGATATTATGAGGTATAGATCAGATCAAATATGAGGCAAAAATCTGCAATTTTTTTACAATGGTGGTGGGTAGGGAATTCAGGTCTTTAACACCTGCATACAAGGTACAGGGTTCAAGCCTGAGGTATTCCCTACCACACCACCATGAGTCTAATCAGCAGTACATCCCACCTGAGGCATTTACACACACACACACACACACACACACACACATACTGTCCTGTAGTAAATGCAAAAACACACACACACACCTGGTCCTGTAGTAAATGCAAAAACACACACACACCTGGTCCTGTAGTAAATGCAAAAACACACGTCCTGTAGTAAATGCAAAAACACACACACACCTGGTCCTGTAGTAAATGCAAAAACACACACACATCTGGTCCTGTAGTAAATGCAAAAACACACTCCACTTACCTGGTCCTGTAGTAAATCCCTGATACATCCAGTACGTAAATCCCGATGAGACTGCAGCCACCATACATCCAGTAAGTAAATCCCGCGCAAATCCAACCCTGCCCGTCGCAAACTCTAATCCAGTCCAGATCCTTACCCTGCCCGTCGCGAGATCTTTCCCTGCAGCAAACTCCAATCCAATCCTTCCCCTGACTGCCGATGTTGCAGTCCGACCCCGACGCGTTTCCCCAGCGAGTTCCCAGGCAGTCTATGCAGTTTAAAACTGCATAGACTTGTGGGAGCGCTCCTGTCCATGATTCTCAATCAGGACTGCCATGCGCATGCTCCATGCACTAGACTGTCTCAGCAGCAGTCCGCGAAATTTAACATTTTTTTTTTGTTTTATTTTTTATTTTATCAGTACTTTCAGGTTGAGGGGGCTGCAGTCCGGCAGTCCGATAGCACGGGCCGCCCCTGGCATATGCATTGCTGCTGTTACAGAAATAGGTTTAAAGCACTGTGTTAACTTGTGTGGAGATGGTCGGCTGAATGGATGGCTTTGCCAAATCCCTTTCTCAGGCAGTATGATCACATAGTAGTTTGATCTACGTAATACTCTATCTGCTTTTACTATCTGTAAAATCATGCAATTAATTCTTAAAGTAGAGAGAGAGATGTGCATTGTTTTAATGTCATGGTAGATTGTTCCATAATCTGAACAGTTTGTCCCAGTTTGTTTTTTCCAGTCTTGCCTCTTTTTTCCATTGTTTATAAAGCTTGTTAATAATACATTCCCTAAGATGGTGCTAGTCTCATGGGCTGTTTACTCTAGACATTAAAAAAAAACAGTACTATGTCGTATTGCACATTTTAAATTCAGACTCAGATTACCTGTTCAGGAGCCTATATGATTGTGAGTATAGCAAGAAGTCCCTTAGCCTTTCTATCTAACTTAAATTTCATAGCCCCATAACTCAAATTGTGAACTTGTTTTGAATTTGCTTTAGTTATACTATGTATTTCATTAGGTAAATATAAAAAGTTGTTAAGTACTCCTTATAATAACAAATCTGTGTCCTATACAGTGACACAGTGGTTTCCCTTGTCTAACCTATTTCTTCTAGTATAAGAAGAGCTGCTGAAAACACTGGCTTAACCACTGGAGACATTTGATCAAAGCTTTGTAATCTATAAGTGTGCTTAGGCTCCTTATCACACTACTTGTTTTGAGTAAGGACCCTTGGTTTTATTACCAAAGTTCATATTATTCTTCTTCCACAGACACAACATACTACAGTTTTTTTTACAGTGAATTTATGACTGACTCGGAACATCAGCAGTGTACAGTGTGTAAACCCTATGTTTGGAAGCAGTATTTCACCTGTAGCAAAGGTATCAATATTCCCAACCTTGCAGTTGTCTGTATATATTGTCACTCACAAGTGCCACTCTGCTTTTATCTAGTAAAGGGCCCAGTAATGAGTGCTGTAGCACTCCTTGGCCATGTGTTTTTTATCTTGAAGTATAGCTTTTGTCTTGGATTATTCCCTCTAACTGATTTAAATATTTAATTTTAGTCTGGTTGCCTTATCTTTGCTGTACAATTTGTGAAAACATGTTATTTAGTTATTTTTGTGTGTAGTATATATATACTATTTGCTGTCATGTTAAGTATACAGAGACTAGCGATAATCATTCTGTCTCATGCAGTTAGAAGACTCTGCTGGGATATGCACAAGTTATGGTTATTCACCATAACACTTGCTCTGCAAGCACAGCTCTAGCTACAGGAACAACAGGGACTGACACTGCAGTAGATAGGACTACTCGGCACACCACAATTTACCATGCCACTGAACCTGTATCATATGCTACTATGCATTTAAGAATGAGGGATAATATTGCCGGGTGTTACATATTATATGATCTAACTTGTATTTGTTACAGATCTCGCATGTAAACCGGTAACACATCTTTATTGTCTGTGTCATTTGTGAGTGTTCTGGTAGACATTATAAATATGCTATGCTCTTACTGAAAAAATGTGCATGCTGACAATTCTTTTGTCTAGTGCAGAAATATAATTCACAGTTGAAATTTGTTAGTTTTCGCTAAACAAACTCGTTTTTTATTTCCTTATCTAACTGATAAGAATATCTAGGATTATTTGTTGATTTTATGTAAGAGGATGGTGCAGTGGTGCAGCAGTAGCATTGTTGCCCACAGCATGAGGTTCTCTGGTTCGATTCTCAGCTGGGGTGCCTTCTGTGCGGAGTCTACATGTCCTCCCTGTGTTTGTGTGGGTTTCCTCCGGGTACTCTGTTTTCTTCCCACATTACAAAGACATGCGTCTGGAGCATTTCTCCCCGGGCCTCTGCTGAGAATTGGCTTTGTTCCAAGTCGGACTTTCCTGGTTAACAAATGTTAAATAAAAAAAATAATAATGATACAGCTGGCAAGAACATTCTTGTTTTTTCATTCTGTGCAATAATACAACCACCAAGAATTTTCTTACTGCAAAGCATTTTGGCAGAAAAATGGTAGCTTTGTATACAGAAATTGAATTTATCTTTACTGTTACCAGAAAATCCCAGAAGACTGAAAAGGTATATATAGTATAGTACATGTCTACATGTTGCAGTGGAGCAAGTCTTTACCATTCAAAAAGGGAAAGCAGACAAAGTAGGAGCAAGAAAGGAGAATATTCAGAAAATTATTCTAAGCGTGGATAAAAAAATCTTCCATGTATTCTTCATTTCTTCTTCATAATGCACTGGACTTGGAAAGTTAATTAAAATAGACCCCAAAACTGAATTTGAGACAGATTAATTTGTGATGTAAGAAATGATTAAACAAGAAACATTTTTTTAAGATAAACTGACCTAACTAAGCTTAGCAAAAGCTGTGGTGTGATACCAGCATGATTCAAGATATAGTTAAATTAATTAAATGAGGAAAAGGAAGTGATAAAATGTGAGTGAAACAACCTAAAAATGAAGCATAAAGTGAAAATGTGTTGCAACAGTAAGAATGATCAGAAAGAGAGACACTCAGAAGTTGCATAGGAGTTGACATGTTCAATTCACATGTGTTAATTGCAGTGATAAACATTAAAGAAAAAAGTGCCCAGCTTTTATTCAGTTTTTAATCAGTTTTGCAGAAGTTATGTATAGAATCATTTTAGAAAAAAAATTTGCAAATACAAAAAAGGAGTGTTCAAAGGAATTTAAATACTGTTTAGCTAAATCACAGAGTAAGCTGTTTGTAGGTACAGTTAAAATCAAAAGATGATGCAGTGTCCAGCCTTGTGGTAAAATGGGGTAAAGCCTTAACTATGACAGCCTGAGTTCAATTAGCTTCTTACGTGCTGGAGAAGCCAGTCAGTGAAGAATGGAAATGAGCAGCTAAAATCTGGCTGGCTTCCCCATCCGGGGGTTAACCAGCTACAATTCTGTTTCCTCCGAGACTCAGGTCTAGTATGACACTCTGTGAGTTGTGCAACAACCAACCACATTACACAATATGTGCAGAGACTGGCCATGTATGTGAAATGCATGTATGTGCCTCCCCAGGAAGCAGAGTTCAGAAAAGCAAGAGCTGATATGGGGAAGGAATTAGTCCTCAAAGCGCCTGACTACTGCCTCTGAAGAAGAATGAATAGGTTCATAGGACTCTTGACACAGTCAAGGAATGAATGGACCATAGGGCTTACAACCTGACTGGGGAATGGATGGGCCATAGGCCTCTCACCCTCACTACGGAATTAAGGGACCACAAGCCTGTCATCCTGGCTGGTGAATGAATGGGATAACTCTTGTCCACAGGGAGAAATAATGGGTTGATGGAGAACTGGGGGAGCGGCCCAGAGAGAGGATGGGTTTGAATAAACAAAGAGATGATACAGTGAACTCAGAGAATAAAGAGACATGACAACAAAAAAAATCAAAAGGACTGACAAGAAAAGCTTAAAATAAACCAAGCAATTGATTTAAATTAGAAGAAGGTGCAGAAGCATTATGTCAGAAAATGCTTTTAAAGCATTGACACCTAAAGTTAGTAAAAAATTGTTCGATATATTACTTATATTTACAGGGCAACCAGTAAAACAATTGAAGCAAAAGCTGTTAGCATGTGAATATAAAAATCCTCTTCTTCTTCTTTTGGCTGCTCCTGTTAGGGGTCGCCACATTGGATCATCTGTTTCCATTTCTTCCTGTCCTCTGCATCTTGCTCACTCACACCAACCACCTACATATCCTCTCTCACCACATCCATAAACCTTATCTTAGGCCTTCCTCTTTTCCTGTTACCTGCAGCTTCATCCTTAGCATCTTTTCCCCAATATACTCTGCATCCCTCCTCAGCACATGTTGAAACCAACATAATCTTGCCTCTCTGGCTTTGTCTCCAAACCTTCCAACCTGGGCTGGCCCTCTAATATACTTATTCCTAATCCTGTCCACCCTCGTCACACCCATTGCAAATCTTAACATCTTTAACTCTGCCACTTCCAGCTCTGACACCTACCTTTTTGTCAATGCCACTGTCTCCAACCCATATAACATAGCTGGTCTCACTACCCTCTTGTAGACCTTCCCTTTCACTCTTACTGGTACTCGTCTGTCACAAATCACTCCTGACACTCTTCTCCACCCACTCCATCCTACTTGTACTCTTTTCTTCACCTCTCTTCCACACTCACCATTACTCTGAACTGTTGATATCAAGTATTTAAACTCATCCACCTTCACCACCTCTACTCCCTCCATCCTCACCATTCCTCTAGCCTCCCTCTCATTCACACAAATATATTCTGTCTTAGTCCTGCTGACCTTCATTCCTCTTCTCTCTAGAGCATATCTCCACCTCTCCAGGGTCTCCTCAATCTGTTCCCTACTCTCACTACAGATCACAATGTCATCTGCAACCATCATAGTCCACAGGGACTCCTGTCTGATCTTGTCTATCAACCTGTCCATCACCATTGCAAATAAGAAAGGGCTCAGAGTTGATCCTTGATGTAATCCCACCTCCACCTTAAATGCATCCATCACTCCCACTGCAGACCTCACCGCTGTCACACTACCCTCATACATATCCTGTACCACTCTTACATACTTCTCTGACACTCCCGCCTTCCTCATACAATACCACAACTCTTCTCTGGGCACCCTGTCATATGCTTTCGCTAATTCCACAAAGACACAATGCATCTCCTTCTGACCTTCTCTGTACTTCTCCATCAACACTCTCCGAGCAAACATCGCATCTGTAGTGCTCTTTCTTGGCATGAAACCATACTGATGATCACTAATCATCACCTCCCTTCTTAATCTAGCTTCCACTACTCTTTCCCATAACATCATGCTGTGACTGATCAATTTAATCCCTGTGTAGTTACTACAGCTCTGCACATCACCCTTATTCTTAAAAATCTGTACCAAAACACTTTTTCTCCATTCCTCAGGCATCCTGTCACTTTCCAAGATTTCATTAAACAATCTAGTTAAAAACTCCACTGCCATTTCACCTAAACACCTCCATGCTTCCACAGGTATGTCATCTGGACCAACAACCTTGCCATTCTTCATCCTCTTCATAGCTATCCTTACTTCCTCCTTGCTAATCCACTGCACTTCATGATTCACTATCCACACTTCATCCAACCTTTTCTCCCTCTCATTTTCTTCATTCATCAGCCCCTCAAAGTACTCTTTCCATCTGCTCAACACACACTCCTCGCTTGTGAGTACATTTCCCTCATTATCCTTTATCACCCTTGCCTGCTGCACAATTTTACTTGCTCAGTCCCTCTGTCTAGCCAATCGGTGCAGGTCCCTTTCTCCCTCCTTAGTGTCCAACCTCACAAACAACTCTTCATACGCCTTATCCTTAGCCTTCGCCACCTCTCCCTTTGCCATGCACCTTATCTCCTTATACTCCTGTCTACTTTCTTCATCTCTCTGACAATCCCACTTCTTCTTCGCCAACCTCTTTCTCTGTATACTCTCCTGTACTTCCTCATTCCACCACCATGTCTCCTTGTCCTCCTTCCTCTTTCCAGATGTCACACCAAGCACCTTTCTAGCCATCTCCCTTACTAGCTCTGCTGTAGTTACCCAGCTATTCGGTAACTCTGCACTGCCACCCAGTGCCTGTCTTAACTCTTCCCTGAACTTCACCTCACAGTTACCCTTTTTCAATTTCCACCATTTGATCCTTGGTGCTTCCCTCACACTCCTCCTCCTCTTCTTAATCACCAATATCCTACAAACCACCATCCTATGCTGCCTAACTACACTTTCCCCTACCACCACTTTACAGTCTCCAATCTCCTTCAGACTGGCCCTTCTACATAAGATATAATCCACCTGTGTGCATCTTCCTCCACACTTGTATGTCACCCTATGCTCCTCCCTCTTGTTAAAATACGTATTCACCACAGCCATGTCCATCCTTTTTACAAAATCCACTACCATCTGACCTTCTGCATTCCATTGCTTAACACCATACCCACCCATCACTTCCTCATCCCCTCTGTTTCCTTCACCAACATGCCCATTGAAATCTGCTCCAATCACCACTCTCTCACCCTTGGGTACAGTCAGCACCACTTCATGCAACTTATTCCAAAATGTTTCTTTCTCATCCATCGCACACCCAACTTGTGGAGCATATGCACTAACAGCATTCATCATTACACCATCAGTTTCCAGCTTCATAAATATCACTCTTTCTGACACTCTTTTCACCTCCAAAACACTCTTAGTATACTGTTCTTTCAGGATAACCCGTACGCCATTTCTCCTCCCATCCACACCATGATAAAACAATTTAAACCCACCTCCGATATACCTAGCCTTGCTCCCCTTCCATCTGGTCTCTTGCACACACAATATACCAACCTTCCTTCTGTCCGTTATATCAGCTAGCTCTCTCTCTATACCAGTCATACTGCCAGCATTCAAAGTTCCGATCCTCACTACCAGAGTCCTAGCCTTTACCTGGCTTCAGGCATGCCTTCCCCCTCTTCTCTTCCTTCGGCCAACAGTAGCCCAAGTTCTGCCAGAAATTGTAAGAGCCTCTTTCAGGTAAACATGCTGAGTAATGAAGTTGGTTCACCTATAATTTTTTATTATGTGTCTTCTGAGAAGTTAAGTATAATAAAATGTATTCACAGCACATAAGACAAAGGAAGAGAAGAGTCAGTTTGTAGAGAAATAGTTGTACAATTGCATAACCATCCTAAATATTGCCTAGAGCCATAGATGCCATATCTTGTATATCTTCACATGCACTGGTAACCTGTCAGGTAAATATAATTTTGTTGTGAAGCAGGACAGAATGCACATATGTACTGATCTATCATCATCATAATCAACCCCCTTTTTCAAAATTTTCTATGGGGGTCAGTGGTCGCATCAACTGTTGCCACCTTTATTGACTCAGTGTCACTGTCCTACCCTCTTTGACAGTCATGCCTGACTGTCACATATCTTCTCTCACCCAATCCACCCATAACAAGGTTGGGCATCATTATTTCCTCTTGCCTCCCCCCTCTCTCAAGCATTCCTCACAAAATCAACTTCTGCTTCCCTGCACACGTGAGTCAAACACTGTAATATGTACTCTTATGACCTTCTGTGTAATTGGGCTTACTCTGATGACTTAATTTCTTCCTCTGTCCCACAGTGTGCATCTCACTTCCCATCTCAGTCACTTAATCTTCATCACATCTGGCTTATTCAACTGCTCTGCTTCTGTTGTCAAGATTTCTGTGCCATATCAAAATATTTATCGTACCACTGTTGTGCACAACTTACTTTTCAGCTTGTTTGGCATTCTTATATTATACACTATTCTTGACACTCTGTCATTTGACTGTGGCGGCTCTATTTTAGTTTTGAGGTCTTCATTCAGACTTTTGTTCTCCTGAACCACTCCAGATTGATACTTAAAGCTGTCAACCTGTTCCACTATTTTTCCATCTGTCTCAGTTTTCATCTTCTGTTTCCACACTGTTTACTGCCATGATAACTGCCATGATGTTTGCACTCTATGTTATGCTGTGAGACTTCAGTTTTGCATTCTAGTCAGTTATCATTTGCTGTAGCTTCTTTTCATAGCAACATTTCCTGGAATTCATTAACTCCAGTGCCCTGGACCAGCTCGTTCTTACCCCAACTAGAGGTAGCAACATCCTTTACTTGGTCATTACTAACATGGGCGACCGTTGCAATACACCAATAGTCAACTCCTCCCTGGTTAGATCCAACTACAAACTAATCACCTTGGAAATCCACATCCCTCCCACCCCCACCCCCGCAAAGGTAACCACCATGAAAAACTTCTCCAAAGCTAACTTTGGGCTCCTATAAACAGAGGTGGCTAACTTCACGGTACACATGCAAATGGAGAATAGTTGCATGACCACTGAATCATACACCAATGCACTGTACAAACACGTACACAAATGCATGGATCTCACCATACCCAATAGTACCAAGATGCTCTCCTCCAAAAAAAAGGAAGCCAATCTGGTGGTTCCCTGCCATAAACAAACTCTACAACAGAAGGAGGAAAATGATGCAGAATAAGGTGAAGTCCCAAGACTGGAAAAACTCCCATATCAGCCTCAACAAAAAGTTGAGATCCCTCATCAAATCCTCTAAAGCTAGCTATGAAAACAGAATTGCAACAGATAGTAAAGACAACCACAAGGCCTTCTATAGTTATATAAAGAATCTCCACGGCGATACTTAGATTTGCTCTGTGCTACTGCACAATAGTACCTTCTATACCGAGCCAACAGATATTACCAATATACTGGCTGAGAAATTCAGTTCCAGCTTTATGCCTCTCCCCCCAAAGGACCAATCATAATATCAGTAGATTGCCAGGCACCCAGTATTACTGCTGCACATGTTAAAACAGCACTGTCCAAGACCAGGAATACAGCTTCTATGAGACCTGACACTATCCCTGGCTGTGTTCTACATGAACTACAGAGTGAACTGGCATCTCACCTGTGTGCCCTGTTCTATTACAGTCTCATCATAGGCTTTGTCCCTACCAAATGGCACACTGCTATAGTCATCCCTCTCCACAAAGGAGCAGCGACTAAAGACCCTAGGAACTATCGCCCCATTAGCCTGACAAGTCTGATATGCAAAGCTATGGAACGCATCATTATGGACCTAATAAACAAGGATATAGGGAATCTCCAAACTCTGGATCCTACACCATGTGGTTTTGTGAAAGGTAGATCATGCCTGGTCAACTTGGTCAACTTCTTTGAGTCAGTCACCAGAGCTGTGGATGAAGGTAAGGTGGTTCATACAGCCTACCTTGATCTGGCCAAGGCCTTTGATACCATTCCCCATTCAGGAATCATAGAAAAACTCACTAAGCTAGGCATCAACCCCTATATCACTAGGTGGGTTGCAAACTGGCTCACAGATAGAACCCACTGTGTGAATGTAGCTGACTTCAAGTCAGACTGCTGACTAGTCACAAGTGGAGTCCCACAGGGATCAGTCCTGGGTCCTCTCCTGTTTGGTATCTACTTATCAGACGTCCAGGCCAACATGAAGGGACTCTGGCTGACAATATTTGCAGATGATTGCAAGTTGGGAGCCATTATTAACTCCCCAAGTGATGTTGACATCCTACAGAAAGGCCTCACTGAGACTGATGACTGGTGTCAGAACCATGGCCTTAAGCTCAATGCCAAACAATGCGTCATCATCCCCACTGGGAAAAAACCCAGCTCCCATGAACTACCACATTATAAGAGATCTGGGAACACAGGTTGACAGCAACCTCTCTTTTGACCACCACATTGCCACTGTGGTCAGAAAGTCCTTCTATGTGGCACATTTCATTACTAAGGGTTTTGCATCCAGGAAGAAAGAGGTCCTTGTCTCCCTCTACTCTTCCTTCATTAGGCCAATCATCGAGTACAATGCCCCATTTGGCATGCACCTCACTAGACACCTGCAACAACTGGAGAGGCCGCAGAAGTACCTCACAAAGAGGATTTTAGGCATTAAACACTTGTCCTATATGGACAGACTCAAAAAACTCCAACTATTCTCTGTCTCATATCACCTACTTAGAGGCGATCTCTGCTTGACTTCCAAAACCATGTCTGACCCAGCTCTATTTGAGATACTACAGCTAAAGAAATCCCAATCCCTCCCCACCACACTCTTCAGAGACCTCAACCTCATTATCACAATCAACAGAACATGCTGGAGGGACAGGTTCATAACCCAGAGACTGCCCATGTTATGGAATAGACTTCCCATACATATCAAACAGAGCACCTCACTGGCCCTCTTCAAGAGAAATCTTGATGAGTGGATGGGAAATAGAAAATTCACCCCAGGGATCACTCCAGTGGCTCTACTTGACAGAGGCACTGGGAACTATGGTTGGGTGGCACAATGTCAGGGTAATCCTACGGGCTAGGCTTGTAAAGGCTCCAGGGCCATTAGCCTAGTACACACCTATGAACCTGTAGTCTGCTTGTAGTATTGCATAGTCTGTATATCATAGCTTTATTGATCTGCCCCCTCTGACCTTTTTGGTAATGTAGTCCATCGCCAATATGAGCAGAAGTGGGCTGTGAGTCCAAACAGTATTAACAATTGTGTCATTTTTTTTTTTTTTTGTATGTAGCCTGCACTAATTTTACCAATATTTCTTGGACTTCAAACCTTCAATGGACTGTTCAAATCAACTTTCTTGAGACCTTGTCATATGCTTTCTCCAAGTCTATGAATAGGCAGATGTTCTTCGTGTTTCACTGTTGCAGTCATTACATATGGGTAATCTGCTGGCAGGTTTCCCTCAGTCAGCCTGATTAACAAAGTCTTGGTTCCTGCATCGGTTGCTGTCCCTTCTTCCATAACGTCAGGTCGTCAGGGGTATAAAATATGCAGCCGATGCCATTACATCAGTCTTTCTTGCCGCGCAAGCCCGAAGCAGAAGCAGATCACAAGTGCCGGTTGGCCGACTCCTGAAATTTTTGTTTTCAAGTTTCAGAACCAAAGTCTTAAACTAAAAAGCTAAGTACCCCGTTGGGGAAACTTTTTCTTGCTCCTTTCCGATGTCAGTAAAAGTTAATAACTGCATTACTTGTGGGAAGCAAATACCTCATAAGGATTTTCATTTGTACTGTATTCCTTGCCTAGGCCCTGACAACAATGTACCTTGCTGTCAGTTTTGTGCTAAATTTAATCAACACACTATTAAACGTCGGTATATTTTTGTTTCAAAATTTTTGGGCTTACGATTTAATTATCCAGAAATGTCATCGGTTAGCAATCTGACTACCGGAATACCTAAAAACACAAAGAAAAAGACAGAGACAGGCCATCGATGTCCAAATTTGACGATGACGCTTCTCCTAAGCCAGTCGCAGGTTCGCCGGTACTCAGTGAGGCACTTTCGCACCCTCTGATACCCACTATTTCTGATTCGCAGGTCTCTACTGAGACCCATTCAGAGTCCGGTATGCCGCGAGAGATTTCAATTATGGAACCCGCGGATGTCTCTACCTTAGATGGGTCTGGAGCCGCTATGCAGGCACCGGCTTCTAAGGGTGTTTTCAGGCCTACAGATTTGTATATTAGACCGACACCATCTTCAAACCTAAGGCCAAAAACTAAATCTATGTCTAAAAAACTGACACCAGGGCCACATGTGCAGGCTCCTATGCCTAAAAAACAAATTATCAAAATGGCTGAAGATTTAATTACTCTGATCAGGGGTAGCCAACCCCCCCCCCCCTTCTAAGAGGCCTAGGCAAGACATTGATTATGAATCTTCTGACTCTTCTAATGAACAGGATTTGTCTATACCTATTTATGAGGACTCTGATGCAGAAGATTCCATTCCTTCTGCTTCTCCCCCTGAGGATTTCTCTTTTGGGGAAACCTTACATACCTTAAGGGAACATTTCCACTGGGAAAGTCAGGACTTCTCTGAATCTAAAAAGAGACTTAGGGATTTTCTTCTTCTTCCTCAGCATAGGCTTTTGGCTATACCTCCTGTTCTAGACATAGTTGATGATGTTTTTTCAGAATCTAGTATGGCTCCTGATTCTATGCCTCCAGCTCCTTGTAAGCCAGACAGATACTACAGGGTTCCTGACTCCCACAAATTCCTTTTCAAAAATCCTATTGCAGATCCTGAAACCATTTATCAGGGTCCCAAGGGCGTTAAGGCCTCAACTGCTAAAAATCTTACCCCTTCTGATAGAGATTCCAGGCCGCTGGATAGATGGGGTAAGAAGGTTTACACTTCTGCTACCTTGGCAATCAGGGCTTTAAACTGTCAATTTCATATGCTTAAATATCAACAGCATGTCATGGGACTGCTTAAACTGAAAATTATGTTAATTTCTGACTGTGTGGAAAATAAAGATTTACAGGATTTATTACATTCAGCTGAACAAGTTGGAAAACATACTTTGCAATGTGGTTTTGATGCTTTGGAGGCCTCTTGCAGGGCTGCTGTAACTGGGTATGTGCTTAGAAGGCATGCTTGGTTTAAAGAGCAAACTCTGCCTGATCATGTTAAAGCAAAATTGTTGGATGCTCCATTAGAACAGGACCATCTCTTTGGTAATAAGGCTGAAGAAGTTTTAAAAAAGATGGAAGATAAAGCTAAATCTATGCAAACTGTGAAAGATTTCTTACAAGTGCAACCTCCAAGTTTTAGTAGGCACTGGCCTACTAAGAACTGGTCCTTTCCAGTTCCTTCGAGAGCCACTCAAGTCAAACCCAGACATTCCAAAGGCTCCAGGTTTCAGTCACAAGGGACTTTTAGAACAAAACAATGGGGTACCTCCTCCTCCTAATTAGGAAGCAACAAGGCACCTCCCTAAGGTAAACAGTCTCATTGACTTCCCTTTACACTTACCAAGCACTTATCTTTTAGCCGCCCCTTTGGGGGGAAAACTGGCACTTCATGCAAGAAACTGGCAACTTATAACCTAGGACAAATGGGTTTTAAATGTAGTATCCCAGGGATACAGATTTCATTTCCACATGTTGCCAATCCCAAACGGATGGCCAGACCTGCCCCAAAATCAGTGGGCAGAGGCCCAGAAACAAGTACTGTCCCTCATGAACATGGGGGGGCTATTCAGCCAGTTCCAGAAGAGGAAAGGTTGCAAGGCTTCTATTCAAGACTTTTTCTGGTACCCAGAAAAGACAAATCATGGCGTCCAATTCTGGACTTATCTACTCTAAACACATTTCTGGACATTCCAAAATTCAAGATGCTGACTCTTAAATAGTTACTTCCTATGCTAGGCAAAGATGCCTGATTGGTAACTCTAGACTTAAAAGAGGCTTACCTGCATATCCCAATCAGGGCATCTTGCAGAAGATACCTCTGCTTCAAAGCAGGCTACTTGCATTACCAGTTCTCTGCACTGCCCTTTGGCTTATCTACTGTGCCCAGGGTCTTCACAAAGTGCCTGGCTCCAGTAATTAAATTTTGCAGGCAAAGAAATATTCAGATATATCCATACCTGGACGATTGTCTAATTCAGGCAGAAAACAAGGACATTATTCTAAAACATCTGGTGTTTGTGAAAAGGGTTCTAACTTGTCTAGGGTACACCATAAATGGAAATAAATCACAACTGGTACCCTCTCAAAAATTACATTCCTGGGTGCAAGCTTGAATACAACTGCCCAGATGGCTTACCTAACTCCAGAAAAGCAAATTCATTTGGTAACTTACTTCAAACAGGTGGCCACAAAAACCCTGCTATCTGCAAGACAAATTTTGCAAGCCTTGGGGTTCATGGCCTCCTGCATTCTTCTAATTCCATATGCAAGACTGCATATGAGGAAACTTAAGTGGTACTTAAAAAGTTTATGGAGTCAACATTGTCACAGCCTGGAAACAAAGATTCCTATCATACCTTGCCTGCAGCTAGAGTTCCTATGGTGGGCAGAGGCTTGCCAACAAAACAAGGGGCTGCCATTCACCCCACCCCCTGTGGCCCAAACCCTAACTACAGATGCATTAGCCTATGCTTGGGGGGCTCATCTGGCAGGGAAGTGCATTCAGGGCAAATGGAGCCCAAATCAAATGCACCTTCATATCAATCAAAAAGAGATGCTAGCTGTACAGAATGCACTGACAGCCATCAAGGACTACCTTCTTCCAGGACAATTAATGATAAAGACAGACAACACCACAATTATGTGGTACATAAACAAGCAGGGAGGTGCACACTCCTACCCCCCTTTGCAGACTAGCCATGGCCTTGTGGACCACGGCCTTGACCTATCAAATACAGCTACAAGCTCAATTCCTGCCAGGAAAACTGAATACTCTGGCAAACGAACTAAGGCAGAAAGCTCATGGACCCACACGAATGGAAACTGGAGCCACAGATTTTCAACATGTTGACATGCAAATGAGGGAGTCCAGACATAGATCTTTTTGTCTCACCCCAGAACTATCAGTTGGACAAATTCTGCACAAGAACTCATCACAAAAAAGCCTGGAAAGTAGATGCTCTATCATTCAGCTGGAAAAACCTATCAGTCTATGCTTTTCACCCTCTGCCTCTGCTCTCCAAAGTTCTACTAAAAATGAAACAGGACAAACCAAGAATGATTTTGATTGCTCCAGACTGGCCTCGCCAACACTGGTGCCCACTCCTGCGCATTGTGTCACATCTTCCACCATGGCACCTGCCTCAGACACCTTACTTACTATCTCAGCAGAACAACTGAATTTTGCACACTCAGAACATCTACATTTATGGTAAGTGTGCACAACTGTACTTTGAAATCTTTCCTCATCACCGGTTTCCTATCCACTATCTGACTGCAGACATTAGAGAAGTTCCTATCTGAATTCAAACTTCTCATGTCCTATCTTACATTTTACATCTGTGTGTATTCATTTATCAGTCACCATCTCCAACATTTTCATGCAATGTGACAGGAGTTTGATACATTTGTACTGCCCACATATATGAGTGTAAATTTATTCTTAAACATTGACACTAGAATGCTTATTATTCTCTAATCATCTGTCATAGGCCTTTTTCTTCATACTAGGATGTTTACCTTCGGGATCCATTTTTCACCATCTCACCTAACTTCTTGATCATATCTGCCATAACTTCATCTGAGCTTGCTGCTTTCCCTGACTTCATTTTTCTTAGTACTTTTCTTAAGTTTTCCAGTGTGGGTCCTTCTTTTTCATTCTAGGCTGTGCTTAGGGCAGGACAGCTTCTGTGGGATTTTCTTCTTTCAGAAGCAGCTTCTTCTGTCTACCTTTGATGTCCTTTGCACTGGTGAGCAAACTGTTTCTGGCAAACCTTATAAATTAGGTCTCATGACTGTCTTCTTTCTCTTTCTGTCTTTGGCTGGCAACCTTACAGATTTTCCTTGTGTCACCTGCAGAGTCATTTTCCAGAAACTGGTGGGTTCTTTGATGCTTTATTCCTTGTCATTGTGACTGGTATGTTAGTGTTTTTGTTAGTGAAATAGTACACCTTCTTAACCTGGTACATCTTTTTTATTTCCCAATTTTTCCTGCAGTCCTGTTTTTTTTTTTTTTTTTTTTTTTTGATGATTTCCTGGACATCTGCATTCCACCACCAGCTTTCCTTGCCTATGTTACATACCTGGCTCAGCCACATATCTGTTCTACAGTACTCACACATGCTACTTTGAGATGCATTGTTCTGGTTGGACTCCACCTATTTCCTCTTCTTCCTGAGGTGTTGCAGCCCTTAGTAGTTCCTTGAACTCTTGTGCTTTCACTCTAGTCAACTTTCAGGTCTTCACTCTTGTCTCCATCGACCTTAGAGCCTTCTCTGACTACAACTTGCAGATGATTTTGGCCACCAGAAGTTTATTCTGAGGGCTGACAGTTTCAGTGGGATGGCTTTGCAATCTCTGATTCTACCACAATGCTCTTTCCTTACTAGGAAAATTCTACCTTTGTTGCATATTTATCACTCTTTTAGATGATGATGAGATAACAGTCTCTTTTGGTGAACCAAGTGTTGGCCACCATCAAGCTGCTTTCCATACTGAAGCCTAGAATTGTCTTTCCTTCTTTATTCCTATTGTCCATTTGGACCCAGGCAGTCCTCATATATTGTTTTGTCTGTATTGATATGAGCAGTCAGGTCCCTTGTTATCGATACAGACTTATTTTGTCCAGTTTTATCAGTAATATACTTCAGCTGCTACCTGAGTGCACTATTTCCTTACCATCACTACCTTTCTGTGGGGGATAGATCAAGATTATGTATGTTACCTTATCTTTACACTGGAATCTGAGTGCCAAAAGGCTGTCAATAATTCTGATGACATCCATCTCTGTCTTCAGAAACCTCTCTCTCACTACAGTTCCCTCACCATTTCTAGTCTTTCCTCCCTCTGAATGGTAGACAATGGATCCCAAGCTAATTGACTTTGCCACACTGCCTTTCATCTTGTCTCCTGGATACACAGCATACCCAGTGTCCTACTTACCATCATATCATCCACTTCCAAGGTGTACCCTATCAGTGAAACTATATTTGATGTAGCAATCCTTAGCTCATTGCTTTCAGGTTGATTTTATTTTACATCCACCTTTCACTCACTAGAACTATTTCAGATAAACCAACCTGTGCAACCGGACACAGTTTGGCCAGTAACTTATTAACTGAGAACTACTTGGCTTTATGTTCAGCACACATGGGCCAAAGGGAACATATAGACCACTCCCTGCATTAGCAGGGATTGCTGGCATAGGTCAGCACTGGTTGCCTCCTCAAGCCACTAAACACTGGCAAATTCTCATGCCCATTTTTGGCAACATTACTCAAGGTGACCAAATCATCTAGAGACAGTTTTAACACCCCTGCGTGGCTAGCCATGGCACTGAACAGAGTATGTCATATGTGTTCTCCTATCTAGAGGTTATTGTGTACAAGTGTTAATTCCTAAAGCAGTTGGTCTGCACAAGTTTTGTCC
The DNA here is from genome assembly GCF_019279795.1 of Protopterus annectens. Taxonomy (NCBI): domain Eukaryota; kingdom Metazoa; phylum Chordata; order Ceratodontiformes; family Protopteridae; genus Protopterus; species Protopterus annectens. The sequence goes on from NC_056726.1 coordinate 217,155,774, forward strand.
CAGTAGACACTACCTACAATCTGTGCTGCTGCTCATGACTCTGTTCAGTTTTAGGTGCACTGTGTTGACATGCCAGTCTAGGTCAGCTGGGAACTGGAATGCGGGTTTGAACCCAATGCCTTCCATTCATGACCAGGAAACACTTAGCATGGTTCTGGGAGTTGGGAGGAACCCAACTCAAACATGTGGAGAATGTACATATTATACACAGACAGTAGTATGAAGACAAGATCAAACTCTGTAATGTGTACAGGTGCAAAATACTAACATTTTAATAATAATATATTGTGCTGATCCATAACATCAGAATAACTTGATTAAAATGTAACATGAATTTCCCATTGCATATATGTGAGAAAGTGATTTTAGCTGTAAAAATTGCTAGGTTATTTTCAATATTAGATACAATTAGTGGTTCCTGTAAATATAGCTAGATGAAGAAAACTCTTAAGTAGTAGACATTTAATGAACAATTAAAAGGGCTAGATGCTTAATACTTCTGTTTGATGTTTCATTGGCACAAGAGATATTCTGAATGGCGATGCATGTATACCTGAAAGTTAGACAGTGTTGTGAACCTAAATAGTACTCTTTTAGTTCAAGTTCAGAAAAAAGATTATGAAAGACTGATAAAACTACTGAACAGACTTAGCAAAATTTAAATTAAATAAAAGTAGGTATAAAATGTGACTATAAATTTTGAAATATAAGGGCTATATTGTATAATTAGAGTGGATAAGTTTAAATACTTGGGATCAATAGTTCAGAGTAACGGTGAGTGTGGAAGAGAGGTGAAGAAGAGAGTACAGGCAGGATGGAGTGGGTGGAGAAGAGTGTCAGGAGTGATTTGTGACAGACGAGTACCAGTAAGAGTGAAAGGGAAGGTCTACAAGAGGGTAGTGAGACCAGCTATGTTATATGGGTTGGAGACAGTGGCCTTGACAAAAAGGCAGGAGTTAGAGCTGGATGTGGCAGAGTTAAAGATGTTAAGATTTGCACTGGGTGTGACGAGGGTGGACAGGATTAGGAATAAGTATATTAGAGGGTCAGTCCAGGTTGGAAGGTTTGGAGACAAAGCCAGAGAGGCAAGATTACGTTGGTTTGGACATGTGCTGAGGAAGGATGCTGAGTATATTGGGAAAAATATGCTAAGGATGAAGCTGCCAGGTAACAGGAAAAGAGGAAGGCCTAAGATAAGGTTTATGGATGTGGTGAGAGAGGACATGCTGGTGGTTGGTGTGACAGAGCAAGATGCAGAGGACAGGAAGAAATGGAAACAGGTGATCCGCTGTGGTGATCCCTAACGGGAACAGCCGAAAGAAGACGATGAGAGTGCGACAGAAACTAGAAGTAGAGAATGTCAGATCAGTACAAATACCAAGGTCGGAAAGCAGGCAAGTATTACTGAGATTTTACAGAACGAAGCAGCATCTTGTAGAGTTTGTATTTCATATGTCTGTGATAACAATACCTATTAGAAAGTTGTTAGAACAAGATTCAGGATGGGAGTGGAGCTGTAAGAGGAGAAAAAGATTTTAAAATGCTTAGGAAGTTAGCAGTAAAGGCACTTGTACTGAAGTACTCTGTTATGACTAAGCCAACTTCGTAACAAGTGAATGCAAGTCAGAATGGTATAAGAGCTGGAATCATACAGGAAAACAGTCCAAGAAAAGTTATAGACATGCAAAAGAGATATTTTGAAGTATATAACAAGATTATTAGCAACAGTGTATGAGTAAGATAAAAATTACAGAATGCATTTATATCAAAGAAGTAGAAGTGAAAGAGCCCCACCCACATCTTGCAAAAATGTATTTGAAAAATGCTTGCATAGAACACAGTATTACAAGTGGTATTGCTTAATCTGCAGAATTATGACCTGAATGTAATATATAGACCAGGCAAGGAGATATATGCAGCAGATATGTGGAACAGAGTATATGTACTAGTACAGAATGAAAATTTACTAAAAGATGAACTAGAGATTCTTCAGGTGTATCAAAAGTTATCAGTGACAGAAGAAAAAGTAAAACAAATCCAGTGATATACTGGCACCAACATAGAAATGCAATTACTGAAAGATGTCACTCTGAAAGAACAGACAGAGCAAAAGTTATCAGTCAAAAATAAATCCAACTTTATTTTTCATTCATTCAGGAAATAAAGAAATCATATCCAAGGCTTAATGGTCAAAGGTGACAAAACTAATATTCCTTATTGAGAGAGAACAAATGCTTGTGAGAATGCTTGAATAATGTAAAATGCAAGGGAAGAGTTGGGGATGTGACATACTGACCAGAAGTGTCAACACAGAATGGTATGCAATTATAGTATTGTACTCTACTGACACTCACCCTCCTATATTCTGCTGCTACTACTACTGTATTTGTCAATCTGTAAGCCACTCAAATGACCATATTAGAAAAATTCTACAACAGAGTATCCAGATTTGCAGCTGATATATTTTATAGATCGCATCACTGCATGATACTGAAACAGATAAATTAGATATAATTGCTTCATTGTCTAATATTCACACAATGAAAATCTATTCACAGTCTAATTTTCTAACCAGTATTGTCTAGCTTTTTCTGTATCTAGAAATTTTCACTATGCTAACAAATTATTACTGCAGTTAGTTACGTAGATCAAACAATACTGCTTTGGAATTCCGTTCTCTTCTCACTCAGACAAACTACCTGAAATCCTTTAAACTACTATTGAAACAACACCAAAGGTGTCATGGCTTTGCTTGTACACCACTCCTGGCTATCCCCCCCCTAAACTGTCTTTATCCACTCTCCCAATCCTACTGTAAAATGACTGTTTGGCTAATAGTCTTCTATCTTGTCCTGTAGTATTACATATCTACCTGGCCACATACACTTTAACATTCTTTCCTCAATGTTTTATTGTTATGTTAGTTAACTTTAACACTGTCCTACTATCGTTGGTCTAAATTTGTCTAAATACTCATTCTTATCTATTTTCAAATGACTTTTCATACCATTGTATTGCCCCTATCCTGGTTATAATGTGTATGTTGACTATTCTTGTGTATCTTGCCAATGTTTTTATTTCTTTCTGTTGTATGCTCAAACAATTGTTTTTTTTCTCGTTATAGTATGCTCATATAATTCAGCACACTGTGCATGTATGTGTGCATGATACTTTTCTCTGTATTCCTTCAGGAGCTTTTCTCCCCTTGCCTCCACAGAAAATAGGTTTCCACCCAGATGGACCTTCCTGATCAACAAAAGCAATACATAAATAAATACATATATACATAAACAAATGTGAACAATCTGCATCTTAATAAGAATTCAAGACAAGAAATGTTGACAGATACAGACCATGGCCTCCCCACAAGTGAGGGATATTCAGATATCCATAAAAAAGAGTAGGTAAAGATTTGTTTCAACTCAATCAAGCTAATTAATTGTGTAGATTAATGTTTCTTTAACCCATAAGAGTACAAGCTACCAGGCATTTCATGCATCTTTTTGATAAGTAGACTCAAGGCTACATTTTCAATAAAGGACATATCCAGCATCATTGCTTCAGACAATGGTCCACAATTTGTCTTCCTGAAATTCTAAGAGCAGAGTATAAACCCATAACTATGATTTTTTATTATCCACAATGTACAGAACAGGCAGGGAAAACATTTCAGACAGTGAAGAATCTGATGACAGGGAACACCAGCAGTAGCTGTGGGGACTGTCGTCTCATAGTTTTGGAATATAGGCTTTTTTCATTGCAGGGAGACAGTCTGTCATCAGCCTAAGTGTTGCAGATAAGAAGGTTAATGAGTAGTTTGCATAGTTGTCATTTTCATTGGCAGAGAATCAAGGTAAATGAAAGCAATGCAGGAAAAGACTAAAGTACTTTTATGACAGAAACACTCAGTAAAGCTATCTGGTCCACAGAAAAGAGAAAGAAGCTGGAATTTTGCAGCCATGGAAAGGTCAAAAACTTGACTCATTCAGTTTTAGTAAAACAGTTAATCCCTGAATCTGATGTTGTCCTTTTCATTCTTCCTCCATGTATGGGTTATGCATCCAACTCTGATGCATTCTAGAAATGTTAGATCCAACTCTCAAGCTCCTCTCTCTACCCATAATGCTCTATTCCATCCCCAATACCTAGATTTCATTTGCTGCCATATCGCACGGACGTAGTGCCTCTCTGAGTGTATTTCAAGACTTTTTGCATGTGTAGTAAGTGTGTTTTCTTAGAAAAAAGTCTTTCTACTTAATATAATTATATAGTTCCTCCCTCTTAGTTTTCAGGTTTTCTTAAGTCCCTCTACCTCAGTAAGGTAATTTCTTACGTACCATAGTTGGTACCATTTTTGTATCTCTCCTTTTTCTGTCTCTTTTCTTACCCAGTTTGACAGGGTATTCTTTACTACCATTGTAGATAGTAGTTTACTGTACTTTGTTACCATAGTCCTTTACAAAATAACCCTACATGTTTAAAAAAATGCAGTTCTTGTGGGCACAAAATTCTAAATTCGGATGCCCACAGGTAGTGTGTTTATTGTCTAGAAGCAACGGATCTTGGTACAAACTGTACCATTTGTGCTGTGTTTAAATTGAGGGCTATTGCAGAGAGGAGGAATAAATTAGCCCTTAAAGGTTATTACCTCCTTCATCTTTTTCTTCCTCTGAGGCTCAAACCCCCAGCAAATCATCCAAGGCTCTATTGGAGCATAGAAAACAATCCCCACCTAGGTCTCCAAAGACTACATCATCCTCAGAGCCTCCATAAAAAAATACAGAGATCATTGGAGTCCATTTTTTCAGATCCAAAGTGAAAAACTTCATATCCTAAGTCTTTGAATCTGATAGTTATTTCAGGCAATCCAACTGCCCAAACCATTGCATTTGACTTCTGATACTTCTTATACACCGAGATTTCACTCACCCAAGTTTATTGTTGACCCTATTTTTCCTTGATAACATTTTCCCCTCATGCAAACTTCATGGAAAACACTGCAGACCTCAATCCACTACCTCATTTGTCAGATACTCCTGGAGTCTTTGTGAAACTGAAGTGGATAGGATGATAAGAAAGTTCCTCAGAGCTCAGATCCAGATGAGGGTTATACCTGCTCAGTCCCATCAAATCCATGAGCCTTCCTGCCACCACCCATACAGCTGTATCTCCTTCTGCGATCTGGCCTTCAGTTTTGGAGCCCCAGGATCCAAGAGTTCCAAGACTACCAGTGTCAGAGCCGAACAGAATTACATCATTGACACCGACGGTTTCCCTGACTAGTTTTGCTCCTGTTCCCTTGCATTGATGAGTCTTATAACTGAAGTGTTGGCTTTAGATTCATGGGGCTGGGATCTACTCCAATGATGTCAGATCTATCCATACCCCTCAGAGCCTCGGCTCTAGATAGCTTGGGTCTGGCTCCTTCCTCATGGCACTGTCCAGACAGAGTCATGGTTTGCCTGCTGTGGGAGTCTTGGCTCCAGTGCAGCCAGCCACAGCTTCTCCTGGTCCATCAGCCTTTGAGGTTATGGAAAATGTGTTCTCTCATTCAAGAAATCCAGTCTCTCATACATCCTCATATCCTACACCTTTTTCTTGTATGGTTCCAAGCTCTGATCCCATCAGACCTACTCCACAGGGATAGTACCTACTAGCATCCAGGCAGTTCTCTTAGAGGAACTACCCCTCTTATTGGACACCTCCCCAGAGCATCCTGCTGAGGATGTTCACTGAAAGAAAACATGTAAAAGGAGGCACATAGACTCCCCCTTGGAATCTCTTACCAAAGATATTGACTTCTACAAAAAGAAAAGGTCCCCCAGATCACCATCAGATGACGTCTCATTTTAAGACATTTTGGAAATCCTTAAGCTGAAAGGTGGTTGGTCCTCAGTTAATTCTTCGTCCAAGCAATCAGTATTTTTGGAGGCTTTTGGTGCTGGCCTATCTATGTCTCAGTACCTTTAATACTCATTACAAATTGGACATAATTTCCAGAAGCAGGTCTGTTTTTGCTTCAACAGTTCTCTAGGAATATCTTTCTATGAGGGCCACCCAAGATTTACATAGCTGGGGATGCTGTCCCAATCATCAAGGAAGAATGAAAAGGACAACATCAGATATTAAAGTTACATACTCACCATAACTATGCATCTGTGTTGTCCATTTTCATTCTTTTTCAACTCTTATCCCTCCTTCCCCCTTCCTGTCATCTTCTGGAGTGACCTGATGGACCTTTGGAACCTGTAGTTCCAGGTTTGAGCCCTGGTTTAATTTCTCTTCTCTTTTACTATAATATACTAAGACTTTTAAGGCAGCAAACTCAGTCTGAGGTATTGGGGGTGGACTATGGTCATGAACTTGTGTTCAGCTTGGTCTATCACATCCTGAGTTAAACAGTCAAACAAGAACCAGTCTATTTTACTGTATGCTCTCCTCAGTTCATTAATAGATATTCTCTCATAAGTATTACTGTCATTCAACAACTCATACATTTTGAACACATAATCTTCTTGATTCATTATGACACCCCCCACCTTTGTCTGGTTTCATAACTCTAATCTGACACTGATTGTTCAAGTGTCTTAAAATGTGTCTTTCATCAGTAGTTAAGTTGTCAATGTTTGGTGTACCACTTAACATCATAGCACATATTTCATTTTCACATACAGTTTCAAAAGTAGTAATACTAATGTTTGCTGATGGAATAAAAGTACTCTTCCCTTTTAAACTAGGTACTTGCATGTTAATACCCCCTTGTTTGTCATTAAAGAACAATGTCAAATTGATTGGCCTTGTAAACAATTTAAAGTTAGTAAGGACCTTAGCCACATCCTGTCTAAAATTCGGTACAAAAGAAAAACCTTTTGAGAAAAGAGACATTTGCACATTATTAATGCTTATGTGTGAAAAATTGTAAACATTAAAACCATCTTTTATAGTTATTGCACATTTTGTGCCATCAAATGAGTCCATTTCTGTTATTGTAAATTCCTTATCTGATGCATAACTCATCAAGGAAAAATCAGTACATTCTATCTCATCCCCGACTGGTGTTGGTAGGAGTAATTCCTCCCTGATCTGCCCCACCCCCCCCAGTATCTCTGGTTCTTGCTCTTGATTCTTTGTGACCTTCTGGGGAGTGCAGGTGGTTCTGAAAAAATCTCCATTTTTGTATGTATCAGTTACCGGTTCATTGTCCCTTCTTGCTTCAAAATCCTGACCAATATCTATAACATTCTGTTTCCCTGTTCCCTCTACCCTAGGTAGGGGGTAAACTGTCTTGTTACGATAGTCTTTAGTGTCTCTTTTTAGTTTCTTTATTTTTTTAGCAATGTTATCTCTAACAAATTTTTCGGCATCAAGTAGTATATTATTGTATGTTGATTTGTTCGAATCAAACAAGTCACTAGTAACACTTTTATTCAATTCTGTCATTTGTTTCTCTGTAACATTTCATTTCCGTTCATTTTCTCTTAAAATAATATATACCAAATCCAGTCTGTATGTTCAAGCAAATCATGGAGCTCACTATGCATTATAGAGCCAACCTCAGTCACATTTGGATACTTCCACAGTCGCAGGCCCTTCGGGACCTGCTGAAGTCCTAACAAACATTTTATAAAAACAAATTGTCAGCCATCAGAGACTTGAAACTTCTGAGCAACTTCTCTAAGGCCTGTAGTTGTGTTCAGACTGTACCAAATCCTTCCCCTTTTGCAGGGCTGTCAGAAAAATTAAACTCTGGTATCTCCAAAAGAGAAACAAAACTCGGCGTTGTAATCGTTGTTGTTTTAGCTGTAATATTATTGCTGGATTGGTAATTCACCTCGGATCCTTTTGAAGATAATCCCAAACTATCAAGCGATATATGCAAAGTTAGAAGTTCCGTTTGGGACTCTGTGACAATGGACTGTTCCAAATTGCCGGTAGTGCGAGTCTTCTGTTGTTTCAGTAACATCAGTAGTAATTCTTCTAATTTCTGAGTTAGTACCTCCATTTCCAAAAGTGGCTGCAACCAAGATGGAGCACTGAACAAGTAAATTAAAGAAAATACCCCTAAAAGAGTGAAAACTGTAACATAAATACAAAAGAAAAATAAAACATCACCACAGTGGTGCGACCAAAATCAGTAAACTGGAAAAACTTTAATAGTAAATGTCACCAAGTGATTTCACCCTCTAACCCCAGGGCTTCATTAGAGTAAATTAACCACATTAAACCCACCCTTCAATACTTAAAATCATATCACATGATGAATTAATGATGTAGTTCCTTTTACATATCATAACTTAAACCACAAGCTTTAAAAACTGTCTCCTACACCTTTAAATTTATAAACCTCACACTAATCAATACTTTATCTCATTCTTAAAAAAACACAACAATCGTAAAAAATAAAGTAAAATTAAGTTAATAAATATAAACTTTTAAATGTCCAATTTTGTTCCAAACATTTATAACATAGAAATCAAATCTGAGCTGCCTTTAGTTTCAACATTGAACTTAAAGTAACACTGTCGTTAATACCAGGGAACATTGTAGCACTGGTCCTGAACTGCCAATCTTATTCTAATTTTTCCAAATAAGTTTAAGTCACCACCTCTACCATAATCAATCACTCTGTCAATAACAAAAATGTAAACTTTTTAAAACTGTCACATCCCAGAGTGATTGTACAATGCACTTTCATTCCTTTTCTGATTAATGTGCCTAATGTGTTCCAAAATTCTTTCTTTTAATTTTCTAGTGGTTTTGCCCACGTCAACCCGTCACTGGTTAGATCAGACCATAAACTAATCACCCTGGATGTCCACACCCCACCACCACCCCCAACCAAGGAAACCACAGTGAAAAACTTTTCTAAAGCAAACTTCACCTTACTTAAGGCAGAGGTGGTACGTTTCACAGCCCCCATGCTAAAGGATAACACTGCCCAAGATGCAGAATCCTTTACAATTGCACTCTATGAGCACCTACAAGGATGCATGGATCGTGCCATCCCTAGCAAAACCAAGACTCACTCCCCTAAGAGAAGGAAACCAGTCTGGTGGACCCCTGCCATAAACAGGTTATACAACGAAAGGAGGAAACTAGTTGAGAAAAAAAGCAAATCCCAAGAAGGAAAGACATCCCTGATCAGTTTCAGTAAGAAACTAAGGTCCCTCATAAAATCATCCAAGGCTAACTTTGAAAGAAATATAGCCAAGGATTCGAAAGATAACCACAAAGCCTTCTTTAACTATGTCAAGAATCTAAATGGCAACTCACAGATATGCTCTGAGATAGTGCAAAATAGCACACAATATACTGAACCTACTGATATTGCAAACATACTGGCAGATAGATTCAGTGCAAACTTCACCTCCCTCTCACCTTCAAAAGGGCCCACAACAATACCGGAAAAGTGTAGTGTCCCGGAAATCACAGAAGCACAGTTGAAAACAGCCCTTTCAAAAGCCAAAAACACAGCATCAATGGAGCCAGATGGTGTCCCAGTCTGTGTCTTGCACGAACTACAGAACGAACTAACCCCCCCACCTAAAAACACTGTTCAACCTCAGCCTCTCCACAGGCTACGTGCCCATAGAATGGTGCACAGCAATGGTTATTCCGCTCCACAAAGGAGGGGCCACAACTGACCCTGGTAACTATTGCCCCATAAGCCTGACTAGCCTGGTTTGCAAGGCTATGGAGCGCATCATCATGGAACTCATTAACAAAGACATCGGGAACCTCCAAACACTTGACCTGACCCAGTTCGGCTTTGTTAAGGGCAGATCATGCCTACTAAACCTGGTTGACTTCTTCGAGACAGTTACCAAGGCCATAGATGAGGGAAAGGTGGTTCACACAGCCTATCTTGATCTCACCAAGGCGTTCGACACCATTCCTCACTCGGGTATTATAGAAAAACTCACCAGCCTGAACATAAACCCCTACGTCACAAGATGGGTTGCCAACTGGATTACAGACAGAACTCACACGGTAAGAATAGCAGGCTCCATGTCTGACTCTAATCCAGTCACAAGTGGTGTCCCGCAAGGCTCAGTTCTGGGACCCCTACTGTTCGGCATATATTTCTCAGAAGTACAGGCAAACACAGGAGGACTATGGCTAACCATGTTCACCGATGACTGCAAACTGGGAGCCATAATTGACTTTCCGGCTGACACGGACATCCTCCAAAAAGGCCTTACTGAGACAGACACCTGGTGTCAAAGTCATGGCCTCAAGCTAAATGCCAAAAAATGCATAGTCATCCCATTTGGGAAAAACAAAACACCCATGAATTACCACATAGGCGGCAGCCCCCTTAATACAGAAGAGGTAATAAAAGATCTGGGGACCCAGGTAGATACTAATCTCTCCTTTGACAATCATATTGCCAAAGTAGTTAGGAAACCCTTCTATGTGGCCCATTTAATTAATAAGGGGATTGCATCTAGAAATAAAGAGGTTATAGTGCCCCTCTAATCGTCACTCATCAGACCCATCATAGAGTACAATGCCCCATTTGGGATGTACTTCACAAGACACTTCCAACAGCTTGAAAGACCACAAAAGCACCTCACCAAGAGGATTACTGGCCTCAAACATATGTCCTATGTAGCCCGACTGAAAAAACTCCGGCTGTACTCAGCGGCATATCGCTTACTCAGAGGTGATCTCTGCCTGACTTACAAAGCCATGTCCAACTCAGAATTGATGGACATGCTGCACCTAAATAAATCCAAGTCACTGCGAGCCACATGCTCTAGTGAGTTAAACCTCACCACAACAATAAATAGAACATGCTGGAGGAATAGATTCCTGTCACAGAGACTCCCCATGCTTTGGAACAAAAGTCCTAACTAAATTAGGCAGAGCCCCTCACTAACACTCTTCAAGAGAGGCCTTGACGAGTAGATGGGTAACAGAAAGTACACCCCTGGGATCACTTCATTGGCTCTGCTTGACAGAGGCTCAGTTAATTAATCAATGGGGTGGCGAAAGCCGACACACTCTGGCTAGGCTTATAAATGCCCTCAGGCAGATAGCCTAGTACCCACCTATAAACCTATGAACCTATAAAAAGCTGGGCAAGAGAAATACGTGGCCACACATATCACCATCTTAGTCTTACAGTTACAGTGGCCAGGACATAGAATAGTATGATAGTACCCTTCTAGCATCACATAGGGGCCTGTTTTGATGTATTTACAAGCTTTACATGTTACACTTCGACATGGTATGTCTAAGCCTTTTGTTACTACATGGTTTTTCAAACCAGTTCTTTAAAATTGCACCCCTAGTAAAAGTGGTTCTTGGTTTAGTACCTAGGATATTTTTGAGCTCAGGACTCAAAACTAAATCCCATGTATTGTTGACCATTCCTCTAATTTTCAATGCGTCATTATATAAGGGAGAACCAAAACACTATCTGACACAGTATTGTGTCTTGTATCCAAAGTGATCCCATAGTCACTGGATAAAATGGGGTTAAACCTGTCTTTTCTTCTTTCACAAATTTCATTTAAAATTTTAGTAAGAAATTTGGTAGGGTAACCTCTTTCTTTGAATATTCCTACTAGGGTGTACATCTTATCCTTAAATTCACTGTCATCATTAGTCAGTCTCGAAATCCTGACCATTTGTCCTTTTACTACGCTTTTCATTTGATGCTTTGGATGACAACTGTCATAATGAAGCAGTGAATTAGAGTGCATATCTTTTCTGTATACCCTATATTTCAATTTGTTGTTAATTTTTTCCCAAGTCAGGGAGATGTCTAAAAAATCTATCATATCTTTCCCAATTTTGTGGGTAAATTTTAAGAATGTCGTGGGGTTGTTTAAATATTCCATAAAACCACCAAAATCAGCATCTGTACCCCTCCACAGGATGAGAATGTCATCCAAAAACCTTAACCATGTAATGACTTTGTCTAAAAACTTCGATGGAAAGACTCATTTTTCCTCCCATTGCACCAGCACCAAGTTAGCTTATATTGATGTGTATTTGGCTCCCATGGCTATACCTGAAATTTGGTGAAAAAGTTCACCTTCAAACAACAAAAAGTTGTTGTTTATTACTAATTCCATAAGTTTCACCAGTAATATTTTTTTAATGTTGTGTATACCATCTTTCCCCATGAGAGCTTTTTCAAAAAAACCCAACCCTTCTTTATGTAGTATTGTTGTAAATAAATTCATTACTTCGACTGTGATGAATACAAACTCTTCTGCAATAGAAATATCTCTTAGTGTTTCTAAACAGTGCCATGAATTTTTTAGAATGTTCTTGTAATGTTTAAGCATATTTTTACACCAGAAATCAATGTTTGCAGCTATTTGGTTCATTTTTTGACCCTGTCAATGCAACAGTTGGTCTGAATGTGGGGTTGTGTAAATTTTTGTGCATTTTTGGGATCCCCACAGTCATGAACTTGTGTTCAGTTTGGTCTATCACATCCTGCGGTAAACAGTCAAACGTGACCCAGACTATTTTACTGTATGGTCTCCTCAGTTCATTAATAGATATTCTCTCATAAGTGTTACTGTTGTTCAACAACTCATACATTTTGAACACATAATCTTCTTTATTCATTATGACAACCCCCCTACATTTGTCTGGTTTCATAACTCTAATCTGACACTGATCATTCAAGTGTCTTAAAATGTGTCTTTCATCACTAGTTAAGTTGTCAGCGTTTAGTGTACCACTCAACATTATAGCACATATTTAATTATCACATACAGTTTCAAAAGTAGTATTACTGGTGTTTGCTGGTGGAATAAAAGTACTTTTACTTTTTAAACTAGGTACTTGCTGTGATGACCATGCCCTGGCCCAGCAATCAAGGACCCTCAATCCTCACCACTAACACCAGGGAGGGCATCTAATATAAGAGGAAAGGATAACAAATACACACAGTAAAGTAAAATGTCCCTCAAGTGCACACAGAGATCACAGTCAGTCTGGGGCTGGTTGCTCCCTTGCTCTCCAGGTCCCCAATAAGACTCCCCACTGTCACAGCTATAGGGTCCAGATCTCAGCGTAGCTGGCAAGCTAACTTCCAGTACCCTCTCTGTCCCACTAGTGCTTCGTGTCCCTGCCCAGGTAGCTGACACTCCGCACACACTTTGAGATAAGTATTTGTACAACTTCACAGACACTCCTGGGAAAGGCTGACACAGATTCTCCAGCTGTGCCCCTTTACCCATACTGTATGTTAGTAATTTCTGGCAACACCAGCTAATACCTATCAGCTACCCAAAGGCCCTTAAAAGGGTGTCCAATTATTACTGTGCAATATTATTATTCAATTGGTAGTGTGACTACTCAGTCTAAGGCTTATTAGAGTGGCTTATTACAATAAACTCGATAAATATGCAATGTACTATAGAGCTTACTTATCTCTACACAAACCAGCCACAGGTAAAGGTTTTTAAAATATTTAATAATAAATAATTAAAACACAAGACAATACTGCTACACCACAGTGATATCTATAAGTTCAGAGATCACACAGAAACTTAAAACAATACAGTGGGAAAGTTTTGGTATAACAGAAAAAACACGTGTCTAACTTTCTTCTAAGTTCCTAGCTATTACTACAAGAAAGCATATTTCTAAGACACTACTTACATAAGACAACAGGCAGAGTGCTGAAAAGTTTGATATCAAGATCAAAATGCTCCCAGTCACTTTCTGAATAATAGTTTTTAAACTCACTAACCAACATCTTTGCTAGGCCCTCGCAAATTACATCATTTTGGCACATAGATTTTCCCAGCATACACATTACATCAGTTTGACATGTAGTCTGGAGTTTCCAAGCCAACAAAGTGAATTATTTAGCAATCTAACACCTGCTCAGGAAACTACAACAGTAAAAGACATTTCACATGTACACTCTTAGCAATTATTTATTTTTATTTTTTATTTTATATTTGTTGACCGGGCTAGTCTAGCTGGATATATATCCGTTTACAGTAGAGGCCCGGGGAGAAAAGCTCCAGTACAGTTAAAATTACAGTGTTGAATGAAAATAGAGTAAAAATATTTAACAATACATCAAAGTTTTTCTACATAGATTTATAAGTTGTACAAGAGTGGCAAGGCAATAACATTTCAGAAACTTATCAGTCTTACATTACAAGAGAGAAAAACAAACAAATTTACAATGTACAAGTCTAGTTCTACCAGTAACATAGTAAGCTATAAAAAAAAAAAAATATTCCTTAAGTTAAGACAATAGAAAGAATGTGTTCAACCAGCTGCTTCGGAACCACTATTTATATAATTTTACTTCAAAGAACATTTGAAATGCTTGGCTTAGTTTTCCTTACAGCAGATGGTAATGTTGCTACAATCTAGAAGTTCACATTTTACAGTGTTTTCTTTCATTTAAGAACACAAGCCTGTATTTTACATTTATATATACAATTGATAGAATTATGTATCAAATTCTATTTGACTAGGCTGGCAGCCTCCACCCATCTTCCCCCAATCTTCACATCTCTTCCCCCCGGAGAACTCAAGCTAGTATTTTCAAGTGACCCTTGAGAAACGCAACTTGAGAGGGTTAGGTCTATCAGGGTGTACCTCACCCCATTCCCTGTCTTGAGAGCCCATCTGCATTGGCATTCCTAATCCCACTGCAGTGCTGCACTGACATATATGATTGCAACCCCAGGCTCCATCTTAGCAACTTGGCATTTTGCTGACTGGCTTTGTTTAACCATGTTAGAGGGTTGTGATCTGTCATTACAGTGAATTTTCTTCCATACAGATAAGGCTGAAGTTTCTGCAATGCCCACACTATAGCTAGACATTCCTTTTCTACAGCTGCATAGCATTACTCCCTGGATTAGAGCCTATGACTGAGATAAACTACTGGGTGCTCTTCCCCCTCTGAAGAAATCTGGCTAAGTACAGCCCCCACTCCATGGTTTGAAGCATCCACTTGCACAACAAATTATTTGCTGTACTCTGGACTGGCTTCTGAAATGCCTGCCCACCTGTTGGGGTCCACACTACCTTATCTGGCCTGTTCATCCTTGTCAGGTCTGTGAGGGGAGCAGCTATGGTACTATAACTAAAGACGAACTTTCTGTAGTACCCTGCTGTCCCTAAGAATGACCTCCTGCTTTTTGGTAACAGGTGCAGGCCATGCCTGAATAGCTTCCATTTTGGCAGGTTCTGGCCTTATCTTACCACTCCCCACTCTATGTCCTAGGTAGGAGACCTCTGCTATACCCACCTGACATTTGCTTGCCTTAATGGTCAACCTTGCCCTCTGTAGTCTGCCCAGCACCTACCTGACATGCTGAAGGTGCTCTGGCCAGGAATGGCTGTAGATGGCAATATCATCTAGGTAAGCAAGGGCAAACCCTTCTGCTCCTAGTAGGATATTATCCACCAGCCTCTGGAACATTGCTGGGGCATTCTTCATCCCAAAGGGCATCTTTGTGAACTCATATAAGACAAAAGGAGTCACAAAGGCTGATTTCTCTCTAGCACTGGGAGTCAAGGGCACCTGCCAGTAACCCTTGGTAAGATCAATGGCTGTAAGATACTTAGCCCCACCCAGATGCTCTAGGGTCTCATCTGTCCTAGGCATGATGTAAGCATCTGACTCTGTGTGACTATTTAATGTCCTGTAATCCACAGAGAACCTGGTGCTGCCATCCTTCTTTGGCGCCAACACCTCTGGTGAGGCCCAGGAACTGTTGGACTTAAGAATCACCAATAGTTCCAACATCTCCTGTACCTCTTCCCTCAGAGTCTGTTTGACTTTCTTAGGAACCCTATAAGGGGCCTGCCTAACAGGCCTTTGGTGTCCTGTATCCACCAGGTGCTGCACCAGGTGGGTGCACCCTGGTTTCCCAGTGAACAGTCCCCAAATTCCTGCAACACTTCTCGGATTTTTCGAACCTGGGTAGGGGATAGCTGCTGGGACATTGCTACCCCTTCCACCGAGGTGTCAGCCCGAGCCTCACTGAGGAGATCAGTACCCAGATCTCCCTCAGACTCCTTCTGCAATCCACTGCAAATGCTCAGCACAAGGGCCTCGCTATGATGGTAAGGTTTCATCATGTTAACATGCTACATTTTGTGCTTCTGACATCCGCTTAGCACTTCCACCATGTAATTAACATCACTTACCTTTCTTACCACCTTGAAGGGTCCCTCCCAAGCTGTTTGCAGCTTGTTGTGTCTGACAGGAATGAGAGCCATTACCTGCTGCCCCACAGCATACTCTCTAGCTCGAGCATTCCTGTCATACCACACCTTTCTCTGTTGATGGACGTCTGCCAGCTTCTCCTGGGCCAAGCCCATGAGTTCCCAGAGCCTTGTCCTGAGGTTTAGGACGTATGCCGCAACAGACTCGTTGTGAGACTCACACTCACCTTCCCACTCATCTCTTATTAAATTTAGAGGTCCCCTCACCCTCTGCCCATACAGCAACTCAAAGGGTGAAAAACCTGTGGCTTCCTGGGGAACTTCTCTGTAAGCAAACAACAGATGGGGCAAATATTTGTCCCACTCCCTCTTAAACTGATCTGCAACTGCCCGTATTATGGACTTGATTGTAGAGTTTGAATGGTCTTCTTGTGCTTCACCCCACAGGACTTTCACAGACAAGCCAACAGGTCTGACATGAAATTTGCACCTCAGTCAGTCAGTATTTCTTTTGGGAAACCTACCCTGCGGAAAATCTTTAACAAAGCATTTGCCACCTTCTCTGCCTCAGTGGAGGACAAAGCCACTGCCTCAGGGTATCATGTAGCATAATCCACTACCACTAGGATATACTTTTTCCCTGTGGAACTTGGGGTACTCAGCTGACCCACAATACCCATAGCTACCCTCTGAAACTGCTCCTCAATCACAGGCAAAGGCATCAAAGGAACTCTCATCTTGTCTCCTGCCTTGCCTACCTTTTGGCACTGCTCACAGGTCCTGCGGTACCCTGTTACATCTCTGGAAATTCCAGGCCAATAGAAGTTCTGCGTAATATGCCTCTTTGTACATTTTATGCCCATATGACCTGCAAAGGGAATATAATGGGCTATGGCTAGAGACACCAGATGGTAGGCTTTAGGCACTACCAACTGCTGTACTCTCTCACCTTCGAGTCCTCCCTCGGGGGTCCACTCTCTGTATAGTAACCCTTTGTCCCAGTATACAGATTACCCCTTCCCTTGAGAATCAAGTGCCTCCCTAGCTATCTGCCTCAGGCCTTGCAATGTAGGGTCTGAGAGCTGAGCCTGTCTCAACTCTGTCCTTGTAACCCTTCCCAGCTCCCCTTCCACAGGAAGTTTGACATTCTCTGACAGTCGTGCGTCACTGTCAGCCTGGGTACTACTACTACTCACCTCTACCTTTGCAGTTACCTTGTCCAAGGGACCATCAGTACCCACAAGCAGCTGTGGATCACCTTCAGTCTCACTGCTACAGAGTAGCTCCCTCCCTGAAGTAACCACCTCAGCAGTCCTGGCTGCAAGTCTCCTAGCCTCACTGCATAAAACTGCATAAGTACATGGTACTGCCTGATCCAAATCCTTCCCTCTCAGGACATCTGTAGGATGGTAGTTCCATACCATTGTTGTCTCAAGACAACCCACTACTGGCATTTTGTCTTTCCCACTTACTGGCTCTCTCACCTTTGGTTGCCCGCCTTGCCTCCGTGGACATCTGTATGCCACATGGCCCCACTGTTTGCATTCAAAACATTTAACCCTAGCTCCAGGACATGTACCTGGACTATTGGCTTCCCCTGCTACTGGCAGATTCTGTTGGGGCAGTCTGTGCTGCCCACCATGGGTTCCTTTAGACCCATGAGTAGTACTGGGCTTCCTGTGCAGGGCTGCTCTGCTGGCCAGGTATAGGTCTGCCTTCTTCCCCAACTCATCTGAAGTAGCACATTGTCTATCAGATAACAAGATCCTCATGTCATCAGGCAAAGTGCTAAGGGCTTGTTCCCTCACCAAAAGGTCTGCCAGCCCTTCAAAAGTGGTGACCTGACATCCACTCACCCAGCTATGGAAATAAGTGCCCAGTTCAGCAACATGTTCACATACATTTTCATCTGCCTTTCGTCTATGCTTACAAAAGATATTCCTATACATTTCAGGTGTTAGCTTAAAACATTCTAACAGACATTTTTTTTTACAGTAGTATAATCAAAACAGACAGAGTCAGGCATTTGTGATATACAAGTTACAATTTTCCCATGGAGTAAGGGGGTCAGGAACCGTACCCAGAGCCTTTGGTCAACACTATACTGTTTGTATACCCTTTCAAACATATGAATGAAAATATCAAAATTACCCCCTCTTTAAATTATGGAAGAAATTTACTGACCTGTTGTGCTTCTGGGGTCTAGTTACTCCCTTTCCCATTACCTCCATGACTCTGATGAAGAGTCAGCATTTCCCTCTCATGCTTCCTCTGATGCTCCTTTTCTTTGGCTTCTATCTCCAAACGCCTGGCCTCCAACTCAAGTCTCTTTAGCTCCAGATGGCTTTTTAAGTCCACTGCAGAAAGGTTGAGCTGTCCATTCCCCGAGGATATTGAATCTCCACTGCCAGTCTGAATGTCCTCCTGGATGCTGTTTTCTGATGTAGCTGTAACCAAGGCTGCAATCAGGTCTGCCTTAGTCAGGTTTCCATGCACCAGTCCTGTAGCCTGGCACATCTCCACCAGCTGGCTCCTTGTCAGCTTTCCATACTCCTCTGCTGATATGCTGCCTGCTCACCCTGACTGACTAAGCTAAAAAAAAAATAAAATAATTGTGATCTGAACTCTGAGTATACACTGCATGGCTGATTTAGAGTACAAAACACCTTCAGAGATCACTGCACATAAGCTACAGAATTCAATCTACCCACACCACTGCAAACCAAAAGTGAGGATATCTTATCCCAACCACTGTGAACCACAAATTTGAGGATATCTTATCCCAACCACTGTGAACCACAAATGTGTGGATATCTTATCCCAACCACTGCCACCCGAATTGTGATGACTGTGCCCTGGCCCAACAATCAAGGAGCCTCAATCCTCACCACTAACACCAGGGAGGGCGTCTAATATAAGAGGAAAGGATAACAAATACACACAGTAAAGTACAATTTCCCTCAAGTTCACACAGAGACCACAGTCAGTCTGGGGCTGGTTGCTCCCTTGCTCACCAGGTCCCCAATAAGACTCCCCACTGGCACAGCTATAGGGTCCATATTTCAGCCTAGCTGAGCTACATGAACAACAAATCACTAGTAACACTTTTGTTCAATTCTATCATTTGTTTCTCTATTACATTTAATTTCCATTCGTTTTCTCTTAAAATAATACGCACCAGATCCAGTCCTGTACAGTCAAACAATTCGAGGAGCTCATCTGAGCTGCCTTTAGTTTCAAGACTGAACTTAAAGAAACACTGTTGTTAATAGCAGGGAACATTGTAGCATTGGTCCTGAACTGCCAATCTTATTCTAACTTTTCCAAATAAGTTTTCAAGTCACCACTTTTACCATAATCAATCACACTGTCAATAACAAAAAATGTAAACTTTTAAAAAACTGTCACATCCCACAGAGTGATTGTACAATGCACTTTCATTCATTTTTCTGATTAATGCACCTAATGTGTTCCAAAATTCTTTCTTTTAATTTTCTAGTGGTTTTGTCCATGTAAAAAGCTGGGAAAGACAAACACATGGTCACATATATCACCATCTTAGTGTTACAATTACAGTGGCCAGGACATGGGATAGTATGATAGTACCTTTCTAGCATCATATAGGGGCCTGTATTGATGTATTTACAACCTTTACACATGTTACACTTCGACATGGTAGATCTAAGCCTTTTGTCACTACAAGGTTTTTCAAATCAGTTCTTTAAATTTGCACCCCTAGTAAAAGTGGTTCTTGGTTTAGTACCTAGGATATTTTTGAGCTCAGGACCCAAAACAAAGTCCCATGTATTGTTGACCATTGCTCTAATTTTCAATGCTTCGTTATTATAAGGGAGAACCGAAACACTATCTGACACAGTATTGTGTCTTGTATCCAAAGTGAACCCATGGTCAGTGGATAAAATGGGGGTAAACCTGTCTTTTCTTTTTTCACAAATTTCATTTTAAATTTTAATAAGAAATTTGGTGGGCTAACCTCTTTATTTTAACATTCCTACTAGGGTGTGCATCTCATCCTTAAATTCACTGTCATCACTAGACAGTCTCGAAATCCTGACCATCTGTCCTTTTACTACGCTTTTCTTTTGATGCTTTGGATGACAACTGTCATAATGAAGCAGTGAGTTAGAGTACATATCTTTTCTGTACACCCTAGAGTTCAATTTGTTGTTAATTTTATCCCAAGTCAGGGAGATGTCTAAAAAATCTATCATATCTTTCCCAATTTTGTGGGTAAATTTTAAGGATGTCGTGGTGTTGTTCAAGTACTCCATAAAATCACCTAACTCAGCATCTGTACCCCTCCACAGGATGAGAATGTCATCCAAAAACCTAACCATGTAATGACTTTGTCATAAAACTTTGATGGAAAGACCCATTTTTCCTCCCATTGCACAAGCACCAAGTTAGCATATATTGGTGCGCATTTTGCTCCCATGGGTACACCTGAAAATTGGTGAAAAAGTTCACCTTCAAACAACTAAAAGTTGTTGTGTAGTACTAATTCCATAAGTTCCACCAGTAAACATTTTTTAATGTTGTGTATATCACCTTTCCCCATGAGGGCTTCATCAAACAACACCAACCCTTCTTTATGTGGTATTGTTGTAAATAAATTGATTACATCTATTGCGATGAATACAAACTGTTCTGTAATAAAAATGTCTCTTAGTGTTTCTGAATAGTGCCATGAATCTTTTAGAATGTTCTTGTAATGTTTAAGTACATTTTTAGACCAGAAATCAATATATGCAGCTATTGGTTCAGTTTTTGACCCTGTCGCTGCAACAATTGGTCTGAATGTGGGGTTATGTAAATTTTTGTGGATTTTCGGGATCCCGAAGATGTGTGGGATCACTGGAAACTCCACAGTCATGAACTTGTGCTCAGTTTGATCTATCACATCCTGAGTTAAACAGTCAAACAAGACCCAGTCTATTTTACTGTATGCTCTCCTCAGTTCATTAGTAGATATTCTCTCATAAGTGTTACTGTTGTTCACCATCTCATACATTTTGAACGCATAATCTTCTTGATTCATTATGACAACCCCCCCCCCACACACACACATTTGTCTGGTTTCATAACTCTAATCTGACACTGATCGTTTAAGTGTCTTAAAATGTGTCTTTCATCACTAGTTAAGTTGTCAGTGTTTGGTGTACCACTCAATATCATAGCACATATTTTATTTTCATATACAATTTCAAAAGTAGTATTAACGGTGTTTGCTGGTGGTCGGTGGAATAAAATTACTTTTCCTTTTTAAACTAGGTACTTGCATGTTAATACTCCCTTGTTTGTCATTAAAGAACAATTTCAAATTTAATTGCCTTATAAACAATTTTAAGTTAGTAAGGACCTTAGAATTAGAAATTAGAAGAGTTGCTGCTGTTGCTGAAACAACAGAAGACACACACTACCGGTAATTTGGAGCAGTCCATTGTCACAGAGTCCCAAATGGAACTTCTAACTTTGTATACATCGCCTGATAGTTTGGGATTGTCTTTGAAAGGATCTGAGGTGAATAACCAATCTAGCAATAATATTACAGCTAAAACAACAACGATTACAAAGCCAAGTTTCGTTTCTCTTTTGGAGATACCAGAGTTTCATTTTTCTGACAACCCTGCAAAAGGGAAAGGATTTGGTACAGTCTGAACACAGCTATGGGCCTTAGAGAAGTTGCTCAGGAGTTTCAAGGCTCTACAGCTGACAGTTTGTTTTTAAAACGTTCGTTAGAACTTCTGCAGGTCCCAAAGGTTCTGCGACTGTGGAATTATCCAGATGGGACTGAGATTGGCTCTATAATGCATGGTACGCATGGCCGGCCTTAGGCATAGGTGAACTAGGCGACCGCCTAGGGCGCTGTACAGGCCGGCTTTGAAAAGGGCGCAATTTTTATTTATCTATTTATTTATTTATTTTAGTTAGCATAACTTTTGATCTCTTCTCGGCACCCTGTTCAAGGGCGCCTGAACCACTGGGAGAGTGCCATCCCACTTACAGTTGCAAATTGGCCAGGAGGCTTTAACATCACAGCATGCGTGATACAAGAGTCTTCTCCTTTATGTGTGCATCATGACGCTAACGTGGATTTAAATATGTTCTGAGGTTCCACGTGGAATTTAAGCCAGCAGTTATTTTAAGCGATGAGTTAAGTCCATGTGTTTGCTTGTGGTCGTTTGGTTTAGAAAGAAGGAAAGTGTGTGTGTGTAACTTAAATCGTTTGTTTGTGTATGAGAGAGAATATGTGTGTGTATGTAATTTAAATCGTTTGTTTGTGTATGAGAGAGAAAGCGTGTGTGTGTAATGAATTCACATCTTTAAAAATGGCACTGTTTCTTTATGCATCTGCATTTCATATAGATGTTGATACAGTAAATTCATCAACTATTTCTTCGTTTTCTCAACATTGAGCTAGCACTTTTCCTTATGTTTTGCTAAGGTAACCACGTCCTCAGTACTGTATAATGCACAAGGAAGTTTTTTTTTTTAATTTCACAATGCACCTATTTATAGTGATATCCACCCTTTGCTTATGCATATTATCAAGTCTTTTATTTTTTGTAACCATCAGCACTGCAATTTCTTGTTTATGTTGCATTTTTGGCAAGATCTTTGAAACAGTCCACTTGCAAGTTTAACAAACAGAAAAGCATTGTGTTACTTTGTCTGTATAAGTGCATTTATTTATTTATTTGCATTAAAGTTAAAAGGAACTTTTTCTGTGGTTTATACACAGCTGATTACCTCAGTATAGCTGATAAACTATCTAGTATTGTTGTTTCAGACCAAGATAAAGTGTGCCCCTTAAATTCAGACAGAGTAAGACTACAGTCTTACAATTGGCTGACACCTGGATTAAGATGATGTTACTGGCTAAAGGCAAAGCTAGAGAAGTCAAAACAGTATTCCTACTCTTCAGGCGAAGAAGAACTTTTTTTTTCCTTCAGAAATAAATTCTGTGACAAAAGGGCAGGCATGTTATGGTGAGCTGGATTCAAGTAGCTGTCTGTAGTGACAGACTTGTCTGTGATGGGAGGGAGGAGCAGCACATCACTGCAGTTTCTGGGTTTGTGGGGGTCACAAAAGTATAATAAAAGCACATTCTAATGGAGACCTGCAGGGCTGTTTGTAGGCCTTTAACAATAAGGATTTGATAGGTCTTGCCAAGTAAAGAAAATACATGCAGGTATAAGGATATCAGTGCTGTCTGTGTGCAAGGTACTGTACTTTCTAGGGACAAGTGGACTAAGGGCATAGCAATGAAAACATTTTCTTTTAAGATCAGTCTGCAGAGACTTAATCCGGCAAGAAAACAATTTTATAAAAATCTAAACCTGTCCTGGGTGAAAGATATCAAGATAAAAATGTAAAGTAAAGCCCTTCACCCAGCCATTTGAGACAACATTTTCAAAATCTGGTTCAATGATGCATTGAATCCTACACAAAATAGTGGTCATTCTCCCATGCAACACAGTATGCAATATTTTGACTGCTGGTTTGTCATTTGTGGTTTTCACATTTGACAGATTTCAGAAAGATAATTTACAAAACTATTGGCAAGGTCCAAGAAACCAAGCTCAGATGAACCAGAACCAAGTTTACTCAGTTTAGAAGTAGCTGATCTCATTAAATCTTCTTTTATCCTTATCCTTAATGCTGGAATATGGAATATAATCTGGGGATCCAAGAAAAATGGTTTCTTGCTGAATGCCGGCTGTAACTGCAAAAAGTGGAATTTTTAAACTGGTGTTTTTTTACATGTAGCTGTGCTCCCTGCCTTTTTTCTGATTATATATAATTGATATGTGTATAAAGGAAGCCAGTTATTCTGTATTGCAGCAGCTGAACAATATTAGGCTATCTTCTTTATGATTTGCTTTTAATGTAAGTCTTGAGACAATACTGTTTTGATAAGCACATGCTTTGTTTATGAACAGCAATTATTAGCAAAGATGAATGAGTTTAAACATGAGAGATGAGACAGAATTAAGATTCATACCAGTATGAAGCAACATTTCTTCATACCTTTACAATCAGCAATATGCTTGTGAAACTAAGTTTGTGTTATGCAGTTCTGTTTGCTGATTAAATAAGTTTATATGGAACAGCAGCAACCCCCTTAGAGTGCAGTCAAATCATGTAAAGCTTCAACAGGTTCAGGTGATGTACAGTATGGTTCTTTTTAATTTAGAAGTGATTACCAGTGCATGACAGCATAATGGATAAGAATATTACCAGGCAATGGTGCCAGTTAATTGGTATTAAAGGCTTTCGCTACTGCTATTTGTTTACTAGAGAAGCAAATTATGTTTGCCATATTGTTACAATGTATAGTTTAATTAAATAAACCATATTAATACCAATGTTTTATCTTTATTGCCCCTGTACTAATCCTGACTAACTTTATCTCATGACCCCTGACTATACTTCACATCTGTAATACCCAATTTCTATGTCAAAGTGGCACCCACTGATCTGTAACTCCTTCTTACTATCTATGAAATAAAAAAAAAAAGGGTGTACTTACTTTTCTTCTTACTTTACTATTTCCCTACTCTCTGTACTTTTTGTATTTTTCTCCATGTATGTCATGTGCTACTATATTTTGTTATTTCCTAACTACTGCATGTTTATATCTTATAACCTTGACACTAGTAACAATGTCTTAATTTTATCTAATTTTACCTAATTACTTTACATGTATTTCTTTAATGGGATTTTATTTAGTATCATTTTATTTAGTATCATTATAATTATTAATTTGGAGCTTATCTCCCCGGGCCTCTACTGAAAATGGACATATATCCAGCTAGACTAGCCCGGTCAACAAATGTAAAATAAATAAAATAAAATAAAATAAATTATTTTGTGTTTTAACTTTCCTGTTAAATGTACAATAATGATCCACATGTTTTATGACCACAGCTTTAATAATATAGTGGCAGCATATGCTTTTTGAGGATTCAAAACAGCAAACTTGTATGCAGAAGAGAAAATGGTAGCATACTTATACATTAAATATTTTTTTATTAAATAAACTATAATCTTCTTCTTCTTTCGGCTTTTCCTGGTTAGCGGTCGCCACAGCGGATTACCTGTCCGCTCATGATTGGCAGTGTAGTTTTACAGTGTTGAGTTGCCAGCCCGGCACCCAACCTTTCACAGAAGACACACACACACACACACACACACACACACACACACACACACACACACACACACACACACACACACACACACACCTACAGCCAATTTAGAGTGTCCAATCCACCTGCAGCATGTCTTTGGGATGTGGGAGGAAACCGGAGCACCCGGAGGAAACCCACACGACCACAGGGAGGACATGCAGACTCCGCACAGAAGGCACCCCAGCCGAGGATCGAACCGGAGAACCTCTTGCAGTGAGGCGACAGTGCTAACCACTATTAAATAAACTATAATACCCATGTTTTATCAGCACAGTTTTGTGTTATGTGTTTCCTATTAAATAGTGATTCTTATGTTTTATGATCACATTTTGAAGTAATATAGTAGCATATATAGTGTCTAATAGGCCGGCCGTGTCTCTAGCACATGCAATACCCTGCTTTCTACACTACCTAGCAGATGGATCACAAGGTGGAAGGGTGAAAAGCTTTGTAGGACCACCTCTGTAGTGGTCAGGGTTTATTAAAACCTAGATATGAGATCTGAAGAGATGGCAGCCTTGTGTTACAACTGTTCCACATGTGGCCCTCAGGACGTGTGTGTATTAAATTTATTTGTTGCTTCTTTTCTTTGTTTACCTCCTAATGCAGCTTAATATGTTTTAGAACAAAGAACTCTCTGCATCACTTAAAATTCTGATTTGGACTTATGTTTTTTATTAGCCAACTGATTTAGGACACTTTTTTTTTTTTTTTTTTTTTTTTTTAATTGAGTCTACTTTCTCCTCCCACCTTCTGACTTATGGAGGCCTTTCTTTGCAAGGTAATTGCAGGCTACCTGTAGGTCCCAGCTACTTTATTGGTGTATTTATCTGTTCCTAATAAAGTTTCAGTAAAGGGAGTGCTTATTCCTTTAGTTCTTCTCCCACTGAAATGGTAGTATGTATGTAACAGGCACATGATTACACACTATTGTTGCCATCTCTAGATAGGAACATTATTAAGAACTGCAATCTGAGCACAACCTAGTAGCTGTGTGATGTTCATCATATGGATCACTTGTGCAGTAGTCATAAACCTACAGAGCTTTGCACCCTTCCACCTTCAGATGCCAATGCATTTTAAGCTGTTTCTTGCTGCAGTGTAGTTTGTGTCTTGCATGTAAAGCATCATCAGTCCAGCAGTTTGACTTGTTTTCCTAGGGTTGGCAAGTAAGTTCCCCATTTTGAAAATTGTTTTTTTTTCCTTTCCTTATTGTGGTATTTGTCCTATTTTAGTTGTGGGTTAGGGTCAGATAGTTTCATAGTTTAGTACTAGGCTATCTGCCCTGGGGCATTTATAAGCCTAGCCATAGTGATGTGGCTTTCGCCACCCCAATGTAATGGTACAAAAGTGTACAGAATAGATTTAGAATACTGTGTCTCTGTCTAGTAGTGACACAGTGAAGACCCCCTTACATAATAGAATTAGTTTACTGTGCCTCTGTCTAGTAGTGACACAGAGATGACCCCTGGGGTAAACCTACGATCTCCCATCCACTCGTCAAGATTTCTCTTGAAGAGAGTCAGTGAGGGGCTCTGCCTAACATGAACTGGGATTCTGTTCCAGAGTATGGGAAGCCTCTGAGTTATGAATCTGTCTCTCCAGCATGTCCTATTCATATTTGTGCTGAGGTTTAAATCTTTAGCTCTCGTGGTTCTGATGGATTTGGATTTTTTGAGGTGGAGCATGTCCATCAATTCCTGATTGGACATGGCCTTGTACGTCAGGCACAGATCACCTCTGAGTAGGCGGTATGCTACTGAATAGAGCTGGAGTTTCTTTAGTCTGGCAGCATATGACATATGTTGGAGACCCTTGATCCTCTTGGTGAGGTACTTTTGGGGTCTCTCTAGCTGTTGCAAATGCCGGGTGAGGTACATACCAAATGGGGCATTGTACTCAATCATGGGCCTGATAAGGGAGGAGTATAAGGGTACTATGACCTCCTTTGATCTGGATGTGAATCCCTTCATGATAAGGTGGACAAGGTAGAAAGTCTTTCTAACCACTTTGGCAACGTGGGTGTCAAATGAGAGGTCACTATCGACTTGGGTCCCCAGGTTTCTGATTACTTTTTCCATACTCACTGGGTTACTGTCTATGTGATAATTTGTGGGTACTTTGTTTATCCCAAAGGGGATGACTATACATTTTTTGGCATTTAGTTTAAGGCCATGACTCCGGCACCAGTTGTCCGTTTCAGTGAGGCCTTTCTGTAGGATGTATGTGTCAGCTGGTGTATCGACTATGGCGCCTAGTTTGCAGTCATCTGCGAACTTTGTCAGCCACAACCCTCCCATGTTTACTTTCACATCTGAGAAATAAATGCCGAACAAGAGGGGTCCCAGGACAGAGCCCTATGGGACACCACTTGTGACTGGCTTTGAGTCTGACATGGCTCCAGCGATCTTGACTTTATGGGTTCTATCCTTTAGCCAGTTTGCAACCCATCTTGTGACATATGGATTTACATTTAAGCTGTTGAGCTTGTCTTTGATGCCTGAGTGGGGTATTGTGTCGAAAGCTTTAGCCAAGTCCAGGAAGGCTGTATGGACTGCTTTGCCCTCGTCAATGGCTCTAGTGACTGTTTCGAAAAAGTCAACCAGGTTCAAAAGGCAGGATCTGCCCTTTACAAAGCCGAACTGGGTGGGATCAAGTGTCTGTAAGTCCCCAATGTCTCTGTTTATGAGTTCCATAATGATTCTTTCCATAGCTTTGCAGACCAGGCTGGTTAAGCTTATGGGGCGGTAGTTACCAGGGTCTGTAGAGGTGCCTCCTTTGTGGAGTGGGACTACTGTTGCTGTACGCCAGTGTTCAGGTACATATCCTGTAGTAAGGCTAAGCATTTTTATGTGCGGGTTTAGCTCCTCTTGGAGTTCACGTAGCATGCAACCCGGGATACCATCAGGTCCCATTGATGCTGTGTTTTTAGCTTTGCTGAGGGCGGTTCTCACCTGGACATCTGAGATGACAGGGAGGTTACATTCAGCTGGGATAAGTATTTCTTCTTTTGGGGGTGAGGGAGGGGAGAAATTTGCACTGAATCTGTCTTCCAGAATGTTGGCAATATCTGTGGGTTCAGTGTATTTTTTGTCATTGTGAACTAACTCTGAACATATCTGAGGGTTTCCGCCCAGGTTTCTAACATAGCAGAAGAAGGCCTTGTGGTTATCTTTAGTGTCCATAGCGATTTTTCTCTCAAAGTTGGCCTTGGATGTTTTTATGAGAGAATGTAGCTTTCTACTAGTGCTGATCAGAGATGCCTTCTCTTTATGGGATTTTGCTCTGTCGTGCAGTAGCTTCCTTCTTTTGTTATACAATTTGTTTATGGCTGTGGTCCACCAGACAGGACGCCTGCCCTTGGTGGAGAGGGTCTTGGTTTTATTTGGGATTGCATGATCCATGCATTCTTGGAGATGTCCGTAGAAAGCATTTGTGAAGGATTCAGCATTGTGGGATGTGGTTTCCACTGGCCGAGTGGGCTTAAAGGATACCATCTCAGTTTTAAGAAGTGTAAAGTCGGCTTTTGAGAAGTTTTTCACTGTAGTCTTTTGTGTTGGGGGTGGAGGTAGGATATGTATATCCAGGGTGATTAGTTTGTGGTCAGATCTCACTAGTGAGGGGTATACTTCCAGTGTGGAACACTTTGTCCCCATGTTTGTGATGATCAGGTCTAGTATATTATCTCCCGTTGTGGGAGAGGTGACTAGCTGTTCCATTGCATTTGAATTTATGAATTTCAGGAACCTTTGGGCTAGGGTGTTTGGGCTAGAATAATGCACCCAGTCTATGTTAGGGTAGTTGAAGTCTCCCAATATGATGGTGTTTGGTGAGACATTCATATCCTCCAATGTCTTCAGGAAAGCTGAATGGGGTTCCTGAGATTGGGAGGGTGGTCTGTAACATGCTACCAGTTGTATAGCAGTTTTGCCTACGGTTAGTTGCACCTGGATGGTCTCTGATGCTTCATGTGTTGCCACTAACCTGGAGGTGTGGGTGTCCTTGATGAACATGGACACCCCCCCTCCCTTTTTGGTTTGGCCCGAGTTTTGGGGCTGAAAAGCATGATACGAGGTATAGCCTGGTAGTGCTGGGGTGCTCTCAGGAGCCTTGAACCAGGTTTCAGTTACTGCACAGACATCGATGTTCTCCATACTGAGGAACGCCTTGCATGTATTTAGGGTATGGTCACTCTGCAAAAGATTCTACAATACTTTTGTAGAAGGCACATATCCCACAAAGACTTCTACTCTGATTGCATTTTTGTTGGGTCCCATTCACAACATTGCCTCCTGGGAGATCTATGATAATTTTAGCAAATGCCCATATGGTAATGAGCATACATTTCAACTGTCCAGATTTTTGCCTCATATTTTTGACCTATTCTTCATACAATTTGTGGTTGTCTGGCAAATCATTGAGGATTGAATTAACTAAATGTCATACATTTGAGTTTGTCTTCATGCCCTTCAGAAAATGCCTGCTAAGAAAATGGTGTTATTTTAGCAACTTTCTAAGTCTACAAGAGCAATATTTATAATCTGTCCCTCTTTTTGCCATCCTCCCCCACTGTTTCAGGCTTTTTCCAGCGTTCTTGTACTAAGAGATTGAGAGGTATGGAGGCATGTATGTAATACACTGCTCGCTGATTATTTGGTGCATTTTAAGGGGGGATAGGGGTTTTGCATTCCTGAGTGTGTCCTCTTTTGTATAAGATGCCTAGTAACTATGAACTTGTTGTCAGTTTCTCAGTTATTCCCTATTGCAATTTTACCAGCTTACCATTTTTTTTTTTGTGTAACATAGGAAAGTAATTCTTCAAGGGCGGCAGGCAGTGAATTGGTAGATTAAACAATGAAATGTAAAATTGTTTGCCAGTAACAGACTGTCCATTATTAAAAAATCTCTTTAATGTAGAATTATTTGGATGAACTTTACTTCTGCAGAGATTGTGCTTATTGACTTGTGGATTGTAATGGCAGAACTTTGAGTGGCCTTTTATAGGTTCATAGATTAGTACTAAGCTAACTACCCTTGTGAGCCATTTTAAGCCTAGCCAATTATCCCTTGTAAGACTCAAACCCTGCACCTTGTGTTTGTAAGGCAAACACCATAACCATGAGGCCACACTCCCATCCCCTCTTTATGGTTAAAATGTTTTGAAATGGGCAGGTTTGTCATTACTGCGTCATGCATTTTGTTTTATTGCTTACTGAAAAAATGTTCAAATTTAAAAAACACACTAACAAGTGGTGCTTTTTTATACAAGGAATGTAATTTAATACAATCAGGAAGGTGAATGAAAGAACACATACACATATGCATGGCCCTAAAAATGTGTGCAAGGAGGCCGTTTTAAAAATAGCCCAAAGGTAAACTTAAGCCTCCACTGGCCAGATGTATTTTTTATGAATGTAGATTTTCATGCCGTTTCAATGGCAGAGAAGTTTATTGCTCATGCTAAGTCTGTTTTCATTGTGAGACTGTATTGTTTAGCAAATGTCTATCTGTGTTTGTGCTATTCAAGCTTAAGCTACTGTACATATGGAGGAGGAAGGTTGCTATTCTACTTTCACTGAGCTGCAAGGTTCACTCGCCTACCCCAAAGTAAATTAAAATGTTTAGATTAACTTAAGCAACTCTTTGAAATAAGGCATGTGAGCTTCAATTTTCTGGGAACGTGACTTTTATACTAAAATATATGTGAAGGGGCAACTGATAAAGCAGGTTTATTAAAGGAAAATTCCACTGTCCTTCACTTTCAGTTTAACTGCATCACAAGGTATCTTTTCTTCATATGCATTTAAATGAAGGAAATGGCTGGAGTGGCTTTCCTGGGGAGTGACCGACCTGTGGGTGTGGCTTATAGGGGTGTTTCATGAGCACGGTATGGGTGGGGCTTAAGGGGCACCGGAGTACTACTTCACCTAGGGCACCAGTTCAGCTAAGGCCGGCCCTGCTGGTACGTATTATTTTAAGAGAAAATGAATGGAAATAAATGTAATAGAGAAACAAATGACAGAATTGAACAAAAGTGTTACTAGTGATTTGTTGTTTGATTCGAACAAATCAACATACAATAATTTGCTACTTGATGCCGAAAAATTTGTTAGAGATAACATTGCTAAAAAAATAAAGAAACTAGAAAGCGACACTAAAGACTATCTTAACAAGACAGTTTAACCCCTACCTAGGGTAGAGGGAACAGCGAAACAGAATGTTATAGATGTTGGTCAGGATTTTGAAGCAAGAAGGGACAATGAACCAGTAACTGATACATACAAAAATGGTGATTTTTTTAGAACCACTTGCACTCCCCAGAAGGTCACAGAGAATCAAGAACAAGAGACAAAGATACTGGAGGGACAGATCAGGGAGAAATTCTTCCTACCAATACCAGTCGAGGATGAGATAGAATGTACTGATTTTTCCTTGATGAGTTATGCATCAAATAAAGAATTTACTATAGCAGAAATGAACTCATTTGATGGCACAAAATTTGCAATAACTACAAAAGATGGTTTCAATGTTTACAGTTTTTCTACATATGTCTCTTTTATCAAAAGGTTTTTCTTTTGTACCGAATTTTAGACAGGATGTGGCTAAGGTCCTTACTAACTTAAAATTGTTTACAAGGCAATTACATTTGAAATTGTTCTTTAACGAATGACAAACAAGGGAGTGTTAACATGCAAGCACCTAGTTTAAAAAGGAAAAGTACTTTTATTCCACAAGCAAACACCAGTATTACTACTTTTGAAACTGTATGTGAAAATGAAATATGTGCTATGATGTTGAATGGTACACCAAACATAGACAACTTAACTAGTGATGAAAGACACATTTTAAGATACTTGAATGATCAGTGTCAGATTAGAGTTATGAAACCAGACAAAGGTGGGGGGTGTCATAATGAATCAAGAAGATTATGTGTTCAAAATGTATGAGTTGTTGAACAACAATGCCACTTATGAGAGAATATCTATTAATGAACTGAGGAGAGCATACAGTAAAATAGACTAGGTCTTGTTTGACTGTTTAGCTCAGGATGTGATAGACCAAATTGAACACAAGTTCATGGCTATGGATTTTCCAGTGATCCCAGACATCTTCGTGATCCCAAAACTCCACAAATATTTACACAACCCCCCATTCAGACCAAATGTTGCAGCAATAGGGTCAAAATAGAACCAATAGCTGCATACATTGATTTCTGGTGTAAAAATATGCTTAAACATTACAAGCACATTCTAAAAGATTAATGGCACTGTTTAGAAACACTAAAAGACATTTCTATTACAGAAGAGTTTGTATTCATCACAGTAGGCGTAATGAATTTATTTACAACAATACCACAAAAAGAAGGGTTGGTGTTGTTTGAAGAAGCCTTCTTGATGAAAGATGATATACACAACGTTAAAACATTTTTACTGGTGGACTTATGGAATTAGTACTAAACAACAACTTTTTGTTGTTTGAAGATGAGCTTTTTCATTAGCCATGGGAGCCAAATGCACACCAATATATGCTAACTTGGTGGCGCAATGGGAGTAAAAATCGATCTTTCCGTCAAAGTTTTATGACAAAGTCATTACATGGTTAAGGTTTTTGGATGACATTCTCATCCTGTGGAGGGGTACAGATGCTGAGTTTGGTGATTTTATGGAGTACTTAAACAACACCATGACATTCTTAAAATTTACCCACAAAATTGGGAAAGATATGACAGATTTTTTAGACATCTCCCTGACTTGGGATAAAATTAACAACAAACTGAACTCTAGGGTGTACAGAAAAGATACGTCCTCTAATTCACTGCTTCATTATGACAGTTGTCATCTAAAGCATCAAAAGAAAAGTGTAGTAAAAGGACAGATGGTCAGGATTTCTAGACTGACTAGTGATGACAGTGAATTTAAGGACGAGATGTATACCCTAGTAGGAATGTTCAAAGAATGAGGTTACCCCATCAAATTTCTTATTAAGATTAGAAATGAAATTTGTGAAAGAAGTAAAGACAGGTTTACCCCCATTTTATCCACTGACCATGGATTCCCTTTGGATACAAGACACAATACTGTGTCAGATAGTGTTTTGATTCTCCCTTATAACAACGAAGCGTTGAAAATTAGAGCAATGGTCAACAAAACATGGGACTTAGTTTTGGGTCTGGAGCTCAAAAATATCCTAGGTACTAAACCAAGAACCACTTTTACTAGGGATGCAAATTTAAAGAACTGGTTTGAAAAACCTTGTAATAACAAAAGGCTTAGATCTACCATGTCGAAGTGTAACATGTGTAAAGTTTGTAAATACATCAATACAGGCCCCTATGTGATGCTAGAAGGGTACTATCACACTATCCCATGTCCTGGTCTCTGTAACTGTAACACTAAGATGGTGATATATGTGGCCACGTGTTTGTCTTGCCCAGCTTTTTATGTGGGCAAAACCGCTAGAAAATTAAAAGAAATAATTTTGGAACATATTAGGGATATTAATTGGAAAAGGAATGAAAGTGCATTGTACAATTACTCTGTGGGATGTGACAGTTTTAAAAAGTGTATATTTTTTGTTATTGACAAGGTAATTGATTATGGTAGAGGTGTTGACTTGAAAATTAATTTGGAAAAGTTAGAATTAGATTGGCAGTTCAGGACCAATGCTACAACGTTCCCTGGTATTAACAATAGTGTTTCTTTAAGTTCAGTGTTGAAACTAAAGGCAGCTCAGATTTGATTTGTATGTTGTAAATGTTTGGAAAAAAATTGGACATTTAAAAGTTTATATTTATTAACTTCATTTTACTTTATTTTTTACGATCGTCATGTTTTTTTAAGAATGAGATAAAGTATTGATTAGTGTGAGGTTTATAAATGTAAAGGTGTATGAGGCAGTTTTTAAAGCTTGTGTGTAAGCTATGTTATGTAAAAGGAACTACATCATTAATTCATGATGTGATGTGATTTTAAGTATTAAAGGGTGGGTTTAATGTGGTTAATTTACTATGATGAAGCCCTGAGGTTAGAGGGTGAAAGCGCTTGGTGACATTTACTGTTAAAGTTTTTCTAGTTTACTGATTGTAGTTGCACCACTGTGGTGGCGTGTTTATTTTTATTTTCTTTTGTATTCATGTTATATTTTTCTACAGTTAGTTGGACTTGGAGTAAGTCTAGGGAGTTATACTATTTAACCAGTCTAGAGGTGCATTTGTCTTTAATGAAAATGGATCCTCCTCCTACCTTGTTTTTTTCATGTGCATTATGTGGTCTGAATGTGTGGAAGGCTTTGTAGCCCTGTATGGCTGGGGTATTCTCTGAGGCCTTGAACCATGTTTCTGTGACTGCACAGGCATCAGCATCTTCAAGGGTGAGGAAGTGCTTAAAGTGAGTGCAGTTTCTGATTTAGACTTCTAGCGTTAAGCAGCATAACCCTGAGTTTGTGTCTGGAGGATATTTTTACATCAGGAATTTAGTTCTTATGACATTGCTTAAAAAAGGCACTATGGGAGAGGCAAGTAATTTTACCAGCAGCCTAAAGCCTAGAGGTGACAGGTGAAGACCATCTCCAGCAAAGCAATGTGGTCTGTTGACCATATTATCCCAGGCTGTCAGTTAATGGATCCTCCTGGATCGACACCAGAAGCTAAGTAAGTTGTTGAAGTCAATCATTTTTTGTTTGTATTGTGGCATCATCCTGGGTGAGGGAAGAATGCTGCTTACTGCTAGGAACATACCAGCCTGGGATACATAATCTGAAAGCTCCAGCATATCTCTCTTCATATAGTCCAGTGAGGTACTTCTCAAGTCATTCACTCCAACATGGTCTATAACATAACTGTATTTGTTGTTGAGAAACTTGAGTGTGTGCGTGATTTGGTAGATCATGACACCAGGCAGACGGTTGACCATGACCTTCTCCTTGTCCAGCCCAGTGAGGGGGACATCTGTGTGCCTCACTTTGGAGTCACGTATGACCAAGACATTTGGTTTAACTATGTTTTGCCTAATGGATTTATTGGCTGAGACACTGATACATGTGTTATTATGTGTAGTGGGTGATGTTGTGACCGTATTGTGTACAGACCATTTGTGCTTGGGAGGCCTTTGCTCTTTTGGTATATTTCTAATGAGTACCTCCATGTATGCAGGTTTATGTGTTGTGTGTTTGGTATGTGTGGGAGGTGGAATGTGGGTGCTGACATCCTGCTTGGTGTTGAGAGAGAGCATTGATTCCAGAGTTGTAGTATAGCTACATCTCTCACATATTGTGTTTGCATCATTTAGGAGTAGTAGGTTGTCTGTATATATGAGACAATTTCTACATTGCCTCAGGATGCCCATGTCAGTCAGGCTGACTGGAGAGAAAGAACAACAGTTCAAGAAATTACTCTGGGGTCTTGCACCCCAAGAAGAGGAGGAAATAGGTGGAGTGGAAGCGTGGCAGTGGCTGAAAACAGTGTATGTGAAGACTACAGAACAGATTTGTGGTGGAGCCACAAAGAACAGGGCATCAGAGGCACTCTATCAGCTTTTGGAAAGTGACTCAGTAGGTGGCACAAAGAAATTATATCAGGTTGCAAGGCAAAGACAGAAAGATAAAGAAGATAGTTAGACACCTTTCATAAAGGATGCCAGCAACAACCAGCTTACCAGTCCACAGGACATTAAAGGCAGATGGAAAGGGTACTTCTGGCAGCTTCTGAATGAAGAAAACCCAACAGAAGCTGTACTGCCCCAGACACAGCCTACAGTGAGAGAAGAGAAGGAGACTACCACAGAAAAAATAAGAACAGCATTAAGGAAAATTAAGTCAGGGAAAGCAGCAGGCTCAGATAAGGTCACAGCAGATATGATAAAGATGCTGGATGA
This sequence comes from Protopterus annectens, assembly GCF_019279795.1. Classification (NCBI taxonomy): domain Eukaryota; kingdom Metazoa; phylum Chordata; order Ceratodontiformes; family Protopteridae; genus Protopterus; species Protopterus annectens. The sequence continues at coordinate 217,192,033 of NC_056726.1, forward strand.
GATAGGGGTGATTGGCTCCTGAGAGTACTCATAGCAATGTGGAGAGAAAGGTGTATCCTAGATGGCTGGAGAATAAGCACACTCATGACAATGTACAAGGACAAAGGGGATGTCCACAACTGTGGGCAATACAGAGGTATCAAATACCTGTCACATTGCATGAAAGTTCTGGAGAACGTGATTGATAAATGGATATGCAGAGTAGTAGAAAGTAAGATGGGAGATGAGCAGTTTGGATTCACATCAGGATGCAGCACACCTGACCCAATGTTTGTACTGAGATACATAGTTGAGAAAAATGTAGAGATAATGAAAGATTCCAGTTGGATATTCTTAGACTTGGAGAAAGCATATGACAAGGTCCCAAGAAAGCAGTCCTGAGGTAATTCAAAGTCCCAGAAACATTGATAGAATTAGTGCAGGCTATGCACAAAGATCCAATGACTCAAGTACAAACAGTGTTCAGTCTCGTAGAGGGGTCCCCAGTGGGAGTAGGTGTGCATCAGGGTTCAGCTCTGAGACAGTGCTGTTCATACTGGCCATGGATTACATTAGCAAACAGATAGGAGGGGACAGATCAACAAAGTTGCTGTATGCAGATGATGTGGCATTACAAACTCTGAGCAAGAACTTTAGCAAAGGATAAGGGAATGTAATGCAAAACGTAAGGCACGTAGGATGAAACTATGTACAGATAAGACAGTGGTGATGACAGCAAATTGGGGAAATCAGAAGAAGCTGGGAAATAAAATAGAAGGGAAGATAGTGGAACAGGTTAACAGCTTCAAGTATCTGTGAGGGATGGTTGAGCAGAAAGGAAATCTGAATGAAGTGGTCAAAGATAGACTCAGTGGGGCTGAAGCCAACTGGCATAGAGTGTCAGTTTAGTGTATAACATAAGAATGCCAAAAAAAATCTGAAGAGTAAATGTACAAAACAGTGGTGCAACCAATATTACTGTACAGTAACTTGGGCAGTAGAAGCAGAGCAGATAAGAAGCTAGAAGTGATGGAAATTAAGTGCTTGAGATGGGTGGTAGGATCCCCACTGTGCAACAGATGAAGAAATGAAGACATAAGAGCAAAAGCCAAAATAGCTCCATTTGCAAAAAAGATAAAAGAGAACAGATTATATTGGTTTGGGTACATGTGCAGAAAATCAGAAAACAGTCTGGTGAAGAGGTTTTGGGACAGACAGGGAAAAAGGTAAGAAGAAGCAATGGTGACCAGCAAAGAGTTGGATGGATTGTGTGAGAGATGATCTGCGACAGTCAGGCATGAGTGCTGAAGAAGGCAGGAGTGTGGCATTGAATTGAGAGAGATGACAGCCATTAACATGACACCCCAACCCTGTGTAGAAAATGGGAAAAAAGGGGGTAGATGATGATGATGATGATGAGTGAATGAGAAGTGGCATAAAATGGAGTGGCATAAAATGGAATACAAAGTCTATGTGAAACAGCCTAGTGACATTTGGTGTAATCAAAGGCTTTCAATGAGGGGAGGAACCTGACTGTCACTTTCATTTGTCTCAACTTGTGCTCAAGAATTCTGGACAAAGGCAAACATGATGAGAGGACAAAGGGCCAAATTCAGGGATACTTTTTAAATGTTGCTGTTATAAACTTAGAAGATTTTTTTAATAACAGGATTTGTAGTAACATGCATTTTCTGAAGGATATAAGCCCTGAATCTAAAATGTCTGTCATTATTTAGCCTCAGTAGTTTACCAGGAAACTATAAATTTTAAGAGGAACAAACTAAAAATATGAGATACAAATCTGGACATTTTCTGAAATTATGAATCCTACAGCCAGTGTAACTAGAAAAAAAAAGAAAAAAAAAAAACAATCCATTTCTATATCACTAAAACATTTAATTTCTTTGCAATTCCTCTAATTCTATATCATATCATAGGGATCAGAGGTCTTCAGTCTTTAGTTTATATCTAAATACTTTGAAATTGGTTTAGCCAGTGAGCTAACAGATGCAATTATAGGTTGTGCTGGAGGATGTTTCAAAGGTCTATAAATCTTAGTAAATCAAGAGGACTCGGTGTAAACAAATTTTAATGAAACATTTGCTTTAAAGTATCTGGTATTGTCTTCAAATGAGTGGTTAGAATTGTATCACATTATTGTTTTATATGCTTGTTGTCATATCAGGAATTTGTTGGTACATCTTATTAAATATGTGTGTTTTGAAAGAATATCTATCCATCCATTACTGTCAAGTCACATCCAAATTTTATAGATACTCTATGGATAGACTTTATCATCCTTTACCATGCACAGAGTTTTCTCAGCAATTAGAGAATGATAGATTATCAGGCCTTTCTTCCATATTACAGTACCCATCAACAAGGTAATCACCAGTCTACCTACCAGATATTTTTGGGATGTGGGAGGAAAATGGGGCTCTGAAAAAACCCATACAAGCAGAGAAAAGACATGCAAAGTCTGCACTGAAGGCTCTTCAGCTGAGAAAATAATTGCAGAACCTCTAGTTGTGAGCTAACAGTGATACTGAATATGCCATTGTATCACCCCTGAATGAGCATAGCCTTCCATTTTTATTTTACAGTAACTACTGCAATATAGTTATTTTGCTGTGGTCATTGTTTGGCTGCTAATTCCTTAGAAATAAGTATTGCTAGCGGTAATACCATTTAATTTTATGTATTATATATGCAGTTCATACAATACAAACTTTTCAGAAGCATGTGTTGGCAAAATTAGCTGGAACAAAATCAGAAAGCTTTTACAAATATCTTCAGTATTGTTAGATATATTCAGAAATGTATAAATGCATGTGTACATCTGTTTGCTAGTTAGATGCATATACACTTCTGTTGCTATAATATATGTAGAAATAATACAGTCAGTTAGATGCATGTATTTCTGTTTGCTAGCATACATATATTGAAAGGTTAAACTTTAAACTGTTCTTAGCTGAGAAGCAAGGAACAAATCAAATAAATAAATGATGGCATTCATGTATAAATGTAACATGAAGTCTGGTACAGCTTAAGAAAATTACAGATAAGGATGCAGGTGCAAAAAAGGAACCGAGTTGGAAGCAAGAACAACTTACTGAAATGTCATGTAATTCATGACGCAAGAACACAAAGGAGCTTATTAACAGATTGCATAACATCATCGTAAGACTACTTTGACACTGAAACATTCCCAAACAAGAAAGACTCCCTAAAAAGTTTTAATTAGCAGACTGCATGACATGTCATCAGACAGTTTTCACACAGAACAGGAAAGACTCCCTAAATACCAAAATAATGACTTGAGAGTTCCCAAAAGACTGCTTTCATAAGAATGTATATGTATGTATGAGATGTAATCTAATTTTTAGGAAGATCTTTTAGAGCTGTTTCATGGAGAACATCATTCATATTGTATTGAGAAGAAACTTGAAGATATTAAAAGTTGCAAACTGACAGTATTGTATAGGTCCTCTGTAATATAGACAGTTACTTTATTAGTTTCTGTGCAATATACTGCTGAAAAGGTTAATAATTTGCAAAGTTTATCTGCACTAAGCAGGCTTTGTATTTTTACAAGGCACGTTTTTATTAGGCACTAACATAGAGCTGTAGTCAACAGCTTCAGTAACATAAGGCAAGACAGTCAGTGACATTCAATTTTTCATATTTAAATAATTCTTCAATGGTGAGCCTAGCCTGTATCTGAACACAGGGGGTGTGAGTAGTGCATTTACCTTGTATAATGTCACTTCAGTGAAAGTGCAGTAACTAACATTTATGTACGTGATTGAGTCTGGAATAGAAGCACTTCAGTTTCCACAGTTTGCAGCAGTACAGTTCCTCAGATGTCTGAATCCAACGAAAGGACTGCTGTGCAGGAAGTAAGCAATGCCATAAATCCTCCAGGGTGGCAAAGACTTCAAGCTTGAAGTTGTAACTGCCAACTTCATCTCACCAGCTTTTCCAGTAACTACAAATGTTTTTCAAGCCATCTACAGTAAGCAGCGTGGCCAACTGTTTCTGTGGACTTTGGTAAGAAAATTTTCATGGTTACATAACAGCAGGAATGTTGTTAAGGACAGGAAAGGTGGTAATTTTAGATAGACTACAGAAGTTGTAAATGTAAAGCCTTATTCGAGCAAGTTGACAGTCAAATTTTAGACAGATTACAGAAGTTATGTAAACAGCATATTAGCAAATGTAAAACCTTATTAGGGCAAGTTGACAGTCAGAAAATATGTAAATGTATTACTTTTGACTGGTATCTTAAAAACATGATTGGTATGACAGTAAATGTTTATTGTGCAAGTCATATGAAACGGCTTTCTGTGTACAATGTCATACACTTGGATTATGTCCTGTCACCACATGTAAAATGTTAATTTCAGAGTTACAACGTCAGTCAAGTCAGTTATTGACAGAATCTTCTGTACATCTTGTTAGACAAAAGTGGCATAAAACCACTTCACAGTACAAAACAAATAAGAACAAAGACGAGGTTCATGGTGACCTGACAAAAAGATTTAAACTTCTAAGAGACAGCCAGAGTGAGTTACGAAAGGTTAGACAACATATGCAACCACTTCTTCAGAAGTGCATAAGAGCTTTAAAGTCTGCAAAACAGAATACTAAGAAATATCAGACAGCCCATGCAGAATCACAAGACAAAAAGAATCCGGTTAGTAAAGAGTTAAAGCAAAAGCAGTTATCTACACTAATAAAAATTAATTTATGACATACTGTTCTACATTTAGAAAATAGTTAAGTGTACACAGCAGGATCTAATGTAACTTTCATTCAGTTAAAGCAAGACACATATCAGTTAAACAGTAATATAAAACGTATAAAGCGGTGGTGGTGCTGCAGTAGCGTTGTCGCCTCACAGTTAGATGTTGCCCGTTCGATTCTCAGTTAGAGCGTCTTCTGTGTGGCGACATGCGTGAATGGGTATTCCTTCGTTGAAGGTTGTGTGTTAGGCCCGGCAAGCCAGCACGTAAAACTCTACTGCCAATCATTAGTGGACCAGAGTTTCGCTGTGGCAACCCCTAACCGGGAAAAGCCGAAAGGCAATGGATGGATAAAACGTATGAAGCTGTTCTCATAGCATACACAAGTAAAGCCTCTGTTAGGTAATTTCCAAATAATCATTACAAATAACAAAACAGTTTTAGTGTATAAAAATCAAATGAGAGTAGTTAAACACAGTAAAGACATCAGGTCACAAGAGTGACATGCATGTATTTTCTGTTCACCTAAAGTGCACCTGTTAAAAATGCACAAGAGCAAAAGGCAGACAACAGCAAATGTAAATGTAAATATATCTATTTTAATTGTATAATAGCATCAAAAAAATAGCAGCATTCAAAAGCAATGTTAGTAATATAAGGTTGTACTGAGTACATAATACTACAAATAAACCCCAAATAAAACCCAAGTTAAAAATCTATGCATAGTTAGGCAAATTATAAATACTTAATATAGTTCTAAGTGTTTTACAACTGCATTCTAATATCAAGTTGCAAGTGTATTAGCAAATGACTAAAGATAAAGTGCTGAAGGGGTTAAGAGATGTACTGTGGTTTAAGAGTCTGGAATGCGCAGAAAGGGAAAAATGAAAAAAAAAAAGATTTTGTTTTATGTGAGCTTGAATCTTTCCAGGCTGGAATGGGTAGTTACAAGAAATGCTGTATGAAATAAAATGTTACTGGTACTGAAATTTATAAGGTCAAAAAACAAGAATGGTTGCCAAGCCAAGTTGGCTTACATTTTTCTAAAACATAATTGTTAAGTATTCATGTGCAGCACTAAGCAAAAAGCAAAATAATCTACAAAACCCCTATTTGGTAATTGTAGTAAAATGTCACAGTTGTGCATGCCTGTCATTAATAATCTGTTTGCAAGTAAATACTAAAAGTAATAAAAATCTTAGTTACAGACAGTAAATGGGCTATGGTATACAGTTAAAATAAATTATGCAGGTCTCTTGCCAAGTAGCAGTAAAAGTATTTTCAAAATGGGTGAAGGGAATTCCTCCAGCATAGGCAACAGCAGAAGCTTTATATAAACATATTTTCTGTTATTGGAAATTGCCAACAAATTTCAAATCAGACAATAATGGTCTACATGCTGTTAGTAACCTAATAAAAGAAATGTGTAAGACCAAAGTGTCACAGTCTAGGTAACAGCCAGAGAGCAGGCATACATTCAATTCACACAGCATAAAACAAATAAATAATATTGCAATAAAATGATATATACTACAGGGGGAAAGGGCAAACTTTCAATTCCACACTGACTGTGTAAACAGTACTGCAAAAGGGACTAAAATAAAAGTACATGCAAAACATTTTGGTCTGTGTTAATAATTCAGTAACTATTAAAAGACAACCATGCCTTTTTATTGTCATTTAGTAAGTAAAGTACCATAAATATGTACAGTAGTAAGACAAACATACCAGGAATATATTTTAATGTTTCAGTAATCTTTAATTAGCAGGCTTCAGTTTAATATTAAGTTTGCAAACTGGGCTGAGTACATTATAGCCATGTGTGTACAAATGCAAAAACAATCTGTAAAAGCAAGTATATGCTGTACAGTAAATGATTTAATATGTAAACAGCATTCTTCAGTGTATAAACCATGTTTTCTATCTGTGTAAATGGGCAATTTTGTATTCAAGTTTTAAACTGTTCACAGAAATTGCTCCTCAATTCATTTGTATGTGTAGTAACAAGTCAAAGCTTACATATGTGTTTTATTCATAAAAACAAGACTGCAATGCCTTTGCAATAAAATTCACAAATATTGTCAAAGTAAAATCACTGTATAGAGTCATATTCAGCAATTGCAAAACACAGCTCATAACTGGTAAAATATTTTTACAGAGTGATCTTCAAAAGAGAAAAGTTAAATTAAATAGTTCATCCATTTCTAATAGTAATGGTTGTTATTATGTTGACAATAACTTGCTGCATCAAAAAGTGTTTCAAATAAAACAGAGGGACTTGGTAGATATATTTAGACATTTATAAATGCATGTGCACATATGTTTGCTAGTTTGATGCATATACACTTCTGTTGCTGTAATATATGTAGAAATAATAGTCAGATGCATGTATTTCTGTTTGCTAGCATACATATATTAAAGGGTTAATCTGTTCTTAGCTGAGAAGCATGGGAAAAAATCAAATAAATAAATAAATGATGGCATTCATGTATAAATGTAACATGAAGTCTGGTACAGCTTAAGACAAATACAGATAAGGATGCAAGTGCAAAAGGGAACAGAGCTAGAGACAAGAACAACTTACTGAAATGTCACGTAATTCACCTTGAAACAAGAACACAAAGGAGCTTATTAACAGACTGCTTAACATCATCGGAAGACTGCATGTTCACACAGAAACATCCTCAAACAGGAAAGACTCCCTAAAAAGTTTAATTAGCAGATTGCATGACGTATCATCGAAAAACAGTTTTCACACAGAACAGGAAAGACTCACTAAATACCAAAATAATTACTTTGGGAGTTCCCAAAAGACTGCTTTCATAAGAAGGTATACATGTGAGATGTAATCTGATTTTTAAAGAGATCTGTTAGAGTTGTTTCATGGAGAACATCATTCATGTTGTATTGAGAAGAAATTTGAAGAAATTAAAGTTGCAACCGGACAGTATTGTACAGGTCTGTTATATAGACAGTTGCTTTATTAGTTTCTGTGCAATATACTGCTGAAAAGGTAATAATTTGCAAAGTTTATCTGCAGTAATTGGACTTTGTATTTTTATAAGGCACTTTTTTATTAGGCAACAACATAGAGCTGTAGTCGACAGCTTCAGTAACATAAGACAAGACAGCCAGTGACATTTCAATCCATCATTTATTTTAAATAATTCTTCAAGTATGTTTACCCTAGTTTGAATAGTCATATATATACTTTTCAAATGAAGCAACAACCTGCACATACAGTAAGCATGTACTACCGCTAATGTGCCTGTTAATCACTAACCTGAAAACTTCCTCAAGCAACAATAGCAGAGAACAATTCTGAAACCAACATCATCTTGCTCCGAGTTTCACAATGGCTGTGCACAACATTTCCAGAAAGTATTGTTTTGCACCTTTAATGCTGAATTGCTCCTTAATTTCAATCAGTTTCACCACACGTGATTAACACACCTGCTTTGATTGCACTTTGTACTGCAGCAGTAGTTTGCAAATGTTCCCACTACAACAAAGCTTCACATTGCATGCAAAGTTCTACAAACAAGAACCTGTTAAAGGTAGATTAGCAAAGCTCTTAGTCAGAAAAAGTTAAGGTTTACCACAAAAGCAAAATGTGTGCTTCCTTTTCAGCAGTTTTGTCCAGCTTTAACATTACTTACTTATGTTGTTGCATGTAGTCTTCCTTAGCACAATGTCCATATTGACAGCTGCCAGCATTTATATCATATATATTTGAGCTTTTGAGCATGGTGAGCATGTAAATGAGAGCCCAACCCATGAATATTTCTGAATTGCTCTGTCTTTACATCACAGTTGTCACCAGAGTCATACTAAGAGACACTTTATTTAAACCCACACGAGTATCTGCAGAATGCACTGAGCATGCACAGGCAGGTTCATGACATGTCTGAATGGCATGCAATATATTTTCCAATTGCAGATGTTCTGCTCAAAAAACCTTAACAGCATGTGGATAACAAATTTCTAATGCCATTTTTCATACCCTTATTCCATCCTGACACACTGACATTTTCAGTGCTATTTTTTCCAAACAACAACATACATACATACATATATAAAACTGTAATCCTTCTTCCCCTTCCATTCTTACCTTCCCTATTTTCCTGGTGTGATTTCCTCTGCTTGATGCCTCCTTTTCCCCACAGCTCTATACACCCATTTCCACCCTTTCATTTGGTCAAAAAACTGATTTCAGCAGTGCAGTAGTTTCAAGTTGCAAGATACTTTTCTTGTATTCTCACTTCTTAGTGCACGTGTACATACAGATGTGCATACCTTCTAAGGTCTGTACTTTTGTTCATTTGACTACATAGTTGCTACTGTGTCTTACTGTCCCTCATTGTAGGTCCTGCTGTGGGTACAAGCAGGATTAGTAATTATCTGCTGCTTGAGCACTGAGCTTTCACTTTCTTAATTGATAATAAGCCTTGTGCTGCATCACACTTGAATCAGAACCAGAGGGAGGCTGCCATCACAGTGAGCATGTTTCTGAATCCCAGGGTAAATTTTTTTTTTTTTTGCCTCTAGTCCATGTAACAGATATGACTATCCACTGACATATGACTTCGGTGTTAACAAAGTGAAAAACAGTCCCGTATAGCTGAGATCCAAACTATGTGTGATTTGTGAAGTATATGCAACATTTAAGTTTAGGTTAATTATATGGTAGTAGTGTAGATAGTGAGTGATTAACCTATGTAATTGTTTGGAGCATTACCATATATGTAACTGAACCACCCAGGACCTTTTGTGTGTACTGCATTCACTGTAATGGTAGTGAGATGAAGTGGCACTCTACTGCATCACTGCTGGAATAGTATTGAACATAGTCCTGCTTTTTTGCAGTATTTGTAACAGATTAAACCTGTGTAAATTAGCTACCTCTTTTGTTAAACTATATTATGCCATAAAAATATGCAAAAATTATTTCTAAAACTTATTTATGATTTTGCTCAATATTTTGTACTTCACATGTTCCTAATTAGCAAAACTTCATATAGCTTAAAAACTGAGTTGTGTGGCTGTACCTTCACAATAGCAGCACTTTAATGGGTGTAGGTATGCCTTTGTAGTAGTAGAACTTCAAGCACTTCAAGGAGTGTGGTTATACTTTCACAGTAGCAGCACTTAGATAGGTGTGGCTATGCTTTCACAGTAGCAGCATTTTGTTAGGTGCAGCTGCTAGGTGTGGCTATGATTTCACAGTAGCAGCATTTTGTTAGGTGCAGCTGTAGCTTTGGGATAGCAGAAACTCAAATATTGGAGAGGGTACAGTAGCGCTTCACAGTAGCAGCACCTCAAGGGGTGGGGCTATGCCTTCACAGTAGCAGAACTTTGTGCACGTTAAGGGTTATGGCTACACCTTCAAGGTTAGCAGCACTCTGAGAGGTATAACTAAGCTTTCACAGTAGCAGAACTTAATGCACTTTGAGGGCTGTGGCTACGCCTGCAAGGTTAGCAGCACTTTGAGAGGTATAACTTTTTGTCTTCACAATAGAAGTGCTTTTTGAGGAGTAGGGCTATGCCTTTGTAGTAGCAAAATCTTAAACTCTAAGAGGATGTGGCTATGCCTTCACTATTGCATGCACTTCATGGGTTATGGCTATGCCTTTGCTGTAGGAGAACCTTGACCACTTTGAGGCATAGTGTGACTGTGCCTTCACAGTAACAGCACTTTGAGAGATGTGGTTATGACTTCTCAGTAGCAGCACTTTAAGCATTGTGACTATGCTTTTACTGTAGCAGCATATTAAGGGGCTTGACTATGTCTTACTTCATAGGAGCTTCTCTGTAGTTCTTAGTCTTTATGATTACAGTTTAACACATTTCTCATATTAAATAGACATACTGTGATTATAAAGTTAAAAGAAAGTCCAACAGAAGTGCTTTGACAGATTTTAAAAATCTATTAGCATTATTGCCGTGGAAAATGTTTTGAAGCTTTTGTTGGAAAACTGAAAACAGCAGTACAAAGCTTCACCCTTCAAAGAAGAATTGTAATGGACAGAATGTCAGTAGGAAAAAAATTAATTAATGACTATACAGTCTATAAATATAGAAACATGTAATTCACACATGTCTAACTCCTAGAAAATTGAGAGGAAAGAACTAGTGATGGTAAAGCAAAAGCTATGTGTGATGTAGGTGCTAGAATTCAAAGCACTATAATTCAAAGTAATTTACTTACACACCAAACCAAAATGCTTTAAGCTAACTTGAAATAACAAATCTGCAGAACAAACACAAAGAATTTGTGATTAGTGGTCCATCGGGAAGGTGTAGAAAATTGGGATGTTTTAATTTCTTATCTGGGATAAAATGCAGAAACAAAGTTGGAATGCAGCATGGAAAGGAAGGCAGCAAAGCAGAGGGTGGGAAAGTTGACAGAGTGGTGACTATTATAATAGTGGTAGAGTAGGGGCAAGCATAAATGCTGTAAAACAGAAGTGTAAGGGTATGGCAGGTAGCATATGTAAATAATGGCAATATGCTAAAAATGTAAACATTTTTGATGTGAGATGAGTTCTATATGATGTTAAGTACAAGCAATTTGAAATGTATAATGTAATGCCAGTATAAGTGGATGTTTTATTTTGCAGTAAAGAGAGGCCAAGTTTAGTTTGACTAAAAGTAAGTATGTCTGATATTTAACAGAAAGGAGTAAGAGAAAAAAAGAAGAAATGGTGCCAAGGTGGTGAGAAAGATGCTTTGGTTATTAAGGTCATGGCGGTACTTCTGCAGGTTACTGTAATGATGCTGGCCCTGCTCATCAGAGTGGTTATGACCATGAGATCACTCACTGCTCGGGCAGGTAGTACCAGAAATCCAGCTTGTAACAAAGGAGCAACATAGGAGACTCCATGTTAGTGCTTTTGGTGGTACCAATGCAGGAAGTAGAGAAATATTTTAGTCCCTCTCCTGTATGATGCAAGAGTCCTCTCGGACTCCTTCCCTTTAGAAGCTATAGCCATTTCACAGGTTACTATCCAGAAGAAAATGGTAGTAGATTCACATTGACACACGGTGCAGATGTCACATAGCACACACTGGTAGGCAGCTGGCAGCACAATAAAGTGCATTGTGAACATGGGGTGATGCAGTGGACTAAAGGTATCAACCCCATACAAACAACATTGGTGTCTGTAGTTTTGTGCAGCACCTCTAGAATACATGAGGTAGACTTGGAAGCCTGCAGCCCCTCAGTGGTAATGTACCTGCCTGATCATGTGCAGAACATTTCTCACTCTTCACTACATATGAATGGACAGACATTGTACATGGTAGAGTTGTAAAGCATTATATTAAATATGTGATTCAGATATTTTTATCCTAGATTGCCTTGTTAGCATAATTGCTGCATTACAAGTCCTCTATAATCGCACAATATAAACCGCCATTACCGTGCTCACAATGTTATCAACAACTTGCAGGACTAGCAGGTGGAATGCAATTAATATGATTCTGTTGGTCTACATAATGAAGGACTGATGTATGTCTCCTGTGGTAAGGGTCCAGCTGCAAGTAGGAAGAGTGACTAATTTCAATGGTTAACCATTTACAGACATGGAGAATACCTACTGAGGCAAGTATATACAGGCCATTGGCAATTGGGGAAGCTGATTAGATAACTGTGAGACTCTTATTTTTTGGTGGGGGGGTGTTGCTTCACAGCAACTTAATGATGGGAGTTGTGGAGCACAGTAAGAGTTACAACAATGAATCAAAAAGGACAGGGTTCAAATGTATGTAGCAGCAGCCCACTACATATTTAGTGTTGGGATGTGTGAGGTGCACTGCATCTCCTGGTAGGAGACTCAGATGGAGAGCATTGTGTTACAGAACACAAAGTCTGTGTCTGTGGCTCATATGTGGAACATAGTAGCTAGAATGTTTAAGGAGGGCTCAGTAGATAACAGATACTTGGTGGGGGTGAATGTATTGAGCACATGATGGCTGTATTTTCATTGGCATAGGTAAATGCACTGCTGTAATAATGCATGTCACAACATAGTCTGTCCATGTACTCCCCCACTAGACCACTGTGAGGAACTATTCTGTGATACTGGAGTATGATAGGCGTGATATCTTATAGTGGTGAAGGTATCACATTGGTGTGTGACGAATACAAATGGTGTTACACGTATTTTGTGGCCACTTATTGATCATAGCTGTATATTCATATTTACATGCAGACTTGGCAAAGAAGGCACCCAAGCCAAGGATTGAACTGGAGAGCCTCTTGCTGTGAGGTTAGCATTGCCGCCTCACAGCAAGAGGCTCTCTGGTTCAATCCTCGGCTGGGTGCCTTCTATGCAGAGTCTGCATGTCATCCCTGTGGTCGTGTGGGTTTCCTCCGGGTGCTCTGGTTTCCTCCCACATCCCCAAAACATGCTGTAGGTGGATTGGATACTCTAAATTGGCCCTAGGCATGAGTGTGTGCTTGTGTGTGCCTTCCATGGAAGGTTGGGTGCCGGGCTGGCAACTCAAAACCATAAAATCTCCACTGCCAATCATGAGCGGACAGGTGATCCACTGTGGTGGCCCCTAACTGGGAAAAGCCAAAAGAAGAAGAAGAATACATGGTGACTAAGGAGAGGAAGCTCATCAAAAATTTCTCCTAAGTAGAGACTGATGTCCTAGCACTGGCCCTCCCTGACCCCAGCCTGTGGATACTGAATGCAGAAAAAAGCAAATGGGCCTTCTGTGAAAGTGTGAGTTGTGAGCTAGTGGCAGATGTTAATATGGCTAGTAGCCACAAATAGGCAGCCCTTTAGGTCCATCACAGGGTCACTGAATAATAACCTAAACACCAATGTCTCATAATGTCATAAAAGAGTAGAAAGCAGTCATGCTCCTTAGCTATTTTACAAAATAGATGTAGTATACTTAGAAAAGAACTGTGCACTATAAAAACACCTTAAAAATGTTCCAGCCTTTAATCCAATTAATGTTCTATATAGGCATTATGTTATCGTCTACTGCACATAGACTTCATCAGATGTATTATTCTTGACAAGGACTAGGTATGGAAAAACTGTTAATAGTATATGTGATGCCCCTGCACTGGCCCAGAAATCAAGGAGCCTCAATCCTCACCACTAACACCAGTGAGGGACGTGCACATTGGGAGGATAACAAGTACACACACAATAAAGTACAATTTCCCTTAAGAGCACACAGAGATCACAGTGAGTCTCGGGCTGTTTTTTTCCTCTGTCTCCAGATCCCCAGTAAGACTTCCCAGTGGTGCAGCTATAGGGTAAAGATCTTAGCAGAGTGGTCAAGCCAAAACCTCCAGCACACTCTCTGTCCAACCAGTGCTTCATGACCCTGCTCAAGTAGCTGACATATACACACACACACACACACACACACACACACACACACACACACACACTTTGAGATTTGATTTATATACAAACACACAAACACTCCTGGGAAAGGCTGGCGCAGGTTCACTAGCTATGCCCCCTTCTGCCCAGACTATATGGTAGTACCACCTGCCAGCAACCACCCTTATCAGCTACTATAAAGGCCCTTACCAAAGGGGGCCCAATTCTACTGTGTAATGTTACTGTTATCCAAATAGTAAGTGTGACCAGAACGTTTAAGGCTATTTAGGAGTGGCCTATACAGTATCACCAAATACATATGCAAGTACGCTAAGAGCTTAAGTATCTCTAAACAAAACCAGCCACAATTAAAAGGTTTAAATATATTTAATGGTAAATAATAAAAGCACAAGACAGTACTCATTAACTCACCACAGTGACAGTAGAGTTCAGAATCACATGAAATGTTTTAAAACAACATTGTAGAACAGTCTAACATAAATACAGAAAACATCTAGACTACTCTTGCTATATTCCTATCTATTTCTCAAAGATACTATGACCTAAATGTCTTACTTACAGAGCCAGGAAGGTATAGATGAAAGGTGCTGAAGAGATGTTGACAGGTCCAGAACAAAATACAAAATGCACTGACTTTCTCTCTGAGATAGTTCTTAAGTTACTACAAACATTTCTGCTGAATCATCTCAGATTACTTCATTCTTGTCACCTCTGCCTTAGTTCCCAGGCTAACATGAACTTAAAATCTAACATATGGCTGTGAAACATATTTATCTCTCATATGCTTACACTTATCTCTTAGAAGCTTGCCTGAAACTGGAAGCCATAAAAATTACTTTGGAAACCTGTAATTACCTCTGTTTCAAGACAATTGGAAAGCCTACAAATCTAGACATTATGCTTTGAACTGAAACAGAGATAAGAGTCATAAACAAGTTCCACTTATTTTCTTAGAGTTTGCAAGTTAACTCTGCATATTCCAGCCTTTACCATCAACACATATATTTGCATAGGCATGTAGTTTATACACATTTCTGCTCTTTTCCAACAGGGTGCACTGTGGTTACAGTCTTAAAGCTCAGTAAAGAACATGTAGTTTTCTTACATTTCTAAGGCAAGCATACAAATCATATTACTATTCACAAATGACATAGAATTATTTACAAAATTCTATCTAGCTGGGCTAGCAGCCTTCACAGTAGAAAACACCTCAAAATGTTCAACACTTCAAATAACTTCATAACTAAGTAAAGAAACCAGTTAACAATGACAGGAAGCAATATTATAACCACCTACATATCAACAATAGAAATAACCCCAAAGCATTCTGGTCATCGGTCAAAACTCTGTTGCATCTGGGGTCAAAGAAAAATAAATCATCTTCCTTCCCTGACAGCTCTCCAATAGAGAAAGTAATCAAATTCAAAACTTGCTTCATGGAAAGCATTGCAGCCCTTGCCAGGGGAACCCCCAACTTCTCCCAGCTCATATCATTCTCCCTCTACCTACTCTCTCTTATCTACTTTTACCCCCCATTTATGCCATCTGTAACCAAACTGTAACTTCTAATCCCTTCTACTGTTTCACAAATACTGCAAATTTGGATTCTCACCAACCTTCTCCTAATCCTTCAAACTTTACTCTAAAACTATTTCCAAGTGCCATAATAATAAAAACACTAATACTCAAGCTTAAACCCACCTCCACTGCTGTAAATGACCTTTCTATTGAGTACCTTATATTAGCATTTGAAGCTATAGCCTAAACAGTCTCCATTTGAATAAACAGATCTTTGATAGAATCCTACATTCCCCTCTGTGGAAAAAGTCTCACATCATCCACTCCATAAAAGTGGTAACTCAAGAGAGGTATTCATCTTCATACCCACTGCAATTCTTTCACCTCTTTCAAAATACAAGAAAAATGTATCCAGAATGAAGTCTTCTATCACCTACATCAAGAACAACTACTAATTCCTTCAAAACATGTCTTTCTACCAGCCCATAGCACAATTACTGTTCTATTATCCTTTATGGATACTATTAATAAAGCTAGGGACTCGAACAAATCTGCCATCTCCCTATTTCTTCACCTGTCAAAAGCTTTTGACACTGTATCCTGTAGATCAGTATGTATAATATACCTTTAAGAAGCTTTCCAGTGAGTCAGCACATGCTCATAAGTACTGAGCATGTGCAGGTAAGAATGCCCTTTTGAGTAAGCAGCCATAGTGAGAACATGCAAGCATGTAGTCAGTCATTTAGTTAGATAGTTCATTTAAGTTTAATGTTCCTGCCATTCATCCTGATGTATTTGCATACAATAAACTATTTAAATGAACGCCCAAGCCTCAATGTCTTCTTAATGTACCTAAGAAGAGCGACATTGTGTCAGAATAGGATCCAGAGTTACAGCCATGAGACAACCGGTTAAAGTTGGAGGAACATACAGGAGTGGATCATCCCTACTACTCAAAAGACTGGCAAAACAGGTCAGAAACAAATTCCAGGTACTAAAACTTGCTTAAATGATTTCTTTTATTACAAATATAAAATGAAACACTCGGAACGCTCAAAACGAATTCCTCATTAAACAAAATGTCTGAAACTGTGACATTTTGATAAAAATATTCAAAATAATTGTATAAATGTTTGAAATTATATGAAATTACATAAACTGTACAAAAAAGGGAAAATGACCCTATTTTTTTGCTATGTACTACTTTTTCATATTAACTAAAGCTATCCAAAATATCCGAACTGTGAAAAAGTGTTTGCAAGTGTGTGCAGTATTACAGTGCAGTTATTTTGCAGAATACAGTCATTTCAAAGAATATTTCACAGTACAGCTATTTCAAGGCATATTTTGCAGAGTACAGTATTTTGAAGAGCTTATTGTGCATTTGAATATTATTACAAGTTCCTGGTGTATGTGAATGTTTGTACATAATCACAAGAGCCATTTTGCATTATGTTTTAGTATAATCTGTCTGCATGTCCTCCCCGCGGTTGAGTGATGTCTAAAAACATGCAGGTAGGTGCATGCGTGAATGAGTGTGCCTTTTTTGAAGGCTGGGTGTTGGGCTGGAGACTCGGCACCATAAAAATCCACTGCCAGTCATTAGCAGACCGGAGTTCCACTGTGGTGACCCGAAACTTGGAAAAGCCAAAAGACTTTTTTGTGGGCATGGCAGAAGGATTTTGCAGGCCTGCACCACTTGTGTTTGATAACAATATTCCAGAAAATTGGAGTGTTTGAGCAGGAATATGATATTTTCATACAGGCTGCTCTTTCTGACAAAGACACACATACAAAAGCATTTATTCTGCTTAACTTAGCTGGTTCAGGGGCCATTGAAAGAGAACGTCCATTTGTGCATGCACGTGCTGTGTTTGCAGGAAGGGGGAAGATTGCCATATTGTGGAACCAGCTGAAAGAAAGGGAAGACCCAGAGTGCTTAAAATGTAAACCAGAAATGGGTAACCCCCAAATGAATATTACAATGGAAAGGCACTTAATTTACACAAGGGATCAAAAGCCTGGTGAAACTTTTGTAGCATATATAACTGACTTGAGAATTAAGGCTAAAACATGCAGATTTGGTGATCTGAGAGATGAGTTGATAAATGACAGGCTTGTGTGTGGTATTGATAATGACAGTGATAAAGATTTTTGCTTTGAGACAGTGATTTAATGTTAAATAAGGCCATTGAGATTTGTCAGATATACGAACTTACAGAAAAGCACACAGGTATGCTTACAAATGAGAATAGTTGTGGAAGGCACAGTGACAAAGCTCATGTTGATAGTATGCAGCACATGGTTAAAAGAAACAGACCCAAGCACATGGCAGGTACTGCAGATCCTGTAACACTCCCTGGGAAACCCCCGAGTCTTTCCAGAAAATTCCAGAGCATGCTTAGTGAAGCACGGGGGTTACTCAGCAAAACTCATAGTAAACCTCATAGTCAACTATCGTAATTGTGGTGGAAGTCATGAATCTAAAAGAGAAAAGTACTTAGCTTTTGGTCAGCAGTGTCATTCTTGAAGTAAGTGGAACCATTTCAAAAGTTTTTGTAAATCAAATAAGGCACATTATTTTATTAAAAGAGGGCATTCCAAAAGGCAAGTTGATCAATTAGAAAGCTGTGACCCTACTTTTTACGTTGATGGTGTGTCTGTGCTTGATGAAACAGTCAGTGCAGTAGATTTGTGGGCAAAGAATGAGATCTTTTGTACTGCTTGGATTAATGGCAGACCCGTGGAGCTCAAAGTAGATACTGGCTCAAAGTTCAAAGTTATGTCAGCAGAAACATTTGCTAGAGTAAACACTACAGAGCAACTTGATTTGACAACTTGTGCAAAGCTTATTGCATGTGGTGGTGAAGAGATTCAAACTGAAGGCTCAGTAGTGCGTTCATGTTAGTCTGCTGGGAACAGCTATGACTTGCAATTTTTCATAGTCAAGAGACACACGCAGTCATTATTAGGCCTCAGAGACAGTTTGAAAATAGGACTGCTTTCATTTAATAAAGAAGTCCACCATGAAAGCCTGAATGACAACAGCTCAAATTTCACCCAAACTATTTTTTCTGAGTATGGTGATATTTTTGCTCACAAACTAGGCAAACTACCAGTTGTGTACTGTATGAAGTTAGACTCAGAGGTCAGCCCAGTTGTCAGACCAGCACAGAAAGTTCCAGTAGCTATACAGAACAGAGTCAAAGCCGAGCTAGACAAAATGGTGTAGCTAGGAGTAATTTGTCCAATAGAGGAATCAACTGAACGGGTATCCTCCGTGGTAGTAGCTCATAAGAAAAGCTTTGATGATATCAGAATATGCATTGATCCAAGAGCCTTGAACAAAGCATTAAAAAGGCCTCATCATCCTATGCGCACATACAGATCAACTTCTTCCAAGAATGCAAATTAAGCATTCATTTACTGTCAGATAAATTTTGGATAGTGTCAACACCTGTTCTTGAATTAAATTTAATAAATGATAAATAAATGAATACATTTATTTATCTACAGTAAACATAAAAGGCAGATGAGCTGAATTAACAAGTTTAATTTTAAGGGACAGTAAGCTTCTATTCATTACTTAACAGGAGGTTGATATGAAAAATATGATGATATATGACAGCAGTTTCAGAACTGATCTGAAGAACTTGTAATAGCTTAAAATATTATTTTTTAGCAATAAACTCCTCTATTTTTAACTCATTAACACCTATGTGATGTGGAGTGAAACACCTCTAGCAGCCTACACACATTCTTACATTATAAAGCATTTTCTGGGAAATTAACTTAAAAGCATATTGCAAACAAATGTAACTATACTGTGAACAATAACACCTATTTCATTAGTACAAACTGAAATGTTATCATTAAACAGTCTTCTTCACATTGGTAACAGTCAATACAGTCACAATCATTACGTCAGTGCTGTAATGTATTATGAATACACACCCAGAATGATATTTTTTCTCTTATGTTTCATAAACAAATTGTCATATCTTGAAAGCTGTAGTACATATATATATATATATATATTTTTTTTTTTTTTATTAACTTGCTTTGGTTAGCTAGATTTGTGCAATTAACTATAGAAGTAAACCTGTGGAACTTGTATTACAAATATCAATCACAGTTTTCATGAACATCATCTGAGGTTTCATCTGATACCATGCAAACGTTTGTATGTCACCCAGTTTTAAAAAATATAATATGGAAGTATTTCATACTTTCGTAACTGCTACCAAGATCTCCAGTAAAGTGTGCTGCCATTGCACATGGACAATGTACTTTTCTTTTTCCCCAGAGCATGTCACACTATACCTCTCAATAATATGTATGCCTCTCAGTTATGAGGTGTATCCCAGAAGACTAGTGAATAAGTGTTCTAGGGCCAGTGTACAGTGAATTTCTCTACTGCAGAACATCTGAGATTAACAATCTTAGTATTATTGTATGAATTACCCTTTGCACTTTCTAATACTGCCTTTTATTAATTGGTGACTCACTTTGTTATGGAAGACAGTTCCAAAAAATATCTAGACACCTTAAGGCACTATGGGTGTTCACTGGAAGAATACAAAAAAGGTTTTCTAGGCTTGAGTGCATTAATATCCCAAGTCTCTGAGACATTTTTGTTTCATTTGTAGAGTATTGTTAAATTTTGCTGATTCCTTTTACTTTTATTTATTTAATTTTGTTTACCAGGTTGAGCACTGATCAAATCTATCCATTTGCAGGCTCAGTCTGGGTTGCATGCACAGTAACAACAGTAAAGTAAGATTAAAGATGTAATTAAATTATACAGTATTGTGCCATAACATAGCATTGATGTAAAGACACACATTTACAAGTGTTTTTAAGTAGGATCTGGAGTATACAATACATTGTACAGATGTTAACAGTGAGGTAAATGTGATCTAGCCAAAAGAAAGGACATAACATATACAAATATGTAAGGAAGTTTTAGCAGTGAGGAGAGTAGAAACTGAAGGATACGAAGAGCTAAAACAGCATAAGTGGATAATGGGTATATCACAGGGAATGGGAGGGCAGATGGGGAAGAAGTGAGTATGAGTTTATATGTTGGAAAGTTTAGGAGATTAACTAGCCAAAGTTTTCTGGGACAAATGTAATAGTGCAACCATGAGAGTTAAGTGATATGGCCTGTGTTATGACATATGCACTTATATTGTTCGGTTAGTTATTGTTTGAACTAAGGTCTAAAATGTTTATAGTCTCTGATTTCATTAAAATCATGTGACGGTTATTGCCACAGCTTAGGGGCAAGAACAGAGAAGCTGTGGTCTGTGGAATGAAGTTTAGTGGTTTGAATTATAGTAATAGGACTATTAGTGGATTGTCTTCTTAGGTTTAGTATGGGTTTGATGAAGGTATTCTCATAGTTTGGATGGTGTGCCATGGCATGGAAGAGAAGGGAGCCAAGAAGGTTGACTCTTCCTTTAATGAGAAGGTAATTTGTCTTTTCCAAAGTGCTGCAGTGATGTTCACACTGAAGGGAGTTGGTGATGAAATGGCAGACCTTATTAGAAAGAGATTGTAAGGTAGTAGTGTTTTTGTGTAAGACAGTGGTGAATAGGGCTAGGCCATATTCTAGTTGTGCAAGTAGGACAGCTTTGTCTAAGGCTACTCTAGCAGGTTATAAAAGGACATGAGATATATATTGGGCTGAGAATATAAAGTAATTGACTTTGGATGTGACTTTCTGAATGTGGTCTTGGAAGCTGAGGGATTGATCAAACCAGTTGCCAAGGTATTTAAATTCTGTGGTGGATTAATTTAGGTTGTTGAACAAATGTTTGATGTGGAGTCCTTTCTTTGTGCAAAACAACACAATATATGTAATATGTATAATACAGCACAATATAATGCAGTATATGTAAATATATATATATATATGTGTGTGTGTGTATATGTATATATATATATATATATATATATATATATATATATTTATGCAGAAAGTCTTTGATGTTTTGTGTCGTGTGTTGGTCTGTTCCAAGTTTTTGTTTTTCTGGTAAATCTATGAACATTGTAGTCAGTAAACAATGATAAAAGATGTTTGAGTTTCAGACTTAACGGCCTTCAGAAAAGCTTGCTAATGTAAAGTATGTTATCTTGGCAAGTTTTCAAGTATGTAAAGAAAATAGCTGTTACTGATTTTGCTCATTTGTCTACCATTATTTCTAGTTTTCTCCTTGTTTCTTGAGATCAGAAGCCAAGGCATATGGGTTGGTTTGACAGCAGTGAGCAGAGAAGATAAATTCCCGTATGGCAGTTTTTATGTGTTCATTTGCTGCAGCCAAATGCATGAGCTATTCTGTCGCAGTCCTACAAGTAGCTGTAATTGATGGTCATTTACATCTGTATAAGCGTGTGTTTGTGTGTGTTTGTGTGTGTGCATATGTGTAGGGGGTTAAAATATACTACTGGTAACAGTGATTGTTTTTATTTTATTACTTTCTGGTATCTAAGTTAGACACCGTCAATAAAGTTGTCTAACTGCTGGGAACAGTAGTTGTTTGAGGATGAAAGTGTTTGACATTGTCATTCATTTGAGTTCAGCAGTCATTATTGTAGCTTTGCAGAGGTAATGTGCATTTGGTTGGAGCTGTTTAATGGCCATTTTGAGAAAAATGTATATCGGAGGTGTGCAATTTCAGATTGTAATTGATGAATAAGGGGACTATCTGTGATGAAAATGATTGAATATTTGTGGGCATTGTATCTAACAGTAGCAAGTTGGTCATATTTTCCATCACTGTCAGTCATCAGCTTTGTACTCAGAAAGGGGCTGTCTGTAGTGGTCTCAGTAGGATATGTGTGATAGCAGCTGAGGATATGTGTGATAGCAGCTGATTAATGGCAGAGTGCTGCATCAAGTAACATCACCATTTAACAGCATTTGGTTCTCTAGTTGAGTTTTTGCCTATGATTCCTTTTGTGTGTGGAGTCTGCACATACTCATTGCCTTCCACACATTTAGACTGGGTACTGCAGAGGCAGGGTGGTATCACTATCTACTTCAAAAACAATTATACCACAAGGCTGGTCAAACAGTGTTGTGCCTGAGCGTCTCTATGTCTGGATCACCTAGGCAAAGTCCTATACCATATACTTGCAAGCTGTATGTTCCCCTCTGTGACCCAAGTAACCCAATGAACATATTTAAACTTTGTGGAGTCACTCACCATTCAACTTAATACCACATTCATGGGTGACTAACTTCCCAAGTATGAAGAGGAAATCATACGCGACTGAAACATATAGGACTAGAGATTTCTGAATTTTGTCAACACAAACACCATGGACCAGATAGTTCATATGCTCACTGTTGGGGAGAGCATATTGGATTTGGTCCTCACAAACACAGTAGAATGCTGCACCCCCACAGGAATAAACACAAAACAAAACTAGAAACAAACCACCCTGGTGGAATCCCAGTATAAAAAGGTTGTACAACAAAAAGAATAAGGCTATGGGAAAAATAAGAAAGTGCAATATCCAGCAGGATAAAAAAAAACTCTTTGTCAGTTTAAACAAGCAACTTGGAGGACAAATTAAAATTATCACAAGCAAATTTGAGATAAAAATAGCCTCCCAGGCCAAGGACAACCATAATGCTTTCTTTAGGTATGTCGGCAATTTCAAAGGTGGTACACAGTAATGTGGAGAACTAATTGTAAATGGAACCACCTACACTAAGCAGAAAGATATAGAAACTCTCTTGGATGACATTTCAGCTCCAATTTTACCACCCCTCTCCTCCCAAGCCACCCTTCTGGAAATAGCATCAAACTTAACTTCCCCAAGTATCACAAGAAAGCAGGCCCTCGACACACTGTCATAGACCAAGAATACCTTTTCAATGGGCCCTGACAATATCACAGGCTGCCTCTTAAATAGTATATGAAGCACAACTTATCAGGGCCACAAGAATCACTATTTAACCACAGCCTCCAGACAGGCTTCATGCCATGTGAATGGAGAACTGCAACAGTCATTCCTCAGCTTAAGGGTGGGCAATCCATAGACTCCAGAAACTACAGATCCATAAGCTTGATTAGTATTACATGCTAAGCAGTGGAAACAATTGTTATGGAAGAATTAACAGTGATGCAGGAAAAGATCAGGCACTGGATCCAACACAGTTTGGTTTCATGCCTGCTCAGCCCAGGGAACTTCTTTAAGAAGGTCACCAAGGTAATTGATGAGGGCAAAATGATACATACCGCCTACCTTGATCTGGCCAAGGCAATTGATGCAATGCCCCACTCAGGCAATGTAGGCAAACGCATGGAAGTAAATACAAACTCCTGTGTTACCTGGTGGAAAACTGAGTGGCTTTTGGGTATGACCCAAGAAATTAGAATAGGGGAGTCCACCTCCACAAAGAGGCCAGTGATGTATGGAGTCCCTCAGGTCTCTGTGCTGAGTCCAGTTTTTTTTTGGCATCTACTTCTCTTAAGTCAAGGCCAACATCAAGGGCCTCTGGATGACTAGGTTTGCTGACAATTGCAAACTAGGTGCAGTCATAGAATCCCCCCAAGATGCAAATATCCTCCAAAAAGGCCTGACTCAGGCAAATAACTGGTATCAGAGCTATGACCTGAAACTCACTGCCAAGAAATGCATAATAGTATCCTTTGGGAAGTTGGCCATCCATTGGAAAATACTAGTTAGGAATTTGTGGATGCATTTATTCAGTGACCTGGCCTTTGACCATTATGTGTCCATGGTAGTAAGGAAATCATTCTGTATTGCACAACTTATAAGTAAGGATATGGTATTTAGGTCCAAGGAAGTCATTGTTCCACTGTAGTCTGTCTTCAGTACACCAACCATTGAACACAGTGTCCCCTTTGGTATTCATTGACTAGGCACATCCAACAACTGGAATGTCCTCAGAAGTTCCACACAAAAAGGATACAAGATGTTAATAATATGCCCCATATGGATTGCCTCAAAGCCTGTACCTGTGCACAGCTCTTACAGACTGTGGAAAGGTGATCAATGCTTGGCATACAGTGCATTCTTGGATCCCACTCTGAGGGACCTTTTGCATATCCATAAAACAAGTAGCATCAGTCATACCTGATGTAGGACGTAAACCGTGCTTGCAACATAAGCAGGTCATATTGGAGGGGGCCAATATGTGTCTCAGAGAATACCCTTTCTCTGGAGCAAGATTCCCTTAGGTTCATAGGTTCATAGGTTCATACTAGGCTATCTGCCCGAGGGCATTTACAAGCCTAGCCATAGTTTTGTGGCTTACGCCACCCCTTTAGTATGGGGAACTATACCCATTATTTTGCTGTGCCTCTGTTGAGCAGTGACACTGAGGTAATCCCTGGGGTATATCTGCGATCTCCCATCCATTGGTCAAGATTTCTCTTGAACAAGGCCAGCGAGGTGCTCTGCCTCACATATACCGGGATTTTATTCCACAGCATAGGGAGTCTTTGGGTGATGAATCTATCCCTCCAGCACGTCCTATTAATAGCCATGTCGAGGTTTAAGTCTCCCGCTCTTGTGGCTCTGACGGATCTAGATTTTTTGAGGTGAAGCATATTCATCAAATCTGGGTTTGACATGGCCTTGTATGTTAGGCAAAGGTCACCTCTGAGCAAGCGGTGGCGACTGAATAGAGCTGGAGTTCTTTCAGTCGGGCAGCATAGGACAGATGTTTGAGACCCTTTATCCTTTTGGTGAGGAACTTTTGTGGCCTCTCCAGCTGCTGCAAGTGTCGGGTCAGATACATTCCGAATGGGGCATTGTACTCAATCATTGGTCTGATGAGTGATGAGTATAGGGAGACTATGACCTCCCTTGATCTAGATGAGAATCCCTTCATGATAAGGTGGGCAATGTAGAAGGTCTTCCTAACTACTTTAGCTACATGGGTGTCGAATGACAGACTACTATCAACCTGGGTCCCCAGGTCCCTGATAACTTCTTCTGTACTCAGTGGATTGCCACCTATTTGGTAGCTAGGGGTAACCTTGTTTTTCCCGAAGGGTATGACTATGCATTTTTTGGCATTTAACTTTAGGCCATGGCTCTGGCACCAGTTATCCGTTTCTGTGAGACCCTTCTGAAGGATATCTGTGTCAGATGTGTTTTCTACTATGGCGCCCAGTTTGCAGTCATCTGCAAACTTTGTCAGCCATAACCCTCCTGTGTTTGCTTGTACTGGAAAAGTAGATGCCAAACAAGAGTGGGCCCAGGACTGAGCCCTGTGGTACACCACTTGTGACAGGCTTTGAGTCTGACATGGCGCCAGCAACTCTGACCCTGTGGGTTCTGTCACTCAGCCAGT
This sequence comes from Protopterus annectens, assembly GCF_019279795.1. Lineage (NCBI taxonomy): Eukaryota > Metazoa > Chordata > Ceratodontiformes > Protopteridae > Protopterus > Protopterus annectens. Next base: position 217,217,988 of record NC_056726.1, read on the forward strand.
TTGCAACCCATCTTGTGATGTATGGGTTAACATTTAAGCTGATGAGTTTTTCAATGATACCCGAGTGGGGTATTGTATCAAAGGCCTTCGCCAGATCAAGGTAGGCTGTATGGACTGCCTTTCCCTCATCAATGGCTTTGGTGACTGTTTCAAAAGTCAACCAAGTTTAGAAGGCATGATCTGCCTTTGACAAAGCCAAACTGGGATGGATCCAAAGTCTGCAAATTCCCTATGTCTTTATTTATGAGGTCCATTATGATCCTCTCCATGGCTTTGCAGATAAGGCTTGTCAAGCTAATGGGCCGGTAATTTCCAGGGTCGGTGGAGGCACCGCCTTTGTGAAGTGGGACCACAGTTGCAGTGCGCCACTCCCTGGGTACGTATCCAGTGGTAAGACTATGATTAAACAGCTGTCTTAGCTGTGGGTTTAATTCCTCGTTGAGTTCGTGGAGCACACAGCCGGGGACACCATCAGGTCCCATGGATGCTGTGTTTGTTGCTTTGGGTAGAGCAGTTCTCACTTGGGCGTTGGGGCTGTTTGGGGGCTGCAATCGCTTGGTATAGATATCTCTCCTTTTGGGGAGGGGAGAAGTTTGCACTGAACCTGTCAGCCAGTATGTTGGCAATGTCTGTAGGATCAGTAATCTTCACATCATTTTGAACTAGTTCTGAGCATATCTGGGAGTTTCCTCCCAGGTTTCTAACATAGCTAAAGAAGGCCTTATGATTGTCTTTTGAGTCTTTAGCTATTTTTCTCTCAAAATTTGCTTTGGATGATTTTATGAGAGCTCTTAATTTTTACTTATAGTGATCAAGGGTGTCTTACCTTTTAAGGATTTTGCTCTATCTTGTAGTAGCTTCCTCCTTTTGTTGTAGAGTTTGTTTATGGCTGGGGTCCACCAGAGTGGACGCTTGCCTTTGGTACAAAGAGTCTTTGTTTTGCTTGGGATTGCCTTATCCATGCAGTCCTGCAGGTGCTGGTAGAAGGCATTTGTAAGTGATTCAGTGGCTTGAGTACTGTTTTCCGTCGGCTCGGGGCCTTAAAGGAGACCACACTAGTCTTTAGAAGTGTGAAGTCGGCTTTCGAGAAGTTCTTTACTGTGGTCTTTTTATTTCAGGTGGGGATGGGATGAGGACCTCCAGCGAGATTAGTTTGTGATCTGATCTCACCAGTGAGGGGTATACTTCGGTGTTGAACATTGTGCTCCCATGTTCGTGATGATGAGATCAAGTATGTTTTCTCCTCTTGTGGGATGGTGACTAGTTGTTCCATGGCATTTGAGTTTATGAATTCCAGGAACTTTTGGGCTAGGGTGTTTGGGCTTCGTAGTGTTCCCAGTCTATATTAGGGTAATTGAAGTCACCTAGTATGATGGTGTTTGGTGATACATTTATCCCTCTAGTGTTTTCAGGAAGGCCATGTGAGGTTCCTGAGTTTGTGAGGGTGGCCTGTAACATGCTACAATTTGCAGAGCAGTCTTGCCTATGGTTAATTGCACCTGGATGGTCTCCGATGCATCGTGCGTTGCCACCAGTCTTGAGGTGTGGGTGTCTTTGATGAATATGGATACCCCCTCCTTTCTTGGTATTGTCCGGATTTTGGGGCGGAACGCATGATAAGAGGTAAAACCTGATAGTGCTGGGGTGCTCTCAGGAGCCTTGAACCAGGTTTCTGTCACTGCACAGACATCGATGTTCTCCATACTGAGAAGGGCCTCGAGTGCGTGCATTTTGAGATTTAGACTTCTGGCATTGAGCAGCATTACCCTTAGTTTTTTTCCTTTTGTGTTCTAGGGTGGTAGGTTTAGAATTTGAGCCTTGCCTAAAAAGGCACTATGGGGTGGTAAGAGCCTTGCCAATATCCGAATCCCAGGGTGACAGGTGCAAGCCGTCCCTTGCGAAGCAGCGTGGCTTGTCCAGCATGTCATCCCAGGCAGACAGACATTGGATCCCCTTTGAATGACCCAGAGTTTAAGCCAATTGTTAAAGCTGATCATCTTATCTCTGTATTGTGGCATCATTCTTGGTGAAGGTAGGATACTGCTCAAGGTCAGGGTCATACCTGCCTGGGCTACATAATCAGAGAGCTCCTCAATGTCTCTTTTCATGTAGTCCAAGGAGGTACGTCTCAGGTCGTTTACACCAGCGTGGACAATGACTGAGTCATATTTGTACCTGCTGTTGAGAGACCTGAGTGCTTATGCTATGTGGCGGATTGTAGCGCCCGACAGGCAGCTTACTGTGACCTTCTCCTTACTCAGTCTGGTGAGCGGGACGCCAGTGTGTCTCACTATGGAGTCACCAATGACTAGTGTGTCTGGCATTGTGTTTGGCCTTAAGGGCTGTGACTGTTTGACACTCTGACTGTGAGGTCTATGTGTTGCAGGTGTTGTGTTCTGAGGTGGTGGTTGTTTGGGTGTCTGCTTTGGTGGCCTCTGCTGTTTTGGTAGATTTTGATCAGAGCCTCCGAGTATGTCTTTGTGTGTTTATGTGTATGATTTGAGGTTGTGATGGTACTATGTGAGACTGGGTCTATAGTGTGTGTGGTAACCTTCTCCTCCTGACTGGTCTTGCCAGTCCTATGTTGAGAGAGCTCAGCCTCCAGTTTGGCCGTATAGTTGCATCTCTCGCATGTATTTGTGTTTTGTGGGAGGAGGAGAGGGTTGTCTGTGTACATGAGGCAATTGTAACATTGCCTCAATATTCCCAGGTTCACCAGCTGAGCAGGAGAGGACACTAGCAACTGATCCCTCGACATGCTAGAAGGACTAGACAAAAACTTTAAAAGAGATTCCGGGGACGGAGTGACCGAGAAATGGGGTTTGCCTTTTGGGGTGCTATCTATAAGAGTGCCATATCAAGGTAATAAGTACTGTAGGAGCAAGTGCTAGGTTTAACAGATAGAGAAAAGTCTACTTGGAGTCAAATAGAGATGATCTTTTAGGTATTAGAGAAAGTGCTAGTAACAGGGATGCTTAAAGGTAAGATTGAAAAGAATGCACTCTGCAGTGTGCACTAGAGAAGTTAGATATGAAAGTAGGTAACTTGAGTTTTACCTGTTTAAAAGTTAAGGTTTAGTGGAGAGTTACTATTTTTAAAACAGCAAGATGGACTGAAAGGGTGGTTACTTTTTTTTTTTTGTACTATGAAAAACTGTTGGATGGGCAATAAATTTAAATAATTGAAGGGTTGGATTTCAAAAGTGATGGTTTTGTGATTACTCACATAAGCCAGTGAAAGTAGAGAGAAATGAGATATATGGTCAGATTAACATAAGAGGCGGGCAACTAGAAAGACAGTGGTATTTAACAAGACAACTTAAATGGTTGGGAGGGAGGGAAAAATTCTGCCTGACTCAGAACAGAGAGAGCTGTGGTCTCTTTTGAAGTTTTAATATGCTGTTAAACAGAATGCAAGCAAAACACAAGGTAAAGAAAACAAACTACAGTATTCAAAATATAGAAAGGCAATACAGAAATACAAAAATAACAGCAAACTAACCTTTCCTTCACAGCAAAGTGTAGCAGAGTCTGGATGAGCCTTTCTGGTAAAGCTCTGAAATGTTTTAGTTTACTCCTTAAATAGAAATTTTAGTTCCTAGCTCCACCCCTCTGTTAACAAGTGATTAACCTTAAGTGACCTTTTCTGTCTTATGAATGAGTCCTTAATTAATCAGTTCTTATTTCTGCCTGACTCAGAACAGAGAGAGCTGTGGTCTCTTTTGAAGTTTTAATATGCTGTTAAACAGAATGCAAGCAAAACACAAGGTAAAGAAAACAAACTACAGTATTCAAAATATAGAAAGGCAATACAGAAATACAAAAATAACAGCAAACTAACCTTTCCTTCACAGCAAAGTGTAGCAGAGTCTGGATGAGCCTTTCTGGTAAAGCTCTGAAATGTTTTAGTTTACTCCTTAAATAGAAATTTTAGTTCCTAGCTCCACCCCTCTGTTAACAAGTGATTAACATTAAGTGACCTTTTCTGTCTTATGAATGAGTCCTTAATTAATCAGTTCTTATTTCTGCCTGACTCAGAACAGAGAGAGCTGTGGTCTCTTTTGAAGTTTTAATATGCTGTTAAACAGAATGCAAGCAAAACACAAGGTAAAGAAAACAAACTACAGTATTCAAAATATAGAAAGGCAATACAGAAATACAAAAATAACAGCAAACTAACCTTTCCTTCACAGCAAAGTGTAGCAGAGTCTGGATGAGCCTTTCTGGTAAAGCTCTGAAATGTTTTAGTTTACTCCTTAAATAGAAATTTTAGTTCCTAGCTCCACCCCTCTGTTAACAAGTGATTAACCTTAAGTGACCTTTTCTGTCTTATGAATGAGTCCTTAATTAATCAGTTCTTATTTCTGCCTGACTCAGAACAGAGAGAGCTGTGGTCTCTTTTGAAGTTTTAATATGCTGTTAAACAGAATGCAAGCAAAACACAAGGTAAAGAAAACAAACTACAGTATTCAAAATATAGAAAGGCAATACAGAAATACAAAAAACAGCAAACTAACCTTTCCTTCACAGCAAAGTGTAGCAGAGTCTGGATGAGCCTTTCTGGTAAAGCTCTGAAATGTTTTAGTTTACTCCTTAAATAGAAATTTTAGTTCCTAGCTCCACCCCTCTGTTAACAAGTGATTAACCTTAAGTGACCTTTTCTGTCTTATGAATGAGTCCTTAATTAATCAGTTCTTATTTCTGCCTGACTCAGAACAGAGAGAGCTGTGGTCTCTTTTGAAGTTTTAATATGCTGTTAAACAGAATGCAAGCAAAACACAAGGTAAAGAAAACAAACTACAGTATTCAAAATATAGAAAGGCAATACAGAAATACAAAAATAACAGCAAACTAACCTTTCCTTCACAGCAAAGTGTAGCAGAGTCTGGATGAGCCTTTCTGGTAAAGCTCTGAAATGTTTTAGTTTACTCCTTAAATAGAAATTTTAGTTCCTAGCTCCACCCCTCTGTTAACAAGTGATTAACCTTAAGTGACCTTTTCTGTCTTATGAATGAGTCCTTAATTAATCAGTTCTTATTTCTGCCTGACTCAGAACAGAGAGAGCTGTGGTCTCTTTTGAAGTTTTAATATGCTGTTAAACAGAATGCAAGCAAAACACAAGGTAAAGAAAACAAACTACAGTATTCAAAATATAGAAAGGCAATACAGAAATACAAAAATAACAGCAAACTAACCTTTCCTTCACAGCAAAGTGTAGCAGAGTCTGGATGAGCCTTTCTGGTAAAGCTCTGAAATGTTTTAGTTTACTCCTTAAATAGAAATTTTAGTTCCTAGCTCCACCCCTCTGTTAACAAGTGATTAACCTTAAGTGACCTTTTCTGTCTTATGAATGAGTCCTTAATTAATCAGTTCTTATTTCTGCCTGACTCAGAACAGAGAGAGCTGTGGTCTCTTTTGAAGTTTTAATATGCTGTTAAACAGAATGCAAGCAAAACACAAGGTAAAGAAAACAAACTACAGTATTCAAAATATAGAAAGGCAATACAGAAATACAAAAATAACAGCAAACTAACCTTTCCTTCACAGCAAAGTGTAGCAGAGTCTGGATGAGCCTTTCTGGTAAAGCTCTGAAATGTTTTAGTTTACTCCTTAAATAGAAATTTTAGTTCCTAGCTCCACCCCTCTGTTAACAAGTGATTAACCTTAAGTGACCTTTTCTGTCTTATGAATGAGTCCTTAATTAATCAGTTCTTATTTCTGCCTGACTCAGAACAGAGAGAGCTGTGGTCTCTTTTGAAGTTTTAATATGCTGTTAAACAGAATGCAAGCAAAACACAAGGTAAAGAAAACAAACTACAGTATTCAAAATATAGAAAGGCAATACAGAAATACAAAAATAACAGCAAACTAACCTTTCCTTCACAGCAAAGTGTAGCAGAGTCTGGATGAGCCTTTCTGGTAAAGCTCTGAAATGTTTTAGTTTACTCCTTAAATAGAAATTTTAGTTCCTAGCTCCACCCCCTCTGTTAACAAGTGATTAACCTTAAGTGACCTTTTCTGTCTTATGAATGAGTCCTTAATTAATCAGTTCTTATTTCTGCCTGACTCAGAACAGAGAGAACTGTGGTCTCTTTTGAAGTTTTAATATGCTGTTAAACAGAATGCAAGCAAAACACAAGGTAAAGAAAACAAACTACAGTATTCAAAATACAGAAAGGCAATACAGAAATACAAAAAATAACAGCAAATTAACCTTTCCTTCACAGCAAAGTGTAGCAGAGTCTGGATGAGCCTTTCTGGTAAAGCCATGTGAAGCAGAGTTCTTCCCTAAACCAATTCAAGTATAATTTGGACCAGTGAATGGGGAAATCACAAATTCACCCCTGGTCTGGCAGCTATGTCCCTAATGGACAGAGGCAGCCTTTAAATGCTTGATCACCTAAGCCCTAGCCTACATATACCCCTTAGAATAATCTTAACGTCCCTAAACTTGTCAGGTACATTTGGGATGCATGGCTATGCTTAAAAAGGTAATGTGATTGTTAACCTAGTAGAGACCCATGAACCTATAAAATTATAGGAAAAATGTACAAGTCTGATATACAAAAAAGTATGAGGTCATAAAACCTCACATTGAGCCATACACACAATGAAAAACCAAAGAAACATAAGTAATTGCAAACATTGTCACCGAGATTCCTTGACATTTGCATTTACAGAGACAACTCAAATTCCAATATCAGCAAACATTGTCACTGAAATTCCTTGTTGGCATATGCACATACAGAGTCAACTCATATTCCAATGCCAGCAAACATCATCACTGAGATTCTTTGCTGATATATATTAAATATATATAAATATATATATATATATATATATTTATATATATATATACATATTTTTATATATATTTATATATACATATTTATATATATATATAAAAATATGTATATATATATATATATATATATATATATAAATATGTATATATATATATATATATATATATATATATATATATATATATATATATATATATATATATATATATATATATATATATATATATATATATATATATAAATATATATAAATATATATACAGAATTCCATTGTCAGCATGCATTGTTACTGAGATTGCTTGTTGATATGTATATATATATATATATATATATATATATATACATAATTCCATTGTCAGCATGCATTGTTACTGAGATTGCAATTGTCAGCATGCATTGTTACTGAGATTGCTTGTTGACATATACATGTACAGAGACAACTCAAATTCCGATTCCTCATTGACATATACATGTACTCATACATACATATATGTGTATCTACATCTGGCTATATATACATGTGTATATATATATATATGTATACACACACATATTAGTACACAGAGACAAATGAAATACCACTGTTGTAAAGGACAAGGAGCAGCACATCTGAAACAAGCTTGGAGTCACAGCATCATATACAGATGTAAATGGTAATTCAGTGAATGAGAAGGAAGTGGCAATGTACCAACACCAGAGCATTAAAAGTGTAGAGAATTTTGTGCTAGGACACTGAGCCATTGTAGGCACAAATGCACATTAAGTTATCTCAGTAGGTCTGCAGCTCAGCAAAACAACTGAGTGCAGTATGCAACAGTTATGTACAGTGTAATAGCATAGTCAGATACCCCATGGAAATAAGGATGGACAAACAAAGGCAAAAGGCAGAGCAGTGTTGTTCTATAAGGAACAGCTGTGGTGTATGAAGCAGATCACATGCAGTCAATTCTGTTGTATTCAACTAGAAATGGAAGCAAAGGGATATAGTTTAAGCAATGCAAAGGCAAACCTATACCATGATGTGCATAGCAAAAACGTCATTATGCAATACAGAGCTGATGACTTTCTGTGACAAAGTCTACATTTTACAGACTGTGGTTACCTTTATGTTTTCTGACACCTGCTGCTGAGGTTGTGATTCATAGACATTCATAACTGATGGGTCTTAATGAAAATGCATGGCATGCCGCACTATAATTTTGTGCCAACGTGTTGCTTAATATCTATTTTGAATCACAGACAGCAAATCCTGTTTTCTGAACCTCATCCATTTAAAATAGCACTGCAACTCAGCCAAAGAGACTTTTTCCTGGTAGTCACCATATTGCTTGTCTAATTGGTATAAGTTGTTATGATACATAATGGGCGGTTTTGTCTGGTAGGTTTGAATGCCTGAGCTTATATATCTCACAGTTTCGGCCCAAGGGCCTATGTAAGCCTAGCCAACAAGGTTCCCTGGCTTACGCCACCCAAGAAAGTTATTTTCCTGTGTCACTGTCGAGCAGAGACACAGAAGCGATCCCCAGGGTGTATTTCCTATTTCCCATCCACTCATCAGGATTTTTCTTGAAGAGTGCTAATGAAGAACTTTGCTTGATATAGATGGGTAGCCTGTTCCAGAGTATGGGAAGTCTCTGGGACAGGAGTCTATCCCTCCAGCATGTCCTGTTTATTGTGGTGACAAGGTTTAGGTCCCTAGGCGTGTAGCTTGGAGGAATTGAGATTTCTTTAGGTGTAGCATGTCCAGCTGCTCTGGGTTTGACATAGCTTTATAAGTTAGGTAGAGATCACCTTGGAGTAGGCGATATGCTATGGAATAAAGCTGGAGTTTTTTGAGGCAGTCAGTGTAGGGCATTTGTTTGAGGCCAGTAATCCTGTTTGTGAGGTACTTCTGTGGCCTTTCCAGCTGCTACAGATGTCTTGTGAGGTACATTCCAAAAGGGGTGCTGTACTCTATAAAGGGTCTAATGAGTGATGAGTAGAGGGGAACAATGACCTTATTTTTGGATGAGAAGCCTTTTGTGATGAGGTGTGCCACCTAGAAAGATTTCCTGACTACTGCGGCAATGTGATTATCAAAGGAGAGACTACTGTCCACCTGTGTTCCAAGGTCTCTTAACACACTTTTGATGTTAAGTATACTACCGCCTATGTTGTAGTTCATGTGTACAGAGTTTTTAGCAAAGGGTATGACAATGCACATTTTGGCATTGAGCTTGAGCCATGGCTTTGACACCAGGCATCTGTCTCAGTGAGGCCCTTTTGTAGGATGTCCACATCATTAGGAGTTTTGATTATGACTTCTAGTTTGCAGTCATCTGCGATGTTCATTAGCCAAAGACCTTCTGTGTTAGCCTGTACTTCAGAGAAGTAGATACCAAACAGGAGAGGACCCAGGACTGAACCCTGTGGTACTCCACTTGTCACTTGTCTGAAGTCGGATTTGGAGTCTGCTACTTTCACTGTGTGCTGTCAGTGAGCCAGCTGGCAACCCATCTTGTGACATAGGGATTTATACTTAGTTTAGTGAGTTTATCTATAATTCCAGAGTGGGGGACGGTGTTGAAAGCCTTTGCAAGATCTAGATAGCTGTGTGAACCACCTTACCCTTGTCTATGGCTTTGGTGACTGCTTCAAAGAAGTCTATCAGGTTTAGGAGACATGATCTGCCTTTTACAAACCCGAACTGGGTGGAGATTACCAATGTCTTTGTTTATAAGTTCCATGATGGTACATTCCATGGCCTTGCAGCCCAGTCTCGTCAGGTTAATGGGGTGGTAGTTCCCGGGGTCCGTGGTGGTTCCCCCTTGTGGAGTGGGATAACTGTCGCTGTGCGCCATTCAGCTGGCACAAAGCCTGAGGTGAGGCTATGATTGAACATGGTACTTAGATGGGGTGCCAGTTCGTTCTGTAGTTCATGTAGAATGCAGCCTGGGATGTTGTCTGGTCCCATGGATGCTGTGTTCTTGGCTTTGGAGAGTGTGGTTTTTACCTGTGCAGCCGTGATTACAGGAACTTTGCATTCTTCCGGTATAGAGATGGGCTCTTTAGGGGGTGAGAGGGGGGTAAAGTTAGCACTGAACCTATCTGCCAGGATGTTGGCAATATCAGTTGGGTCTGTATATTTAGTGCCATTGTGCTGTAACTCAGAGCAGATCTGAGTATTGCCATTGAGATTCTTGACATAGCTATAGGATGCTTTGTGGTTGTCTTTAGAATCAGTGGCGATTTTGTTTTCGGTACTAGCTTTGGAGGATTTTATCAGGGATCGCAGCTTCTTGCTGAGGCTGATCAGGGAGCTCCTCCACTCATGGGATTTTACTCTCTTTTGCAACAGATTCTTCCTTCTGTTGTACAATTTGTTTATGGCAGGGGACCACCAGATTGGCTTCCATTTTTTGGAGGATAGCGTCTTGGTTCTGTTTGGGATAGCACGATCCATGCACTCATGTAAGTGCTTATAAAGTGCAGTTGTGTAGGATTCCGTAGTCGTAACTGTATTGTCCATCTGCATGGGTGTCATGAAGTTCACCACTTCTGTCTTAAGAAGCATGAAGTTGGCTTTGGAGAAATTTTTTAGCATGGTTCCCTTAATGGGGGGTGGGGGCAGGATGTAGATATCTAGGGTAATTAGCTTATGGTCGGATCAGACCAATGAGGCATTGACTTCAGGTGTGGAACACCGGTCACTCATGTTGGTAATGATTAGATCTAGGATATTGTTGCCGCTGGTTGGGGTGTGGATAAGTTGATCCAGGGCATTGGAGTTTATGAATTCCAGAAAGCGTTGAGTGAAGGAGTTGGTACATGAGTAGTTTTCCCAGTTAATGGTGGGGTAGTTGAAATCGCCCATTATTAGGGTGTTTGGTTGAACTCTAATATTTTCCAGTACATCAAGAAAAGAGGAGTGGTAATCCTGGGGCATGGTGGGTGATCTGTAGCAAGCTACAATTTGGATTGCAGTTTTGCCCAGAGTTAGTTGCACTTGGATAACCTCGGCTGCATTATGCTGAGCAACTAGCCTGGAGGTGTGGATATCCTTAATGAATATGGACACACCTCCGCTTTTGGTGTTCCGGTCCAGGTTACATGGCCAAAAAGTGTAGTATGAGTTATAGCCTGGTAGTGCAGGGGTGCTCTCTGGAGCCCTGACCCAGGTCTCAGTCACTGCACAGATATCGATGTTCTCCATTTTAAGGAGTGCCTCGAGTGAGTGCATTTTGAGATTTAGACTTCTAGCATTGAGTAGCATCACCCTCAGTTTTTGCTTGACTGTTCCTGTTACGGTGGTGAAGTAGTTTTCCCAGTTAATGGTGGAGTACCTGAATTCGCCCATTATTAGGGTGTTTGGTTGAACCCTAATATTTTCCAGTACATCAAGAAAAGAGGAGTGGGAATCCTGGGGCATGGTGGGGGATCTGTAGCAAGCTACAATTTGGATTGCAGTTTTGCCCAGAGTTAGTTGCACTTGGATAACCTCGGATGCATTATGCTGAGCAACTAGCCTGGAGGTGTGGATATCCTTAATGAATATGGACACACCTCCACCTTTGGTATTTCGGTCCAGGTTACATGGCTGAAAATTGTGGTATGAGTTATAGCCTGGTAGTGCAGGGGTGCTCTCTGGAGCCTTGTACCAGGTCTCGGTCACTGCACAGATATTAATGTTCTCCATTTTAAGGAGTGCCTTGAGTGAGTGCATTTTGAGATTTAGACTTCTAGCATTGAGTAGCATTACCCTCAGTTCTTGCTTGCCTGTTCCTATTATGGTGGTGAATTTGTTACTTGAACCTTGCCTAAAAAAGGCACTATAGAGGCAGCAAGAGCCTTAGCCAGTATCTGGAATCCCAGGGGCGGCAGGTGCAGGCCATCTGTGGCAAAGCACTGTGGTCTGTCGACCATGTCATCCCAAGCAGATAGACACTGGATCCCCTTAGAATGACACCAGAAGCTTAGCCAATTGTTAAGTCAATCATTTTGTCCTTGTACTGCGTTATCATTCTGGGCGATGGCAGAATGCTACTCAGGGCTAGGGTCATACATGCCTGGGCTTCAAGATCGGAGAGCTCTTCCATGTCTCTTTTGATGTAGTCTAGGGAGGTACGTCTCAGGTCATTCACACCAACATGGACAATGACAGAGTCATATTTTTACTTGTTGTGGAGTGACCTGAGTGTGTGGGTTATGTGGTGGATCCTGGCACCTGATAGGCAGCTGACAGTAACCTAATCCTTGTTTAGCCTGGTGAGTGGGACATCAGTGTGCCTGACTATAGAGTTACCTATGACTAGTGTGCTGGGTACGTTGTTTTGCCTATTGGCTGTGGTTGAGTGGCACACTGAGTCTGTGAGCTATGTGTCATTTGGGTTGTGATGGGGGATGGAGGTTGCTTGCATTTCTGCTTTGGAGGTCTCTGTTGCTTAGACAAATTATTATTGAGAGCCTCCGTGAATGTTTTTGTGTTACTATGTGTGGATTTTGGTGGTGTAGATTTAGTGAGACTATGTGATGAGTGTGGTGTGGTGCAAATGTTTACCTTCTCCTCATGACTGTCAAGTTCAGTCTTGGTTGGAGAGAGCTTTACCTCCAGCTTGGCTAGATCAGTGCATCTCTCACAGGTTGTAGTGTTGGGTGGTAGGAGGAGAGGGTTGTCTGTGTACATGAGGCAATTTCTACATTTCCCAGATTCATCAGATAGACAGGAGAGAACACTGGGAGCTGACCCTTGGACATGCCTCAATAAAAAAAACTATTTTCCTCTAGATAAGTGAGGAAAGTGAGTACAAGAGCTGTTTTTCTCTAAACAAGTGAGAAAAGTAAGTACACAAACTGTTTTCCTCTAGGTAATGAGGAAGATTGAGTGCTATACTAATTAGTAGCTTATTTAGTGCTTACAAGTTCTGAACAAGTGCTGAGCATGAATAAGCAAATTTAAGTGCTAAAACTAAGAATCTGTATCTGCACTAGATGAGTTACAGGACAGAAACAAGTGAAAATGCAGGCTTTCAAATCAGAAAGTTGAGAGAGATGGAAGAGATTGCCCAAATGGCCAATAACTACAATTTCTGGGCCAGAACCACTCCTTATGTGGTAGACAGGTGACCTAGTGCTTACCACTCCACTGATAAGTTAGAAGGCTTCCCTCCAGGACAGAAAGGCTTGGGGGGCTCAGAAGCTTACATACAGTCCTGGATACAGCAAGTCTGTATCTGGAACACTAGATGTTATGTGGTCCTATCTCGCCTACATTCTTTACTCACGGGTTCGGAGCCGAGAATCAGCTCGTACTCGGCCAACTTATTTTCTAGCACGAAGTCTCTAATTGGCTGGGCTAACCCGGTATCCCAAGATGCACCTCGCCCTAGCCCCAGATCTCATTTGCCACTCGTTGAATTAGGACGTGGTCTCGCTTGGCTGTGGCTAAGTACCCTTTCTATGCTTTTCATAAGTATTTAGCAGTCTGTTTCTAGTAACAAGCTATTTTAATAGCTAGTTTTCATTGCGAATGTACTGTGTGAGTGAGTTGTGTTTTTTTTGTGGTATCCCTCTTTTGGCGGGCTAGGCCCATTTAAATTAGAGGACTTAGTCCTCTCCGGTGTGTTTTTTCTGTAAAATTGTGTTTTTGCTGGTCGGTAGTTAGATTCCTTGCTGCACCAAAGAAACGTTTAAATTAGAGTTTCTTTGGTTGTCCTTGGTTTGATTTTCCCGCCTTCCTCTCATGTCTGTTGTTGTCGGTTGAGTGGGTGCTGTGTACTATTATGTCTAAAGAGCAGAAAGAGCATAAACCCTCTGGGTTTAAGAAATGCTCTAAATGTGGCTACAAGATGTCCATCACAGATGGGCATTCTATCTGTGTTTATTGTCTTGGTGCTATTCACCTGTAAGAGTCCTGCAGTTTTTGCCACGCTTTTAGCCCGAGGGTACTGCAGGAAAGAAAAAATAAGCTGATTTTGAAGGGCCTTGTTAAACCTTCTTTTGAGGAGTCCTTAGACTCTTCTTCTAGTACTAAGTCTAAGACTTCCAAGGCCAAGAAAAGATCTCCGGTTCTATCTGTCTCTTCGGAGCCCCCGGAGAAAATTTCGGAAGTGGATACTGCCTCCTCGGCTCCATTGTCCTCGGGGCTGCAGGAGGTATCCATTGTACTGGAGTCGACCTCGGCCCCGATATTATTGGAACCTATTCGGAGCCGGTCACCCAGTGTTAGGCCTGAGTCTCCGGATAGGAAATCCCGATCTCCCTCTATTTCCTCCAAATCCTCTAGGCTGTCTGATTTGGATGTGGATAGGGTGGTCCAAAGGCTCCTGCAGTCGCCGGTGTTAGCAAAATTGTTCTCGGCTCTGGCCCAGTTGGCTCCGGAGCCAGTCCCTATTCTTGTACCGATGATTCCTCCTCCGAGCACCCCTGTGTCGTCGGAGCCGGAGTGCTCCGCTCCGAGTGATGTTCTCATGTCGGCTCCAATACACCTTGCGAGTTTATTGGAGCCGACGTCTGCTCCAACCATGTCGGTTCCGTCCTCTGGTTTCGGTACTCTGGTTTCTCAGTCGGACCCGAGGGGGATACCTCTTGTCGGTTCCGAGTCTCCCTCTCGGTGCTTCGGCTTGGGGAACCCCGACTCCAGTTTTGGTCTTGGAGATGGGTCGGTCCTCGGATTCGGGGGGACCTGCCTTCGAGGCCATGAGGAGCGCACTGGCCAGATCATCAGTTACATCACCCGGATTGGTCACTCCTTCCCCCTACACCCCGGCTAGAGCCTCTGACACACCCCTGTCCATGGATGGCGGAGCCCAAAAGTCTGAGGATAACCCCATGAGCGGTCCCCAACTTTCTGAGGGCCCCTCAGGGTCGGTGCCTGAGGAGCCCCCCAGAAAGAAGTTGTGCAAGAGGAAGCAAATAGACTCCCAGGACGAGTCCCTCACTTCCGATACCGACCTCGAGTCTGAGGGGGTCCCCTAAGTCATCCTCTGATGATATCTCTTTCTCTGACATCCTGAAGATTTTGAGGCAGAGAGGCGACTGGCCTTCCAAGACCCCCTCTGAGGAGGAGTCGGTATTCCTCAAGGCCTTCGGAGCTCAACCCTCCTCCTCCTGGGTGTCTCCACCCTTCGATGAACTCCTGGATTTGATTTGTTGAAGGGTGTGGGAGACCCCTGATTCCATGGAACTGGTGCCCAGACGTCCAAATAAGTTTCTTTCTGCTCCCCCGGGGAAAGAGTTCCTGACCAAAGGGGTTTCCGTAGATGCCTTGGTGGTGGCGGCAGCCACTCAGCAGGAAGTTGCAGAGGCTTCTTCTTCTGTCCATCCTCCTATCAAAGAGTCCAGGAGTATGGACCGGTACAGGAAGCGTACCCTGTCTTCAACGACCTTTACATTGCGGTCACTGAATTATCTTTGTCATTTTACTCGGCTCCAGAGAGATCTCCTTAAGGAGCTAGGAGACACTCTGATGGGTAACATGCCTGAGGCAGTAGCGCAGACTGTTAACCCCCAGTTGTCTACCCTTGGTTCTATTGTCAACTCGTCCATGAGGCTCATATCCTATGCAGCCGAAGGGGCGAGTAGGGCAGCTAGCTCAGGTGTAGCTCTCAGAAGGCAAGCCTGGATGCGCCTTTGTCATTTCACAGAGGCCTTTAAGTCTTCCTTCACTGACTCCCCCTTTAATGGGTCCTCAGTCTTAAAGTGAAAGACACCCTCACCAGATGTGAACAGGAGGGGAAGACCCTATCTGCTGTAGGGGCCCATTTATCTCTTCCTTCTAGGCCTTACCCCAAGGCTCAGAGAGGAGGGAAAATGTGGTTCAAGAAGTCACAGAGGTCTGTCCCTGTCGCTCAAGGTGAGTCCCCCTCCAGAGGCAGAGGAGGGGGAAATTATTCTGGACGATGCTGTCCTAGAGGCAGAGGAGGCCCCCACAACTCGGGAGACCGCAATTCCTTTTGTGGGTCTTCCTTTCAGCGTCCCTGAGGCATTGCCCGACTGTGCTGTTCCGGAGCCAGTCGGGGGCCAAATTTCGTTGCATCTGGAAGCCTGGGAAAGCATCACCCAGGATCGTTGGGTGCTTCGAATAGTTACCGGAGGTTACACCATCCCCTTTTTATCAACACCCCCTCCAGTCAAAAGAATCCCGGACGTTCCACCCAGTCAACGGGATCAAGCAGCATTAGAAGTTTCAAAGCTGCTAGGAAAAGGAGTCATCCATCCAGTCCCCTCAGACCATATCGGATCAGGAACTTACTCAAGACTCTTTTTGGTGCCGAAAAGAACAGGGGACCTGAGGCCCATTCTGGATCTCAGCCAATTGAATCACTACATTCTAAAGTCCAAGTTCCGAATGGTCACTCTTCAGTCCATTTTTCCCTTGCAGGAAAAAGGAGTATGGATGTGCTCCATCAATCTCAAGGATGCCTACTACCACATCAAGATGGACAAGGCATCCAGGACTCATTTACACTTCTGGCTGGGAGCCAGTCACTTCCAGTTTCGTGCCCTGCCCTTTGGTCTCACCACAGCCCCCAGGGTGTTTACCAAGTGTCTGGCAGTGGTGACGGCTCACCTGAGACATCAGGGATTCCAGGTGTTTCCATATCTGGACGACTGGCTTCTCACCGCCCCCACCAGGCATCTCCTTATTCAAGCCAGGGAGGCTACCATTACACTTTGTCACCAACTAGGAATTACCTTGAACTGGGAAAAGTCTGCCTTGCTGCCCTCACAGCGTGTTGTTTTTATAGGCGCCAAGCTAGACTCCATTCAAATGCGGGCCTTTCTGCCACAAGAGAGAATAAGAGTGCTGCAGTCTCAGATTCATGCATTGTTGCCCCTCAAGAGAGTTCAGGCCAGGTTAGTTCTCCAGCTCCTGGGATCCATGGCTTCCACCATCATGCTGGTGCCTCTAGCCAGGTTACACATGCGGATCCTACAGTGGCTCCTTTCGGCCCAATGGTCCTTTCAGAAACTTCCTCTTTCCCACTTGATACTTCTCACGGAACGGTGCAAACAGGACCTCCGCTGGTGGCTATGCTCCGCCAATCTGGACAAAGGGTGGAGCTTGATTCCTATGTCTCCAGTGGCTACGGTGACCACGGACGCCTCCCAAATGGGGTGGGGTGGGGCATTATCTTGGCAGGACAATCCAAGGCACATGGCAAGATCACGAGGTACACCTGCACATCAATGTTCTAGAGATGAGAGCGGTGTTACTAGCGTTGCGGGCACTCCAAAGCTCTCTTCCTTGGGGAATGATTGCAATTCACTCAGGCAACATGTCTGTGGTGTGGTACCTGAACAAGCAGGGGGGGGACCAAGTCTTATCCCCTCTGCAGAGAGGCCATGCGAGTGTGGCATTGGGCAGTGTCTTCCCACCAGATTTTAGTGGCAACGCACATTCCGGGAAAGACCAGCGTGATTGCGGACAGGCTGAGCAGAGCTATTCTGTTGCCTTATGAGTGGTCCCTGAACGACCGAGTGGCGGTTCAAATTTTCAACAGGTGGGGTCAGCCTTGCTGCAATCTCTTTGCCAGCCCTCTCAATGCCAAATGCAGCAAGTACTTCACACTGATCCCCCCACAGGGGGAGTCACCCAGGGACGTTCTAGTCCACGATTGGCCCCCCAGTCTGATCTATGCTTTCCCTCTGTTTCCTCTGTTACCAAGAGTGATTCAGAAAGCCATATCCTTGGGAAGCAGGATGATTCTAATTGCTCCACACTGGCCTCAAAAAGTATGGTTCCCCTTTCTTCAGCAGTACGCAGTGGACGGCCCTTGGACTCTGGACCCAGTGCCAGACCTACTGATTCATATGTCAGGACAGCTCCACCCCTCCCTGCGAACCCTCAGGTTGACAGCTGGCTGCTCCACTTCCATCACTAGTTAGACGACATTCCTTTTCACCTGAGGTGGTACACATCTTGTCTTCATCTCATAAGCCTTCTACCAGAAGGATTTATTCCAGCAAGTGGAAGAGATTCTCCATTTGGGCTCAGGCCCAAGGTTTGGACCCCTTCACAGCCCCAATTTTGTCGGTCTTAGACTTTTTAGCCATGCTTTTCCGACAGGCTCCGCGCCTGCTACCATTAAGGTGCAGCTGGCTGCAATTTACAACTTTCATACATCTTACAAGCCTTCTCTTATGGGCCATAAACTTTGTAAGGCCTTCTTGAAAGGCGCCTGGTTACTTTGCCCTCCAGTTTCAGAACCTGTCATGCCATGGGATCTAAACTTTGTTTTACAAGCCATCACTTTACCGCCCTTTGAACCAGCTGCAACCTGTGAATTAAAATTTCTGTCTTGGAAGATGGCCTTACTGATAGCCATTACATCGGCCAGAAGAGTATCAGAGATTCAAGCCTTGTCCATTAAGCCTCCGTATTTGACCTTCCATAAGGACAGAGTTTCCCTGAGACTTAACCCGGCCTTCCTTCCAAAGGTGTCATCCACCATTAATCTGCATCAGTCTATCGAGTTACCAGTGTTCTTTCCGAACTTTTCCAATAAAGCAGAGTTTAGGTTTCACCAATTGGATGTGCACAGACAACTAAGATTCTACTTACACAGGACTAAGCATATTAGGAAGTCTGATCAACTGTTTGTGTCCTTCTCAGAAAACAGAACAGGTTGTCCTATTTCCAAGAGCACAATTTCTAAATGGATCAAAAATTGTATTTCCTTTATCTATTCGTCAGCAGGCAGAAATTTACCTTTTCCCATTAAAGCTCATTCTACCAGGGCAGTGTCTACATCAATAGCATACCATGCTAGGCTTTCATTGGATGATATTTGTACTGCGGCCACTTGGACTTCTCCGCACACCTTTATTACTCATTACAAGTTGGACGTGACTTCTAGAGGCCAGGCTTCCTTTGGTTCCACGGTTCTCAGGAGTATTTTCCTATGAGCCACCCAGGATAGAGGTGCTGGGGACGCTGTCCCGTGAGTAAAGAATGTAGGTGAGATAGGACCACATAACATCAGGTAGTTATGTACTCACCATAACGATCAATGTATGTCGTCCATCTCGCCTCACATTCTTACGTACCCTCCCACCTGCCCCCTTCCTATAGGATTTGAAGGAAAATTGGTTCTGAGAACCCTTCAATGTCAGTTGTTTTTTCTTTCCTTTCAGGCTGGAGCTCCCTCCAGTGGCAGTTGTGTGTGTGATTGGAATGGCTGCAAACTAGATCTGGGGCTAGGGCGAGGTGCATCTTAGGATACCGGGTTAGCCCAGCCAGTTAGAGACTTCATGCTAGAAAATAAGCTGGCCGAGTCGGCTCCGAACCAGTGAGTAAAGAATGTGAGGCGAGATTGACCACATACATCGATCATTATGGTGAGTACATAACTACCTGTTACAGTAAAAGGTAGGAAACAGGCTTAGTTTCTTTTTTTTTTTTTTTTTTATACAGAAAAGTAGCAAAAACAGTAGTAAAAACAATTCACATGCAGTACAAGCTAGTACACTTGAGTATGTAGCAATATTAGACCAAACACAGTTTAAAAAATGCAATTAAATTAAAAAGGACTAAAAGCAAGTGCAGAAAGAGTTTATTAGGTAGAATGTGGTAAAGAGATGGGACTGGGGGAGTATCCCAGATCAAATCTACAGTGGGGCCGGCAACTGCAAAAACCACCAAATTTAAACTACAAACCAAAAATAGGGAGGGTGAGTGGAACAAAACAGTTTCAACAGAGATCTAAGCAACAACTAACAGTACAAACTCTAAAACGAAAAAAAATATATTCAGCTCTGTATATTTGCAGATCAGTCTCTCAGACAGGGAGACAACAGTTTCAACAGAGATCTAAGCAGCAATTAACAAACTCTATAACCAAAAAAAATATATATACTCAGCTCTGTATATTTGCAGATAGTTTGGAAAGCAGTCTCTCAGAACACAGGTTCCAGCAATTAAATGCAGGCTGTTACTAACAGGTCAAATTTTATGCAAGTTCTTTGTGGGTTTCAGATTCTGTATGCACATGGACAAGTGATTAACATACTTCCCTCTGGCCAGTGGTGGATTTGACCCCCAGGGCAGCTAACTGGTGGATTTGACCCCAGGGCAGCTAAATACTATTGTGCTAGTAAAACTGTTGCATCTTCTGGTTGCATCACTGAGGTGTCTGATGGGAGGTCAAATTTAAATACTTTGCCATGTTTTTTTTTTCTATGAGAAATGTGATGGTGGGTAAGGTGCTCATATTTACTCCTCCACAACATATGCTGCCACAGTCTAGACTCTATCTCATGTCTAGTGAGTGGTGAGGCTATACCACATGGAAATGTTAGTTACAGCCTGTGACCTGTTTCACTACAGTGATCTGTCTGTAGTGTACTGTTTGCTTTTGGATATAGCATACAGTTGCCCTGGCTTATCACTTTTTGTCAAGTAGCTGTCAGAATACCTTACAGAACCTGACTTGAATGGTGAACACCAGTCACAGTGGTGTCACACACTAAACTCCTGTCTTAAATTCATATATTCTGATAGAAAGTTTCTCCTGGTGTGCTCTTCCAGTTTTTACTTCTGTCCCATATCAGCACTGCACTAAGCCTTCAGGGTTCATAACTGTACTGTATCACTGGCTATATGTGCTTGTCATCTAAATTAATTTCAATGTAATATTATCTGTTGGTTTAGGCTTTGTGTGAAAGTGCTTTGCTGTTCAGGAAAGTCCTGACACATATCTGCAGACTTTGCAGATGGCATTGTGCATGGTGTAAAATTATTTCTAAATTTGTCCTGGTATTGTTTGGAGACTGCCATGCATCTAGCTATCAGATATTTCTGCTTATCTTTGATATTACCACCTGTCAAGTGAGTCAAAACTTTTAAACTTGTATAGCTGAATAATTAAGTAGTGGTCACATCCTGTGAAATGTTTTAGTTCCTTGAATATGTAGAAATCAAGAAAGTGTGATATCTTAAGCTATGTAAAGCGCAAGTAGTATTTCTACAAGAAACACGTTTTATACAGCAAAACATTAATAAGATAAATATGCATAATTACACAATACTAGCAAGTTCAGAATATAATAAAAAGCAAAGAGGTGTAGCAATATTATGGAGAAAGACTGCCTTGATGCCCAAGATCATAAATTACAGTCAGTGATAACTCAGGAATGTTTTGTTTATTGTCAATATTAATAAATGGTTTGGCTTGTACCCTGGTAAACAACTACTGGATACCAGGACTGGGTGTCAGGGTAGCCAAACAACATTTAGAGAACATCATACAACATTCCGAAGATAAAAAATAATTGCAGGGCATTTTAATCATATAATGAAAGAATAGGGCACAAATGCTAAAAACAGGCAAGAAATCTCCACTATCAAAATTACAGAGTTTACCGAGTCATATAACTTAATGGGCATTAACACATGTGCTGAACAAGATTCATTGATATTCACACATTACTCAGACATATCACATTTTCCAGAATAAATAGAGTGTATATGACAAAAGATCTTACTGCAAAAATAAGCAAAGTTGTAGCAAGTCACCTGCCCCTTCTCAGACTGTAATGCAATGACTTTTGAAATAGATTTTAACTTTCAGAAAACTTAAAATCATAAGAATTCCAGCCTATATAGGAAACCTTAAAGAGTTTAAACAATACTATACTGCAAAGATGCAAACATTTCTAGGTTTAAACCTTATAGACGAGATAGCAGACATATATATATATATATATATATATGTATATATATATATATATATATATATATTTATATATGATGCAATGAAAGCATATTTATATAGGAAGGTGGTAGCCTGGTATAAAAACAAACAAAAGCATTGGAATAAAGAATTGGAAGAACTACAAACTAAAATAGACAAAATGAAATTAGATATTCATAAAGGCAACCTAGCTTCAGAAAAAGAATTAGACCTCAAGAAAAATACTTAGAGATATTGAATCATAAAGCAACAATTAATCTAAAAAAGGTTAAATAATGCGCTTACTCTATGAATCCAAAAAATCAAAGGAGAATAGCTAACAGGATGAAAAGAATGATAAGGGCAAATCAGATAAAAGGAGTATACAATATAGACAAAAAAGTATCAGACTTGGAAGGAATTCTAGAAGCCTTTAGAGTGTATTTTAATAAACTCAATAGTCAAGAAAATAAAGTAGAATCAAGTGAAGCTATGATGTTATGTGTATCTGCATCTCATTAGTTTGCCTCAATGTTGTTGTGTCTTTCGGCTTATCCCGGTTAGGGATCGCCACAGCAGAACTCCGGTCCGCTAATGTTTGGTAGGGGATTTTTTTGTCATGCTTATTTACCAAGGTAGTGAGACAAATGTGAAAATAGAATTTCACTGAGTACTCAGTATGAATCCTGTTCTTGGTTGTGTATGGTAGGGGCCCATACTGAGGAATACTGCATGCTCCCTGTGTGCTTTTGTGGTAAAACTGTACTTAGTGAATTGTTTAGCAATTACTAGTTGTATGCCATTTTTATATTTTAATCTGTTTAGCACTAGTGGTATGATTTGAGAGACAATATCTCTGGGTCCACCAGATTTAAGATGTTTACATTAAAGATAAATTTAGTGGTGGGTATTGAAGCAGATCCAAGGAATGCAGCCATTGTCCCATCATTTTTCTAAGTGACAGTTGCTGTTCTCCTGTAAATTTATGTTTTTGCAGGAGTCATGCACTGTTACCCCCCCCCCATATAAGGTCTACACCATCACCATTAATATATACTAACTCTAAGTTCAAAATAAAGGTCACCATATCTCAGAAAAAATGGAATACTCTAAAACCCAACACTCTTAGAGTTAGTGTATGTAAGTCCCCATTTTCTTTCTTTTAGTCTCACTGTACTGTGAACTGCACTTAGTCTCAGATTTTAAAATTTTTACTCCCCCAACCCCTGTTATGATAGATGTAAGTCATTTATTTTGAACAGATTTGTCCATACTGATGTCACCTTTCTGTACATAGCCTTACAATGCTGTCCATGTAGTACGTAATGCTCAGTTATCAAAATATGATAATATATCGCAAATCATAATTTATAATTATGAATAGTGCGGCAATGTGAGGTTATGCTATCTATGCCAGAGGGAAAAGGGCAGTGCATGTGTAACGTATGCCAGCATAGCTAGCTGGAGTTTTGTAAAGAATTTTATGTCAAACTGATTTGTACAGATGCTTGTGTTAAAAATGTATTTGTAAAGCTGCTTGGGTTAAAAATATATCAACAATAGGTCCTACTGGACAGAAAAGAAATGTACGTGTATGTCAGGCTGTATTGTGGTAACTGCTAAAATGTATATATGTTAACAGAGGATGCTGGAAGGGAAGGGATTAAGTGCAGTCCAGCTTACCTTAAGAAAAATTGCTTGAAATTAAATGACTTGGTTTAGGCCATAAAGATTATATCTCACAGATCTGAATGCAGCCAGAGACACAATGTCTGGTCTGGGATTCTGCTCTTTTTGTCCTTAGTGGTGAATTAATTGCTACCCTGGGGTGTCAGAGAATGGCTGATTAGTCTCTACAAGAAGGATTAAAGTATTGGAACTGTCTTACATTTTCCGGATGCATTAGCAAAGCTCTAGGTATATATTGTGACACATCTGTGTTAGTTTCTGGTTCAGCTTTTAGTCTTTGGGGGTAGTGTGGGAATCACAGAATCACGCGGCCATATGTGATGTCATTCTATAGCCAGCACTGAAATTGTTTTAGATATTAGTAAGAGATGTGATAGTGATGCTGAGTACTCCGTTTTGGAACGGACAAGACCACACACCCACTTAATCTTATCTTGCTCTTTTTAGTAATTAACCGGCGAATTGTAATTCTTCAGTCAGTTAGAAAAATTATGAGATTAGATAAAAGTATTGTTTTTCTGTATCTGTCTGAGTCTTTCCATCTGTGTTGTTTTTTATATTTCCTGTGAATTGAAACTCTGGTGTTTATTGTAAATAGCTATTCAGTATTTTCACATTTTCTATTTTATTATTTATTATTAACTATATCTAAACCTTTAATTGTGGCTGATCTTTTAGAAAATAGTTTAACCTTGGAGAGTAACATCATTTATTTGGTGACACTGTGGGCTTCCTGCTCCTGAGAGTCTTGCTGCTAGGCTTGCAGACATTACCATTTGTAAAAATATTAATTTTATTAAGAGTAATTAGGTACCATGGTAAGAGCCTTAAAGTAGCTGGCTGGTGGCAGTGAATCTGTCTTATAGTCTGGGCAGAGGGGGCATAGCTGGTAAATCTGTCCCAGCCTTCCCCAGGTGTGTGTGTGTGTGTGTGTGTGTGTGTGTGTGTGTGTGTGTGTGTGTGTGAAAATCAAACCTCAGTGTGTGTGTATCACTTGGAACAGTGACAACAGAGCACTTGTTTCTACAGACAGAAAGGTGAAGTCTTATTTGGAGCCTGGAGAGGAAAATCCAGCCCCAGCTCTAGAGTGTGCTCCCTGTGTGCTATTAAGGAAAATTGTGCTTTGTGCAGAGAGCTACATCTGAAAATATGGTGTGTATCCATTTTTGTTCTAAATGAAAATTCCCCACCAGTGTCAGTGGTGAGGACTGAGGCTCCTTGATTACTGACCCAGGGGAGGGATGTCACAAACAGATTCTGCCTCAGTGCAGGAGGCCAGCTTTTCAAAGCTAAAAGGCATCTTTCTAACACTCTTAACTGTCAGGAGCTCAATAAGATCTCCCTAAAAAGGCAGTTTGATGGCAAGAAAGCTTTGAACTTTCTATGCTTTAAGAGCACACCTTTGGCAAGCCCCAAGGAAATGTTAGTCAGTTAGAAATCCTTCAAGGCTGAGCAGATAAGTCCTCTGTTGGGAAAGCCTTCAACTAAGTTTATGTTTGGAGAAAACATGTGATGATGTTCATCGTGTTTCACTGTTGCAGTCATTACTCTTGGGTTATCCTGCTAGCAGGCTACCTGCAGTCGGCCAGAATTCCAAAGTCTAGGTCCAGCGTCAGTTGCTGTCGCCTCTTCCCTGACATCAGTGCACCAGGGGTATAAAAGATGCAGCCGATGTCATTTTCTTCAGTCTTTCTTGCCGCGCGGTTCCCAAAGCAAACGCAGTTCGCAAGTGCCGGTCGGCCGACTCCTGAGATTTTCAAATCTGAATTTCAGAACCGAAGCCTTCATTAAAGCTAAGTACCCTGTTGGGGAAACTTTTTTCTTGCTCCAGACCGATGTCAGAAAAAGTTAACAATTGTATTTTTTGTGGGAAGCAAATACCTCATAAGGATTTTCACTCTTACTATATTCCTTGCCTAGGCCCTGATCACAACGTTGCTAGCTGTTGGTTTTGTGCTAAATTCAACCAACACACTATCAAGCTTCGGTTTGATTTTGCATTTCATTACTTTGGCCGAAGATTTAATTATATAATGCCGATGGAACAGCCGACAACCGGAGTTTACAAAAAACGCAAGGACAAGGATAGGCATCCGAGGTCCAAAACCGACGATGAAGCCTCTTCTAGGCCAGTCGCCGGTTCTCAGTGAGGCACTTTCGCAGCCCCTGGCGCCCGCTACCTCAGAGCCACAGGCCGCTACCGACTCCCACGTGGAGCCGACTGGGCCTCTGGAAACTCAAGGTATTGGACCCTCGGAAATCAATCCCGAAGATGGGTCTGGAGCCACTGAGCAGGCATCGGCTTCTGAGGGTGTCTTCAGACGTACACAACTATATGTTAAGCCATCCTCAGCTTCAAAGACAAAGACTAAAGCAGCTCTAAAGACAAAGAAACAAGTACAGCATTCTCCTATTCAGACTTCCATGCCTAAAAAACAGATGCTCAAAATGGCCGAAGACCTAATTACTTTGAACAGGGACTCCCATCCCCCTCCTGATAAGAGGCCTAGGCAAGAGACAGAGTATGATTCTTCTGATCAGGTATCTATTTCCTCTGATTCCGCTTCTGAACAGGATTACTCCGTGCTTCCCAATGAGGATTCTGATGCTGAAGAATCCATTCCTTTAGCCTCTCCTCCTGAGGACTATTCTTTTGGGGAAACACTGCATACTATGAGGGAGCATTTTCACTGGGAGAGCCAAGATTATTCTGAGTCTAAGAAAAGGCTCAGAGACTTTCTGCTTCTTCCTCAGCACAGACCCCTTGCTATTCCACCTGTTATAGACATTGTAGATGATGTATTTTCAGAGTCCGGACTGTCCCCTGACTCTTTACCCCCTGCACCTGCTAAGCCAAACAGATACTATAGGGACCCGGATTCTCATAAATTCCTATATAAAAAACCCGCTGCTGACCCAGAAACTATATCTCAGGGACCCAAGGGGGTTAAAGCTTCCACTGCAAAAAAACCCTGTCCCCTCTGATAGGGATTCTAGGGCTCTAGACAGAGGGGGGAAAAAAGTTTACACTTCTGCCACCCTGGCTGTAAGGGCATTAAATTGTCGATTTCATATGCTTAAATATCAGCAATATTTAATGTCACTACTTAAACAGAAAATGTTGACAAATACTGAATGTTCAGAGAACAAGGAATTGCAGGATTTATTGCATGCAACTGAACAAGTGGGAAAGCATACTTTGCAATGTGGTTATGATTCACTGGAGGCCTCTTGCAGGGCCGCTGTTACAGGTTATGTTATTAGAAGGCATGCTTGGTTAAAGGAACAATATCTGCTTGATCATGTTAAAGCAAAACTATTAGATGCACCATTACAGCATGATACTTTATTTGGTACTAAAGCAGAAGAGATGTTGAAAAAAATGGAGGATAAAGCAAAATCCATGCAGACAGTCAAGGATTTCTTACAGGTACAGCTACCCAGGTTTAGCAGGAACTGGCCTTCTAAAAATTGGTCCTTTCCAGTCTCAGACAGACCACAAAGAGGCAGATACAGGCATCCCAGAGGCAGATCTCAGCGCCAAGGCTCATACAGGCCTAAACAATGGGGTGCTCCTACCTCCAAAAGCGGAGAAGACAAATCACAGCCTTACAGGAAACAGTCCCAATGACTTTCCTCTACCAGTTCCAAGCAGTTTTCTTTTGACAGCCTCCTTAGGGGGAAAACTAGCACTTTTTTCATCAAATTGGCAAATGGTTACCCAAGACAAATGGGTTCTGAACATAGTGTCCCAAGGCTACAGGTTCCATTTTCACCAAGGTCAAAGGGCATGCCGGACCTGCCACACAATCAATGGGCAGAAGCACAAAAACAAATTACAGCCCTCATGGACATGAGGACCATTCAGCAAGTACCACAACAAGATCAGGGGCATTGATTTTACTCCAGACTTTTCCTAGTACCCAGGAAGGACAAAACCTGGAGACCAATTCTGGATCCGTCTATACTAAATACGTTTCTGGAAGTTCCAAAATTCAAGATGTTGACTCTTCAGCAGCTACTGCCCATGCTGGGCAAGAGGGCTTGGCTCGTAACTTTGGACCTAAAAGAGGCATACCTGCATGTCCCAATCAGACAATCTTGCAGAAGATACCTCACATTCATAGCTGGCTCAATGCATTACCAATTCTCTGCACTGCCCTTTGGCTTATCTACTGCACCCAGGGTCTTTCCAAAATGCCTGGCACCAGTAATTGCATTTTGCAGACAAAAAGGAATTCATATATATCCCTACTTGGACGACTGCCTAATTCAAGCAGAGAACAAAGACACTCTTCTAAAGCATCTGGCATTTGTAAAAAGATTACTAACTGGCCTAGGGTACACAGTAAACAAAAATAAATCAAAACTAGTGCCCTCTCAAGAGATAATATTCCTGGGTGCAAGCTTAAATACAACTGCCCAGATGGCTTGTCTCACGCCAGACAAGCAAAAACAACTGACTACTTACTTCAAGAAATTGGCAACAAAAACCCACTTATCTGCAAGGAAAATCCTGCAGGCCTTTGGTTTCATGGCATCCTGCATTCTACTATTCCATATGCCAGACTGCATATGAGGAAACTACAATGGTAACTGAAAAGTGTTTGGACTCAGCATTGCCACAGCCTGGAGACAGTAATTGCACTCATTCCCTGCCTACAACAGGAGTTTCAATGGTGGGCAGAAGCCTGTCCCCACAACAAGGGTCTGCCATTCAGTTTACCCACAGCCACACAGAAACTGACAACGGATGCATCAGGGGGCCCATATGGCAGGAAAATGTATTCAGGGCACATGGCCTGCAAACCAGATGCATCTTCACATCAATCAAAAAGAGATGCTAGCTGTTAAAAATGCCCTGACAGCTTTCAAGGACCTGCATCTTCCAGGACAATTGCTGATAAAGACAGACAACACTACAGTCATGTGGTACATAAACATGCAGGCAGGTACTCATTCCTACCCCCTCTGCAGACAAGCAATGACCTTATGGGACACAGCATTGGCTTTTCAAGTTCACCTGCAAGCACAATTCTGCCAGGAAAAACAAATACTCTGGCAGACGAACTAAGCAGAAACCTCATGGATCCCCACGAAAGGAAACTGGATCCACAAGTCTTCGGGATGATAATAAGGAAATGGGGATGCCCAGACATAGATCTGTTTGCCTCCCCTCACAACTGTCAATTGCAGAGATTTTGCACAAGGATTTACCACAAGCAAGCATGGAAAGTGGACGCCCTATCATTCAGCTGGAAAAATCTAACAGTATATGCTTTTCCCCCACTACCTCTCCTTCCCAGAGTACTCCTAAAGGTCAGACAAGAGAAGCCAAAAATGATTCTGATTGTACCAGACTGGCCACGCCAGCATTGGTACCCAATCCTAAAGAGCTTGTCTCAAGGTCCAGCATGGATATTGCCTCAAACGTCTCACTTGCTGACCCAACAAAACAATCAGATCCTGCGCAGCCAACTCATGACCTTAAATCTGGCAGCATGGCCGATAATGTAGCCATTCAGAAAACTCCTCTTTCAAAAGCTGTTATGGACGTTATCTTGGAGGCCAGGAGGCCTAGTACCAGAAAATCTTATGCAGAAAAATGGAAGAGATTCTGTGCTTGGAACCAGGAACAAGGCATTGACACGTCTGTACCAAATATTCCTCAGATTTTACAATACCTAACTGAGATGCTAAAGAAAGGCCTTGCTTTCTCATCAATTAAGATTCATGCCTCTGCCATTTCTGCACATTACAATATGGAACCGCCTATCTTTTCTCATCCTTTAATAAGGCAGTACCTCAGAGGGGCCAAAAATATTAGGCCTCCAAGGAGAGCACCAGTTCCGGCCTGGGACCTCAATTATGTTTTGGAAAAATTCACACTGCCTCCTTTTGAGCCAGCATCAACAGTGGATATTAAATTCTTATCCTGGAAAACAGCTCTGCTCCTAGCCATAACCTTTGCAAGGTGAGTCTTGGAGTTACAAGCACTCATGGCTGTGGAACCTTTCATCATTTTTCATCCAGACAGGGTTTCTCTGAGGACAAACCCTACATTTATGCCTAAGGTGGTGTCCAGTGTGGCCCTCAATCAAACCATTCACTTGCCTACCTTTTACCCAAATCCACAGAACGAGGGTGAGAAAATTCTGCATTCTTTGGACATACACAGACAGTTATGCTTCTACTTGGACAGAACTAAAGCTTTCAGAAAGACTGAGCAACTTTTAGTGTCATATGCTGCAGGATCACAAGGAAAGGCTATCTCAAAACAGACTATTTTGAAATGGATAGGCCATTGCATCCGTTTCTGCTCTTCTCAACATGGCAAATCAGTGCCTAAGGGCATTAGGCCTCATTCCACCAGAGCAGCAGCCACTTCAGCAGCCTTCCTCAGAGGAGTACCAACCAAAGAATGCAACTTGGAGTTCAGTGCACACCTTTACAAAGCATTACCACTTGCCTCTCTACTCTAAGTCCAGAGCAGGCTTCACCACTGCAGTTCTGCAGGACCTCATAGCCTCTCCTAATCCTATTTAGCCCAGCCACCCATCCTCAGCGTTGGGATTCAACACAAGAGTAATGACTGCAACAGTGAAACACGATGATCATAGTACAGTTGTGTACCTACCATAAATGTAGATGTTCGAGTATATTCACTGTTGCAGTCCAGGTTACCCACCCACCATCCCCCTTCTCTTTGCTGGGACTTATCTGCACTTCTCTATGCAACCTTTTTGGTGTATTTGCTTGTAGATGAAGGAAATGTTATTTTTGTGCATGCATTTCTTATTGATATATTTTTCAGCCTGCCTATTTGGGGCACCTGACATCTGGGGCAAGAAAAACTGAAGAAAATGGCGTTGGCTGCATCTTTTATACCCCTGGTGCACTGACGTCAGGGAAGAGGCAACAGCAACCGACGCCGGACCTAGACCTTGGAATTCTGGCCAACTGCAGGTAGCCTGCCAGCAGGATAACCCAAAAGTAATGACTGCAACAGTGAATACACTCAAACATCTACATTTATGGTAGGTACACAACTGTACCATCTTCATTTCCATCTCTTCTGTAGACTTTAGACTATATAGGTTGTGTCCTGCCCAGGACACAACAAGTGACCAGCTTCCAAATGCTCTGTTTGTCTCCCATACCTTCAGTCAGACTGCTGGTTGTCTGTTCTCTATCTTTTGAGTACAAGAGGTATGTCCCCCTTAAAGGAACCTGGAATTATTGAACAAGTATTGAAACAGTTAGGAACTGTTATAGTTAAATAATGTGTCTTATAGCTACCCATATTTATGGGCTATTTGTATAGTAATATGACTGCTTATGCAAAGTTTGATTTTTAAAAATAAAGGTTATCTTTTGTGATGGACTGGACAGTGTTTTATTTCTTATGGTGCTTGTGTACAGTGTGTGTCAACCTACTTGCCATTTTTTTCTGTCACTGCGTGTTTCAACTTTTTCTCTAAACTATTTCTGACATGGATTCTTTGTACTGCCTTTGCATTTACTCAGTGAAGGGACTGGGTAATTAAGTCTTGAGTATTAGTGTGCTTCTTGTGGACACATTACAACATACATTAGGACCAACTTGTTCTAGCAATGCTTACCATTTTGGCTCCTCTTTCTTGGCTACAGCATGGATACTTACACTAGTCCTGCTGGTTCTTCTCCCACTGTATGTAGAACGAAAAGAAAATCACTTACCAAGGAGTCCTTGACAGTGTTTTGGGCTCAGTCTTCACCTCAGCTGATGGTGGGTGAACCTGTAGTGGCCATTTATTGTTCCTTGCAACACTCACTTACCTCTCCAGCTTCCTGTGCTGTAGACCTTTCAGCCACCATGAACCGGGGGTCAGCCATGTCCTTTTAAGTTGTTCCAATGTCCAGTATGTGCATGGGAATATCATCATGTTCTTCGTGTTTCACTGTTGCAGTCATCACATTTGGGTTATCCCTGCCAGGGTAGCCCTTGGCTGGCCTGAATACCAGAGACTTAGTATTTCTGCGACGGTTGCTGTCGCTTTAGGAATGTCAGGTCATCAGTAGTATAAAGTAAGGCAGCCGATGCCATTACATCAGTCTTTCTTGCTGCGGAGCCCGAAGCAGAAGCAGTTTGCACGAGTGCAAGTCGGCTGCTACCTGAGTTTCGTCTACCGATTTGATGCTAAAATGTTCTTCATGTTTCACTGTTGCAGTCATTACATTTGGGTAATCCTGCTGGCAGGTTGCCGTCAGTCAGCCTGAATTCCAAAGTCATGGGTCCTGCATCGGCTGCTGTCACCCCTTCCCTGATGTCAGGTCATCAGGGGTATAAAAGAAGCAGCCGATGCCATTTTCTTCAGTCTTTCTTGCTGCGCGGTGCCCGAAGCAGAAGCAGTTCACAAGTGCCGGTCAGCCGACTCCTGAGATTTTTGTGTTCGAATTTCAGACCCGAAGTCTTCAATAAAGCTAAGTACCCCATTGGGGAAACTTTTTTCTTGCTCCAGACCGATGTCAGAAAAAGTTAATAATTATATTTCTTGTGGAAAGCAAATACCTCATAAGGATTTTCATTCTTACTGTATTCCTTGCCTAGGCCCTGATCACAACGTTTGTGGTTGTCGGTTTTGTGCTAGATTTAACCAATGCACTGTTAAGCATTGGTATGATTTTGCTTTAAACTATTTTGGACGCCGGTTTAATTATCCAGAAATGTCATCGGATAGCTATCCAACTACTGGAGTTCACAAAAAACGCAAAGAAAAAGAGAGAGATAAACAACCGAGGTCCAAAACCGACGACGAAGCTTCTCCTAAGCCAGTCACCGGTTTGCCGGTTCTCAGTGAGGCGCATTCACAGCCCCTGATGCCTGCTATTTTAGAGTCGCAGGCCGCTACCGACTCCCACACGGAGTTGGCTATGCCGCTGAAAACTCAAGGTATTGGAACCTCGGACACTATTCCCTCAGAAGGGTCTGGAGCCGCTGAGCAGGCACCGGCTTCTGAGGGTGTATTCAGACCTAAATATCTTTACATTAAACCAACTTCAGCTACAAAAGCAAAGACTAAAGCACCTTCCAAAGCAAAGAAACAAACTCAAGAGCCACGGGGACAGGCCTCTATTCCCAAAAAACAGATGCTGAAAAAGGCCAAAGACTTGATTACCTTGATCAGGGGCTCCCATCCCCCTCCAGATAAGAGGCCTAGGCAAGAGACTGACTATGAATCTTCAGATCAGGTTTCTATTTCTTCTGATTCCTCTTCTGATCAGAAATATTCTCTTCCCCCCATGAAGATTCTGATGCTGAAGAATGTATACCTTCAGCTTCTCCTCCAGGGGACTATTCTTTTGGGGAAACCTTGCATACCATGAGGGAGCATTTCCACTGGGAGAGCCAAGATTTTTCAGAACCTAAAAAGAGGCTTAGGGATTTCCTTTTACTACCTCAACACAGGCCTCTAGCCATTCCACCTGTGTTAGACATTGTAGATGATGTGTTTTCAGAGTCTAGTCTGACGCCCGACTCCCTACCTCCAGCTCCTGTTAAGCCTGAAAGATATTACAGGATTCCTGACTTGCATAAATTCCTTTTTAAAAACCCTGCTGCAGACCCAGAAATTATTTCACAGGGTCCCAAAGGAATTAAGGCTTCCGCTGCAAAAAACCCTACCCCCTCTGACAGGGATTCTAGGGCACTGGATAGATGGAGAAAAAGGTTTACACATCTGCTACCTTGGCTGTAAGGGCCTTAAACTGTCAGTTTCATATGCTCAAATATCAGCAACATGTCATTGCATTGCTTAAACAGAAAATGTTGTTAAACAAGGAAATGCAGGATTTATTGCATGCAGCTGAACAAGTTGGAAAGCATATTTTGCAATGTGGTTTTGATTCTTTGGAGGCCTCCTGCAGGGCCGCAGTTACGGGTTCTG
This sequence comes from Protopterus annectens, assembly GCF_019279795.1. Lineage (NCBI taxonomy): Eukaryota > Metazoa > Chordata > Ceratodontiformes > Protopteridae > Protopterus > Protopterus annectens. Next base: position 217,251,059 of record NC_056726.1, read on the forward strand.
TAATTAGAAGGCATGCTTGGTTAAAGGAACAAAATCTGCCTGATCATGTTAAAGTTAAATTATTAGATGCACCTTTACAGCATGATACTTTGTTTGGTGTTAAGGCAGAAGAGGTGTTAAAGAAAATGGAGGACAAAGCTAAATCTATGCAAACTGTCAAATATTTTTTACAAGTACAGCCACCTAGGTTTAGTAGACACTGGCCTACAAAGAATTGGTCCTTTCCTGTGTCAGACAGACCTCAAAGGGGCAGATCCAGACACCCTAGAGGCAGATCCCAGGTGCAAAGTTCATACAGGTCAAAGCAATGGGGTGCTTCTACCTCCAAAGTTGGAGAAGACAAATCACAGCCATACAGGAAACAGTCCCAATGACTTACCCCTGTCGGCACCAAGCACTTATGTCCTGGCAGCACTCTTAGGGGGAAAATTAGCACTTTTTTCACAAAACTGGCACATTATAACCCAGGACAAGTGGATTCTAAATATAGTGTCACAAGCCTACAAGTTCCATTTCCATACCCTGCCAAAAGCAAACAGTTGGCCAGATCTCCCAAAAAATCAATGGGCAGAGGTGCAAAAACAAGTCTCATCCCTCATGGACATGGGGCTATTCAACAAGTACCAGAGCAAGAGCAGGGACAAGGATTTCACTCGACTGTTCTTGGTACCCAGAAAGGACAAGGCCTGGAGAACAATACTGGACCTATCTATTTTGAACACATTCCTGAATATACCAAAATTCAAAATGTTGACTTTGCAGCAGCTTCTGCCCATGCTGGGCAAGAATGCTTGGCTTGTGACTTTAGACCTAAAAGAGGCATACCTGCATGTCCCAATCAAACAGTCATGCAGAAGATACCACAGATTCAAGGCTGGCTCAATGCATTACCAATTCTCTGCACTGCCCTTTGGCTTATCTACTGCGCCCAGGGTCTTTACAAAGTGCCTGGCACCAGTAATTGCATTCTGCAGACAAAGAGGAATACAAATATATCCTTACTTGGACAACTGTCTAATTCAAGCAGAGAACAAGGACATTCTTCTACAACATTTGGCGTTTGTGAAAAGGCTTCTAACATGCCTAGGGTACACAGTCAACAAAAAGAAATCAAAACTAGTACCCTCTCAAGAGATAATATTCCTGGGTGCAAGCTTAAATACAACTGCCCAGATGGCTTATCTCACGCCGGACAAACAAAGGCAACTGACTACCTATTTCAAAATGTTGGCAACAAAGGCCCAGTTATCTGCAAGAAAAATTCTGCAGGCTTTGGACTTCATGGCATCCTGCATCATACTAATTCCATATGCAAGACTGCATATGAGGAAACTTCAATGGTATCTAAAAAGTGTTTGGACTCAACATTGCCACAGCCTGAAAACAATGATTACTCTCATTCCCTGCCTACAACAGGAGTTTCGATGGTGGGCGAAAGCTTGTTACCAGAACAAGGGACAGCCATTCACATTACCCCCAGCCAGGCAGACACTAACAACGGATGCTTCAGATTATGCCTGGGGGGCCCACATGGCAGGAAGATGCATTCAGGGCACACGGTCCTCAAACCAAATGCATCTACATATCAACCAAAAGGAGATGCTAGATGTTCAAAATGCCCTGACAGCCTTCAAGGACCTACTTCATCCGGAACAATTACTGATAAAGACAGACAACACCACGGTCATGTGGTATATAAACAAGCAGGAGGCCACACATTTTTACCCCCTTTGCAGACTAACCATGACTTTGTGGGACACAGCATTGACTTACCAAGTACATCCGCAGGCACAATTCCTACCAGGAAAGGAAAACAATCTGGCAGATGGACTAAGCAGAAACCTCATGGATCCCCATGAGTGGCAGCTGGATCCACAAGTCTTCAGCATGATAACAAGGAAATGGGGATGCCCAGACATAGATCTGTTTGCCTCCCCTCACAACTACCAACTAAAAAGATTCTGCACAAGGACTTATCACAGACAAGCATTGAAAGTGGATGCCCTATCTTTCAGCTGGAAAAAACTATCAGTATATGCCTTTCCTCCACTGCCTCTCCTCCCCAAAGTACTCCTAAAGGTCAGACAGTAGAAGCCAAAGATGATACTGATTGCCCAAGACTAGCCACACCATTACTGGTATCCAATCCTAAGGAACTTGTCTCAATGCCCAGCTTGGACCTTGCTTCATATACCTCATCTACTGTCCCAGCAAAACAATCAGATCCTGCACAGCCAACTCAGTACTTTAAAACTGGCAGCATGGCGGATAATGTAGTCACACAAAACACACCTCTCGGTAAAGCTGTGATGGATGTCATTTTGGAAGCCAGGAGGCCTAGTACTAGAAAATCTTATGTTGGAGACTGGAAGAAATTCTGTGCTTGGAACCAGGCATAAGGAACTGATACAGCTGTTCCAAATATTCCTCAGATTTACTTAACTGAGATGCTGGACAAAGGCCTATCTTTTTCATCAATTAAAATTCATGCCTCTGCCATTTCGGCTCATTACAATACAGAGCCACCAATCTTTTCTCATCCTTTACTAAAGCAGTACCTCAGAGGAACCAAAAACTTAAGGCCTCCATGGAGATCACCAATGCCTGCATGGGACCTCAACTATGTCTTGGAAAAACTCACCCTGCCTCCTTTTGAGCCAGCTGCTACTGCCGACATAAAGTTTTTATCTTGGAAAACAGCTCTGCTCCTAGCAATAACTTCTGCAAGATGGGTTTCAGAGCTACAGGCACTCATGGCTGTGGAACCTTTCATCGTGTTTTACCCAGACAGGGTCTCTCTGAGGACAAACCCAACATTTATGCCTAAGGTGGTGTCCAGTGTGGCTCTTAACCAAACTATTCATCTGCCAACTTTTTATCCAAATCCACAGAACAAGGGGGAGAGAATTCTGTATTCTTTTGACGTACACAGACAACTTAGATTCTACTTGGACAGAACCAAAGTTTTCAGGAAGACAGAGCAATTACTAGTGGCATATGCTGCAGGAACACAAGAAAATGCTATCTCAAAGCAGACTATTTCAAGGTGGGTAGGACACTGCATTCGTTTCTGCTATTTACACCATGGCAAGCCAGTGCCTAAGGGCATTAGGCCACATTCAATCAGAGCTGCAGCCTTTCTCAGGGGAGTACCAACCAAAGACATATTAGAGGCTGCTACTTGGAGTTCAGTGCACACCTTTACAAAGCAGTATCATCTGCCACTCTACTCTAAATCCAGGGAAGGCTTTGCCACTGCAGTTCTGCAGGGCCTCATAGCCAGTCCTAATGCTGTTTAGCTCCAGCCTCTCAATCATAGCTTTGAGACTCTACCCAAATGTAATGACTGCAACAGTGAAACACGAAGAACATAGTACAGTTGTGTACACTTACCATAAATATAGATGTTTGAGTGTATTCACTGTTGCAGTCCAGGTTACCCAACTGCCATTCCCCTTTTTTCTGCTGGAACTTTTCTTTCCTTCTCTGATTTATACAACCTATGTGGTGTATTTGCTTGTAGATGAAGGTAAAGTTTATATTGGTGTATGTATTTTTATAAATATATATATATATATATATATATATATATATAAATTTTGGCTACCCTTTTAGGGGACACCTGACATCTGGGGCAAGAAAAACTGAAGAAAATCATGCCGGCTGCTTCTTTTATACTCCTGATAACCTGACGTCAGGGAAGGGGTGACAGCAGCCAATGCAGGACCCAAGACTTTGGAATTCAGGCCAACTGAGGGCAACCTGCCAGCAGGATTACCCAAATGTAATGACTGCAACAGTGAATACACTCAAACATCTACATTTATGGTAAGTGTACACAACTGTACTGTCTTTTAAAACTAAGTACCCCATTGGGGAACCTTTTTTCTTGCACTAACCGATGTCAGAAAAAGTTAACAATTGTCTCACCTGTGGAAAGCAAATACCATACCGAGACTTACATTTTTACTGCGTCACTTGTTTAGGCCTAGAGCACGACGTCCCCTGCTGTTGCTTCTATGCTTTGTTCAGTGCCAGAACTATCTGTCATTGGGCCCTTATTGTAGCTAGATATGGCTTTGGAAAGCCATCCAACAGCAGATCTTCCGAAAAAACATAAAGATTAAGACAGAGACAGACCGCATAGGTCCAAACCTACCGACGATGCTTCTGTTAAGCTAGTCGTCAGTTCTCCAGTCCTCAGTGAGGCACTTTCACAGCCCCTGATGCCCACTTCTGTGGATTCGCAGGCTGCTACGGAGACCCTTTCGGAGTCCGGTATGCCAGAAAACTCTTCTTCAACTAAGGATCCTGTGGTCATCTCTATCTTGGATGGGTCTGGAACCGGTGAGCAGGCACCAGCTTCCAAGGAGGTCCTTTGCATTACTGATTCTCGACACAAACTGACGTCTTCTTCCGCGACTACAGTTATTTCAAAAATTACCAAGTTTCTTAGGCCCAGGGTACAAACCACACCTAAGAAACCGACAACTCAATCTCAGGCACCTGCTTTCTTGCCTCAGTCTCAGATGCTTAAAATGGCGGAAGACCTTATCATGCTGATCAGGGAAACCAAGCTACCACCTCCAAAAGGAAAAGAGATCTGTCCCCTGTAGTTTTGTCTGAACAAGAGTCAGATGACTCTGGTGCATCTGAATATGAAGACATGCAACCCCTCTGCACATCAACCAAAAAGAGATGATGGCTGTCCAGCACGCCTTGTTAGCTTTCAAACCCCTTCTCTCCCCAGGAGCTCTCTGGATCAAAACAGACAATACCACTGTAATGTGGTATATCAACAAGCAGGGAGGGACTCACTCCTACCCTCTATGCAGGCTGGCCATGACCCTTTGGCACACAGCCTCTGCCTTGCAACTCCACCTGTTAGCACCATTCCTACCAGGTTCTCTCAACTCTCTGGCAGACCAATTAAGCAGAAATCTTCTGGACCCACACGAGTGGCAGCTCAACAGAAGAACCTTCCCCCTAATAACTCAGAAATGAGGCACCCCAAAGGTCGACCTCTTTGCCTCCCACACCAACTATCAGCTCAGCAAATTCTGCACCAGGGAGCATCACTGCATGACTTGGAAAGTGGATGTCCTGCCCTTCCCCTTGGTCAATCTATCAGTCTATGCCTTTCCTCCACTACCTCTCATCCCCAAGGTACTGCTCAAAATAAAGGAGGAAAAACCAAGAGCAATTCTTATAGCTACAGACTGGCCTCGCCAGCACTGGTACCCCTTGCTGCGCAGCCTGTCCCCAGTGCCACCATAGCATCTTCTTTAAATTCCAAATCTCCTGATCCAGAGGGAAGAGTAATTCATGTATCCCCAATTGCAGACACTCAATTTGGCAGCTTGCCATATTCCCTACCCCCCGATCAATCTGCCAACTTCAGTAAACAGGTTCTAGATGTTATATGTGAGGCCAAACACCCTAGCACTAGAAAGTCTTATGCTGACAAATGGAAAAGGTTCTGCACCTGGATTCAGGCTAAGGGAGGCAATACAGCACAGCCCTCCCTCCATCTCATCCTGGATTACGTAGCTGACCAACTACACATTGACCTGTCTTTTTCCTCTATTAAAATTCATGCCTCTGCTATCTCTGCTCATTTTCCCACTGAGCAGCCCCTTTTCCCACACCCCTTGATCAAACAGTTCCTAAGAGGGGCTAGCAACTTGAGGCCACCCAGAAGAGCACCAACCCCAGCTTGGGACTTTAACTTTGTGTTGGAAAAGCTCACCCTGCCCCCCTTCAAACTGCCTTCTTCTGCAGAGCTAAAATTTCTCTCCTGGAAAGACAGCTGTCCTTCTGGCCATCACTTCAGCCAGAAGAGTCTCTGAGCTGCAAGCACTCATGGCTGTGGAACCCTTTATCATCTTCCATGCTGAGAGGGTATCCCTCAGGACTAACCCATCCTTCATGCCCAAGGTAGTGCGTGGCTCTCAAGCAATCCATTCATTTGCCCACCTTTTTTCCTAATCCCCAGAACAAGGGGGAAAGGATCCTGCAACTCTCTAGATGTGCACAGACAGCTCAGATTCTATCTAGACAGGACTAAATCCTTCAGAAAGTCTGATCAATTGCTGGTTAGCTCTGCTACAGGGGTAGAAGGCAAAACCATCTCCAAACAAACCATTTCCAAATGGGTAGAACACTGCATCCATTTCTGCTACAAACAACATGGAAAGCCTCCCCCCCAAGAGGGTCAGGACTTACTCCACCAGAGCAGCCTCCACCTCTGCAGCTTTCCTCAGAGGAGTCCCCGCCAGGGACATCCTGGAGGCTGCCACCTGGACATCTGTTCACACTTTTACCAGACATTACCACCTGCCTCTCTTCTCCAAATCCAGGGCAGGGTTTGCCTCTGCAGTCTTGCAGGGCATCTTAGTGAGCCCCTAGTTTCCTTGACTGCCTCCACCCATTTCCCCAGCTTTGGGAATCAACCAAAATGTGATGACTGCAGCAGTGAAACATGAAGAACATAGTACAGTTGTGTACTCTTACCATAAATGTAGATGTTCAAGTGTATTCACTGTTGCAGTCCTGATTTCCCTCCCTCCATCCTCCTTTTTTCTTCTCTTTCCTTACAAGCAACATATTGATATTTACTTTCTACTGGTGAGGTTCTTCCACCAGAACCTGGCTCCTACTTGTGGACTCCTGACAGGTTAGGGCAAGAAAAACTGATGCAATGGAATCGGCTGCCTTACTTTATACTACTGATGACCTGACACTGGTCCTGAAGCGACAGCAACCGACACAGAAATACTAAGCCACTGGTATTCAGGCCAGCCGGGATAACCCAAATGTTATGACTGCAACAGTGAATACACTCAAACATCTACATTTATGTTAAGTGTACACAACTGTACTTTCTCTAGGCCTGGGAGATACTCCACGATATTCTTCTTGGGATAACATGGGCAAGAGGCCATTAGACAAGGCAGAAGTCCCCTCTCTTCTTCTGTACTAATTCCTGTAAAGGAAAAGCACAGTAGGTTAGAAATTGTTTATCTTAAGAACTTATAACAGGAAAATTGCCTTACCTTAGCCAGGCATGCATTGCCAGCTGCAAATCCTGGTGTTCAGCAGGCATTACAGGTGGGCATCCCATGTAAATAAATTCCTTTGGAAACAGGGTCTGATGTGTGTGATGATAACAGAGGTAGGACTGCTACAGATTTATAAAGCCAGTTCTCAAATAGTGTGGAAAATGTTGAGTTTTATCCTCCTGTGGAGGAATTTTCTTTTAATCCAACCATAGCCTGGATAAATAAGGTATTTTTGTAGGAATAAATGGATGTTTCCTTGAAGTGAGGAGTGATTGATATGTTGCAAATGGATATACTTCTTTCTTCACCCATTCATCCTCTTTTGATGGCCCTGGAGGATGTGTTGAATGTAGCTTGTAATAATCCTGATACCCAGCCATAAGTCCCTCAACAGGCCGATAAAATCTGCAAAGTGCCTCAGACTAATACATTTCTTTTCTCTCACTTAGGTCAGACGCAGCATCCATATCTACCACTTCAACTGCTGGGAATAGACTGACCCTAAATGCTATCCCCACTTCTGATAATAAAAAAAGGAAAAGTGTTGGACTGCCTAGGGAAGAGAATGTTTTCTGCTTCCACCTCAGCCTTCAGAATTCTTAATTACTAGGATGCTGTATTATATAGACAGTGTGAGGATTTTTCTGCCATACTTCATCCTGAAGGCAGCTTATTTTTTGAATCATATTGTTTCCACCTTGTCCCAGGAATGTAAACGTGCATTGAGGAGTGTATGATTTTGTGAATACTGTTTCTAGGGCCTCTGCTACTATGGTTTTAAGAAGATATGCTTGGGTTCATAATCAAAAGTTTGTTAATGAGGTAAGGACTGAAGTATTAGATTCTGCTTTAGACAATGCATTATTCTTTGTCTCTTCTGCTCCCCCAGGTTCTAAACAATTTTGATGAATGAGGAAAATTGATTGAAGGAGTATCCAAGATTTTTTATGTCCTATAATATAAGTCATTATTTCAACAAAAAAACAAGCAGTTGGATCCTCCCATATTCTGGCAAACAAGGAAAAAAATTGCTGGAGGAAAACTGCAATAAGAAACATGGATCCCTTCAGAAAAAGGGACAGACCAATAGTACAGAATGGATGTGCCAGCATTTATCAGCATTCACTCCGTTCCCTCTCTTCTGGTTAGCAATTTTTCCAAATCTCTCCCGGAAACTGAATTAAAGTAGTAGATTATTGGGTGTTAGTAGTGGTTTAGGAGGATTCAGATGTCATTGAATGCAAAATCCTAGAGGAAATTTCTTCCCACTGTCCAAACAAAACAAAATATCTTCTTCAGGTTCTTTATTCGTACATACCCTAGGTGTCATAGAACCATTGCCCTTAAATAAAGGGACAAATGCTTTATTCCAGTATGTTTCTGGTACCAAAGAAGGAAGCCTCTTGGGGGCCAGTATTAGAGCTTTAATTTCTTAACCTCTATGTGAAAGTGCTTTAATTCAATGTATTCATCCTTCAGCACCTGTTACCCCTCATTTCTTCTGTGAGTTTCATTGTAACATTAGATTTAAAAGATATTTATTATTAAATTCCCATAGTCACACACTTTAGGAAATGTCTCAGGTTGTCTGTATGAGGGTTACAGTATTGATGTTCATCGTGTTACCCTGCTGCAGTCATCACACTAGGGTTATCCTGCCATCAGGCAGTCCCGCAGTCGGCCTGAGTTCCAAAGTCTTGGTCCGGCATCAGTTGCTGTCGCTTCTTCCCTGGCGTCAGAGTGCCAGGGGTATATAAGAGGCATCTGATGCCATTTTCTTCAGTCTTTCTTGCCGCGCGGTGCCCGAAGCAGAAGCAGTTTGCAAGTGCCGGTCGGCCGACACCTGAGATTTTCTATTCGAATTTCAGTCCGAAGTCTTCAATAAAGCTAAGTACCCAGTTGGGGAACCTTTTCTTGCCTCAGTCCGATGTCAGAAAAAGTTAACAATTGCATTTCTTGTGGGAAGCAAATACCTCATAAGGACTTCCATTCCTATTGTATTCCTTGCCTAGGCCCAGACCACGACGTCACAGGTTGTCGGTTTTGTGCTAGGTTTAATAAACGAACTATCAAACACCGTTTTGACTTTGCACGCCATTACTTTGGTAGGAAATTTAATTATATCATGCCGTCAGTGCAGCCGACGACCGGCATGCATAAAAAACGCAAGGATAAGGACAGGCAGCCTAAGAACAAGCCAGACTCCGAGGCCTCTGTTGGGCCTGTCGCCGGTTCTCCGGTTTTCAGTGAGGCGCCTACGCAGCCCCTGATGACCGCAGAACTGGAACCCCAGACAGCTGCGGATTCTCAAGCGGAGTCTACTAGGCCGATGCAGCCATCTTCATTAGGCCCTTCCGACATCGGAGCAGAAGTAGACCCCGGTGCAGTGGAAACACCTTCGGTTGCAGAAGGTGTCTTCAGACCGACTACACTCACCATTAAATCTTATGCTAAGCTTAAAACTCCTTTAAAACCAAAGAAGACTGTACATCAGTCTACAGTTCAAGGCCCCATGCCTAAGAAACAGATGCTTAAGATGGCTGAAGATTTGATTACCCTAATCAAGGGTTCCCATCCCCCTCCTGATAAAAGACCAAGACAAGAGGAGGATTATGCTTCCTCTGACCAGGTTTCAGTTTCCTCAGATTCTTCTGAGGAACAGGATTACACTTTTCCACCTTATGAAGACTCTGATGCTGAAGACTCTATTCCCTCAGCATCTCCTCCTGAAGACTACTTCTTTGGGGAAACTTTACATACCATGAGGGAACATTTCCATTGGGAAGGCCAGGACTACTCTGATTCTAAGAAAAGGCTCCGAGAGTTACTTTTACTACCCCAGCACAGACCTCTTGCTATCCCTCCAGTTTTGGATATTGTGGATGATGTTTATTTGGAGTCTAGTCTAAATCCAGACTCTCTACCTCCTGCTCCAGCCAAACCAGACAGATACTACAGAGTACCTGACTCACACAAATTCCTTTATAAAAGCCCTGTGGCTGACCCAGAAACAATTTCCCAGGGTCCTAAGGGAGCTAAAGCTTCTATGGCTAAAAATCCTGTGCCCTCTGAAAGGGATTCCAGAACCCTAGATAGATGGGGAAAGAAAATATACACCTTAGCAACTCTGGCTATGAGAGCATTAAATTGTCAGTTCCACATGCTGAAATATCAGCAATTCCTAATGTCTCAATTAAAACAAAAAATGAGCACACACACTGAACAGTCTGAATTCAAGGAAATGCAGGATCTGTTGCATGCAGCTGAATAGGTGGGCAAACATACTTTACAATGTGTATTTGATTCATTGGAAGCTTCCTGTAGAGCAGCTGTTACTGGCTCTGTCATATGTAGACATGCTTGGTTAAAAGAACAAACCCTTCCTGATCATGTTAAAGCAAAATTATTGGATGCACCTTTACAGCAGGATGTATTATTTGGTGTCAAAACAGAAGAGGTTTTAAAGAAAATGGAGGATAAGGCAAATTCTATGCAGACGGTCAAGGACTTTTTGCAGGTACAACCCCCTCATTTCAGCAGAAATTGGCCAACAAAAAACTGGTCCTTTCCAGCTTCTGACAGATCACAGAGAGCAAATACAGATGCCCAAGGGGTAGAGGTCAGTCACAAGGCCCTTACAAACCTCGCCAATGGGGTACTGCTACCCAGAAAGGAGGAGAAGACACAGGCCCCAGACTAGCAGAAGACAAACACAATGACTCAATCCTCAAACTACCAATCAAATCTCTCCTGGCAGCTCCCTTGGGAGGAAAATTAGCATTTTTTGCAGACAACTGGCACATCATCACAAAAGACAAATGGGTTCTAGACATTGTCTCTCAAGGATACAGATTCCACTTTCATACCTTACCAAGGATAAAAGGAATGCCAAACCTGCCACCAATTCAATGGGCAGAGGCACAAAAACAAATTACAGCTCTCATGGACATGAGAGCCATTCAACAGGTACCTACACAGGAGCAAGGACAAGGATTTTACTCAAGACTCTTTCTAGTCCCAAGAAAGGACAAAGCATGTAGACCCATTCTGGATCTTTCAATTCTGAACACCTATCTGCAAGTACCAAAATTGATGCTAACACTACAGCAGCTTCTTCCCATGCTGGGCAAGAATGCTTGGCTAGTAACGTTGGACCTCAAGGAGGCATACCTGCATGTCCCTATCAGACAAAATTGCAGAATATACCTCCGCTTCATTGCAGGTTCAACGCATTATCAATTCTCTGCACTGCCCTTTGGCTTATCTACTGCGCCCAGGGTCTTCACAAAATGCCTGGCACCAATAATTGCATACTACAGACAAAGAGGAATTCAAATATACCCATACCTGGACGACTGCCTTATTCAAGCAGAAAGCAAGGACATTCTTTTGAAGCATCTGGCATTTGTCAAACACCTTCTAAGTTGCCTAGGGTACACAGTAAACGAAAAGAAATCAAGACTAGTGCCCTCACAAAACATAATATTCCTGGATGCCAGCTTGAATTCAACGGCCCAGATGGCTTATCTCACACCAGACAAGAAACAACAGCTGATTCAATATTTCAAAATAATGACAACAAAGACCCAACTCCCTGCAAGAAAAATTCTGCAGGCCTTGGGATTCATGGCATCTTGCATACTACTAATACCATTTGCAAAACTGCATATGAGGAAATTACAATGGTACCTGAAAAGCGTATGGACTCAGCACAGCCACAGCTTGGAAACAATGATACCACTCATTCCCTGCCTTCAACAGGAGTTTCTATGGTGGGCACAGGCATGCCACCTCAACAAGGGTCAGCCTTTCACCTTACCCACAGCCAGGCAAACTATGACAACAGATGCATCAGACTATGCCTGGAGAGCACACATGGCAGGACAGTGCATTCAGGGCAAATGGACTACAGATCAGAGGCATCTGCATATCAATCAAAAAGAAATGCTAGCAGTACAGAATGCCCTAACAGCTTTCAAGAACCTCTTACACCCAGGACAACTAATAATAAAGACGGACAATACCACAGTAATGTGGTACATAAACAAGCAAGGGGGCACACATTCCTACCCTCTATGCAGGCAAGCAATGACCTTGTGGAACACTGCACTGTCTTACCAGGTTCAATTACAAGCACAATTCCTGCCAGGAAAGAAAAACACATTGGCAGACGACTTAAGCAGAAACATCATGGATCCACACGAGTGGAAACTAGATCCACAAGTATTTGCAATGATAGCTCAAAAATGGGGACGCCCAGACATAGATCTGTTTGCAAGCCCCCAAAACTACCAACTTCAAAAATTTTGCACAAGGACATTCCATCCACAATCTTGGAAAGTGGACGCCCTCTCATTCAGTTGGAAAACATTAACAGTGTATGCCTTTCCTCCACTGCCTCTTCTAGCAAAGGTAGTGCTGAAAGTCAGATTAGAGAGGCCACAAATGATACTCATTGCACCAGACTGGCCACGCCAGCATTGGTATCCAATTTTAAGGAACATGGCCCACGGCCCACCATGGATTTTACCACAAATTCCTCACCTGCTCACCCAGCGAGACAATCAGATTCTACACAGCCAGCTCAAGACTTTAAACCTGGCTGCATGGAAAATTACCTAAACAACCAGCCAGAACCTCTATCCAAAGCAGTTATGGATGTCATTCTGGAGGCCAGGAGGCCCAGCACCAGGAAAACCTATTCAGACAAATGGAGGCCAAAATCCCCTTGATCCAAACATTCCTCAGATTCTACAATATTTAACTGAGATGTTGCACAAAGGTCTTCCCTTTTCATCTATTAAGATCCACGCCTCAGCAATTTCATCTCATTACAACACGGATCCTCCTTTATTCTCACATCCACTCCTAAGACAGTACCTCAGAGGGGCTAAGAACATAAGACCACCAAGGAGAGCACCAACACCTACTTGGGATCTCAACTTTGTTCTGGAAAAGCTTACACTGCTGCCCTTTGAACCAGCTTTTTCAGCTGATTTAAAATTTCTTTCATGGAAAACTGCCCTGCTACTTGCAATAACCTCAGCTAGAAGAGTCTCAGAGCTACAGGCACTAAGGTGCGGAGCCTTTCCTCATTTTTCATCAAGACAGAGTCTCTCTACGAACTAACCTTTCCTTTATGCCAAAGGTGGTATCCAGTGTGGCCCTAAACCAAACCATTCATTTGCCCACCTTTTTCCCAAATCCCCAGAACAAAGGAGAAAGACTCCTGCACTCTTTGGACATTCACAGGCAATTACAGTACTATTTGGATAAAACTAAGGCTTTCAGAAATTCTGACCAGCTCTTTGTAGCCTATGCTACAGGATCACAAGGAAAAGCTATCTCAAAACAGACCATTTCTAAATGGATAGGGCATTGCATACGTTTCTGCTACACGCATCATGGGAAACCGGTACCTGCTAACATTAGGTCCCACTCCACCAGGGCTATAGCTACATCAGCAGCCTTTCTCAGGGGAGTGCCAACCAAGGATATTCTGGAAGCTGCAACTTGGAATTCAGTGCACACCTTCACCAAACACTATCACTTACCTCTATATTCTAAGACTAGAGCTGGTTTTGCCACTGCAGTTTTGCAGGGTCTACTAGCTCCTTCTAACCCTGTTTAACTCCACCTCCCATCCTTAGCTTTGGGATTCAACCCAAGTGTGATGACTGCAGCAGGGTAACACGATGAACATAGTACAGTTTTGTACCTACCATAAATGTAGATGTTCGAGTGTTCACCCTGCTGCAGTCCAGGTTACTCTCCCTCCATCCCCTCTGAACTAGCTGAACTTATCTATACCACTCTATCCTATTCAACCTCTGTGGTGTATTTGCTTGTGCCTAAAGGTATTGTTTTATTTTTATCTAGCTATATATATATATATATATATATATATATATATATATATATATATATATTTTGCCTACCTATTGGGGGCACCTGACATCTGGGGCAAGAAAAACTGAAGAAAATGGCGTTGGATGCCTCTTATATACCCCTGGCGCTCTGACGTCAGGGAAGAAGTGACAGCAACCAACGCCGGACCAAGACTTTGGAACTCAGACCGACTGCGGGACCGCCTGACGGCAGGATAACCCTAGTGTGATGACTGCAGCAGGGTGAACACTCGAACATCTACATTTATGGTAGGTACAAAACTGTACTTTTCTCTGTGTTATGCTTTGAGTTACCTACAGCTCCATGGGTGTTTACGAAATATCTAAACCCAGTCATAGTTCACCACAAACTGAATAACATTCATATATTTCCTTATTCAGATCACTTGTCTTCGCAGACTCTTCATTCACATGTCAAGATCCATTAACTTGGGTTATGCCTCTTCTGACCAATCTGGGCTTCCAGATGAATGTTACAAAATTCTCCTTGACTCCCTGCCACAGGATTATGTTTTTGGATTGTCTTTTAGATACTTCTCTTCAAAAGGCCTTTCTAACACAAGAGAATGTGGATATTTATCTGAAAGTTTTCCTGAACTTCTATAACCAGTATCAGACATTTGCAAGATAATTTATCTGGATCCTATGGCTCATGGCTTTTATGATTCTCATGATGCCTCTAGCCAAGTTACACATGGGAAAGATGCAGTGCTTTCTAAAAATACATGGATCCAACATTTACATTCTCTGTAATGTCAAATTCCGGACAACTGCATTGGTGGAGACAACAAATTCAACTGGACCAGGTCTCCCCTTCTCTCCTCAGACCTCAAACTAATCTCTCCCCACAGATACTTCAGGTTTTGACTGGGGAGCAGTTCCCATGGGGGTAAAGGTGCAAAGCTTGTAGAGCCATTCAGACAGAGCAAAGCAAATCATTATAAAGAAGATGTTGGCTATGATTCATATTTTGAAGTCTCTTCACCAGTTATGGTCACCAGGAATTCTACAAGTGATTACAGACATACTACAGTCATGTGGTACATAAACACGCAGGGAGGTACAAGGACATACCCTGTATGTAGAGTGACTTTAATGGCATCTCCTCAGCATTCTTTAACTCTCCAAGTATCTTAAATTCTGTCAGAGCAAAGTGTAGTGGCAGACAAGTTGAACAGAACCAGGACAGACCCTCATGAATGGAAATTGAGTGAGGGAGCCTTCCAGGAGGTGATCCAGTTGTGTTAAACTCCTCAGATAAATCTGTTCACCTTCTTTCAAAACAGGAAAAACAAACAAATTCTGCATCAGGCTCCTTGTAAGTAAGGTTACAAAACAGGTGTATTTTCATTACCATGGACAGTAATGTTCTTTTCTGCATTTCCACCCTTTCCAGTGATATCCAGGGTAATTCTCAAAATTCAGAAGGATTCTCTGAAAATTATTGTGGTGACTCCCTTTTGGCCTGAGCAGCATTGGTTCTCCCTTTGAATGGAATTGGTCAAGGGCAATTACCATAAGCTTCCTCAAAGACTTGACCTACTAACACAAGACAGGGCGAGTTAGATAAACTCCAGTCTCAATGAACTTCAACTAACTGCCTGGATGAATCAGTGTTGATACCTTTTAGGCTGTTATTTCAAGAGGACATGCAGCAGGTGTTAAAGGAGGCAAGAAAAAACACTACTAGAAGTCATGTATTGTTAAGTTGCTGTCTAGCCAATAACCAGGTTCCTGTTATGGATTTTGTGCTACTGGAACTCAAATATTTGTGTGTTACTGTCCTTTGGCCTCTCTTAATCCACCATAAAGGTTCATCTTGTGGCAATTTCAGCATGTCTGCTCATGCATCCCCCTCTTTCTTTTCTGTGGTAAAACAGTTTTTGAAAGGAGTTTTCTGCCCAAGACATCCTTGTAAACAGGTTGCTCCACCTCAGTGTGTCAACTTTCTGCTGGAAAAGTTGAATTTACTGTCTTTCCAGTTGTCAAGAGTCATTAGAAGGTGTTCAGAATATTCTACTCAGTCTGAGCTTTCAAGTGATCTTACATACGTCTTCTCTCATACTAGCTCACATAACTGTTTTCCTGAAATTTCTGACAGATTCTGCCCTAGGAAGAGCTTTCCTTCATCCAGATAAACTATAAATGTTACTAGAATTTTGCCTGAAATTTTCCAATTAAAACCATTGTCTTCCAGGTATAAGACTACACATGAGAAAAGTGCATTGCTACTTCAGGTTAGTCTGGACTCAACAGTTTCACCCATTATCTTTTCAGATCCCCATTTTGGGGGTTATAAGGAGGAACGTTCTCTAGTTGCTGAAATAATTCCCTCAGAATCTAGATCTGTCATTCTCCCTTTCACTCTCTCTTCAGTCTGTCACAACAGATGCTTCAGATCTGCATGAAGAATGGTTTCAAAAGAGATTAAAGTGTAAGGTATGTGGAACAAACAAGACTTACAAAAGAACATAAATGTCAAGGAGATGTTGGCAGTAATAAGTGCTTTGAGGGCCTTAAATCACCTCTGGTCTCCAGGACCTCTACAGGTTTTCACAGATGACACTCAGTGATATGGTGCATAGACAAACAAGGGGGTACCACATCTTACCCCCTTTGCAGACTTTCTATAATATACTTGGAGATACCAACTCAAATTAGTTTGATTCTTCAGTCTTCATACATTCTGTCAGAGCAAAACATGATGGTAGAGAAGCTAAGCAGGACCAGGAAAGACCTGCAGGAATGGAAACTACACCCTGGGGACTTAATTTATCCAAGTGTGGGAAATCAAGTAGATCTGTTTGCCTCCTCTCTGAACAGACGACTAAGTAAAATTCCATCCAGAATTCCATGCAAAGAAGCTTAGAAGACAGATGCCTTCTCATTCCCATAGACAGGAATATTGCTGTATGCTTGTCCACCCTTTACACTCATATCCAAGGTTCTTCTAAAGATCCAGAAGGACTGTCCAAAGATTGTTGTGGTTACACCCCCTTTGAGCTCAGGTAAGAGTGGTTCTTCGACACAGGCTGGATTTACTCACAAAAGACAGTGGTTGTTTGATATACCCCAACCTGAAAACTCTTCAGTTGACTGCTTAGATGATAGAATTTTGATACTTTATAGGGGCTTTTTTCCTGATGATGTGCAGTAGGTATTGAAGGAGGTCATAAATCTGCTATGAGGAAATCATACATGTGTAAGTGGAAAAGATTTTCTAATTAGTGCCATTCAAAGAACCATGTTGATCTTAAGGCCCACCTGCCTCTGGTTTCTGATTATTTGTGTGAATTAATGTCACCTTGTTTTCCTTTCTCCTCCATCAAGGTTCATTTATTAGCCATATCTGCTTGTCTGCCTTTGAATCCCCCTTTTTAACTATTCAGAAGTCAAACAGTTTTTGAAAGCTGTTTTGCATATCCAGCCACCAAGAAAACAGGTGGCTTCTCCTTGGGATCTTAACGTTGCACATGAAAAGCTTAGTCTTGTTCCATTTAAACCAACTCACCAAACTGAACTGAGGTTCTTAACAAGGAAGACTGTTATTTCCTTTTGTCATTTTCAGCATGCTAAGCCACTTCTTGGCTTATTTGGTGACTTTCTTGAAAGGTCTGGAATCTGTAAGTATTCTAGAGACAGTAACCCAGTCTTCTGTATATAACTTTACAAAGCCCTTCTCCAGGTCCAGGAAAAGTAATTGCTAGGACTTTACAAAGCCCTTCTCCAGGTCCAGGAAAAGTAATTGCTAGGATCATTCTCCAGGGACTCTTTGATTCTTATTGATTTCCTCCACACTTGTTACTTGTTCTATGATAGTCTAACTAATAGCTTTGGCTACTGCAACAGTGATCTAATGTTGAGCATAGTACAGTTGTGTAAATAAAATTACCATAACTGTAGATTTTCCAATAGATCATTGTTGCAGTAGCTCTACTCTCATTCCAGCCCTCTGTTTTGTGCTGATGTTCTTCATGTTTCACTGTTGCAGTCATCACACTTGGGTATCTGCCTGCAGGTAGCCCTCAGTCGGCCTGAATACTAGAGTCTTGGGATTTCTGCATCAGATGCTGTCACCTCTTCCATGACGTCAGTTCATCAGAGGTATAAAACATGCAGCCAACACAATAACATCAGTTTTTCTTGCCGTGCGGGAGCCCAAAGCAGAAGCAGTTCACAAGTGCTGGTTGGCCACTTCCTGAAATTTTCATTTTTCGAGTTTCAAACCTGAAGTCTTCTAAAGCTAAGTACCCCATTGGGGATCCTTTTTTCTTGCCCTAACCGATGTCAGAAAAAGTTAACAATTGTTTTGCCTGTGGAAAGTAAATACCTCATAGAGATTTTCATTCTTACCGCGTAATCTGTTTAGGCCCAGACCATGACATTCCTCGCTGTAGGTTTTGTGCTTTGTTTAACACCCGAACTATTCGTCATCGGGCTATCTTTGTCACTAAATTCTTTCGCTGTCATTCTCTGTTTTCCAAAATGGCTTCCATAAGCCATCCGACTGCTGTTCTTCCGAAAAAACGTAAGGATAAAGACAGACAGACCGCATAGGTCCAAAACTGCCGACGATGCTTCTGTTCAGCTAATCGCCAGTTCGCCGGTACTCAGTGAGGT
The DNA here is from genome assembly GCF_019279795.1 of Protopterus annectens. Lineage (NCBI taxonomy): Eukaryota > Metazoa > Chordata > Ceratodontiformes > Protopteridae > Protopterus > Protopterus annectens. Next base: position 217,269,648 of record NC_056726.1, read on the forward strand.
GCTTTTGCAGCCCCTGATACCTGCTTCTACAGATTCGCAGGCCACTTCTGAGACCCATTCGGAGTCTGGTATGCCGCGAGATGCTTCTTCAACTATGGAACCTGTGGATGTCTCTACCTTGGATGGGTCTGGGGCCGCTGTGCAGGCACTGGCTTCTGAGGGTGTATTCTGACCTTCCAACAGTTTTTTCCATTAAAAATACCAAGTTTCTCAGGCCCAGAGTTCGCACTACACCTAGAAAACTGATGACCAAAGTGCACGCTCAAGCTCCCTTGCCACAGAAACATATGCTTAGAATGGCTGAAGACCTTATAACTTTAATTAGGGGAAGCCAGCCTTCCCCCTCTAAAAGACAAAGAATTGATTTTCCTTCTTATTCTACAGACCATGAATCCGACAACTCTGATCACCAGGACATACCCTTATCTACCTATGAGGATTCTGATGCAGAAGATTCCATTCCCTCTGGCTCCCCTCTAGAGTACTTTTCTTTTGGTGAAATTTTGCATACTTTAAGAGAGCATTTCCACTGGGAATGCCAGGACTACCCTCAGTCCAAAAAGAGACTCAGAGAACTTTTAGACTTGCCTAAGCACAGGCCTCTAGCTATACCACCTGTCCTGTACATTGTAGATGATGTCTTCGTGGAATCCAGTCTTACTCCTGATACTTTACCACCAGCTCCTAGAAAGCCTGACAGGTACTACAGAGTACCTGACTCTCACAAGTTTTTCTTTAAGAATCCTACTGCAGATCCAGGGACCTAAAGGCATTAAGGCTACTACAGCCAAAAACCCTACCCCTTCGGACAGGGATTCTAGAGCTTTAGACAGATGGGGTAAGTAGGTATATACCTCTGCAACTCTTGCCATCAGGGCTTTGAATTGCCAGTTTCACATGTTAACATACCAGCAGCATATTATGGAACTAATTAAACAAAAATGTTGCTTCCAGATTGTGCAGAAAATAAACATTTAAAACAGTTAATGCATTCTGAAAACCAAGTTAGTAAACATACCTTGTAGTGTGGTTTTGATGCCTTAGAAGCATTTTGCAGGGCTGCTGTCACTGGGTCTGTACTGAGAAGGCATGCTTGGCTGAAGGAGCAAATCTTGCCAGACCATGTCAAAGCAAAATTACTAGATGCTCCATTAAACCAGGAAAGGTTGTTTGGCACAAAAGCAGAAGAAGTTCTTAAAAAGATGGAGGAAAAAGCTAAATCTATGCAAACTGTTAAAGATTTCTTACAGGTACAGCCACCTAGATTCAGTAGGCATTGGCCTTCAAAAAACTGGTTCTTTCCAGTCCCTCCCTGGCCTTCACAGTCCAAACCCAGCGGCAACAGGCCACCAAGACTACAGTCTCAGGGGTACACAGAGATCTAAACAATGGAGTGCTCCCTCTTCTAGAACAGGTAGTGGTAAGCCACCTCCTTATGGAAAAAGTTCACAATGACTTGTCTTTCTTTGTTCCCAGCAAAGCCCAAGTACTTGCACCCCTAGGAGAAAGGCTTGCCCTGTATGCACAAAACTGGACGTCCATTACACAGGATCAATGGGTCCTAAACATTGTATCCCAGGGATACAAATTCTACTTCCACTCACTGCCAACCCCAAGCGGGTTGCCAGACCTTCCTGTAAACCAGTGGGCAGAGGCTCAAAAGCAAGTACTTTCTCTTCTCAGTATCAGGGCTATTCAGCCTGTTCCAATAGAGCAAAGAGTGCAGGATTTTTACCCCAGAGTGTTCCTGGTGCCCAGAAAAGAGGGCTCTTGGTGCCCTATCCTAGATCTGTCCATTCTCAACACCTTCCTGGTTGTCCCAAAATGCTTACACTACAACAGCTGCTTCCTATGCTAGCCAAAGACACCTGGCTAGTCACCCTAGACCTAAAAGAAGCTTATCTGCACATCTCCATAAGGGAATCTTGCAGGAAATATCTATGTCTCAGGGCAGGTTCTACGCACTATAAGTTTGGTTATCTACTGCGCCCAGGGTATTCACAAACTGCCTGGCTCCAGCCATTGCATACTGCAGGCAGAGAAATATTCAAATTTACCCATTCTTGGATGATTGCCTGATTCAGGCGGACAGCAGGCAGTCAGGAATTGCTACTTCAGCACCTGGAATTTGTAAAGAGACTTCTAACCTCAGTGGGGTATACCATCAATGAAAAGAAATCACATCTGGTGCCCAGCCAAAAGATTGTATTCCTGGGAAAAAGCTTGAACACAACTTCCCAGATGGCATTCCTTACTCCAGAAAAGCAGGTTTATTTGACAGACTACTTCAAACTAATGGCCAACAAAACCCAGCTATCTGCAAGAAAAATACTGCAAGCCCTAGGGTTCATGGCCTCATGCATTCTACTAATTCCATATGCAAGACTGCATATGAGGAAACTTCAGTGGTACTTAAAAAGTCTCTGGTGCCAACATTCTCAGGACCTGGAAACAATGATTCCTATCATTCCTTGTCTGAGGGCAGAGTTCCTTTGGTGGGCATAGGCTTGCAACCACAACAAGGGACTCCCTTTCACTCAACTCCTCGCCGCCCAAACCATGACAACAGATGCATCAGACTATGCATGGGAGGCTCACATGGCAGGCAAACGCATTCAAGGCAAATGGAGCCCAGGCCAAATTCACCTGCATATCAATCAAAAAGAAATGTTAGCTGTACAGAATGCTCTGACAGCCTTCAAATAAATTATCCTTTCAGGACAACTGTTGATAAAGACAGACAACACCACAGTTATGTGGTACATAAACAAGCAGGGGGGAACTCATTCCTACCCACTCTGAAGTTTAGCCATGGCCCTGCGGAACACAGCCTTTATCAACCAAGTGTACTTGCAAGCTCAATTCCTGCCAGGAAAACAAAATTCACTGGCAGACGACCTAAGCAGAAATCTACTGGACCCACATGAGTGGAAACTGGTGGACCTCTTTGCCTCCCCCCAAAACCATCAATTGAGCAAATTTTGCACCAGAAATCCCCACAGTCAAGCATGGAAAGTGGATGCCCTATCTTTTACATGGGAAAACCTCTCAATTTATGCCTTTCCCCCTCTGCCCCTCCTCTCAAAAGTACTACTCAAGATCAAACAGGACAGACAAGGACAATCCTTATTGCACCAAACTGGCCCCGTCAGCACTGGTACCCACCTATACGCAGTCTGACAGCAGTGCCACCCTGGCACCTAAATCAGACCTCCTCCCTGCTGCCCCAGCAGGAGGGACATATTCTGCAATCTCAGCTGCAAACCCTGAACCTTGCAGCCTGGCTTATTCCCTAAATACACCACCAGCAACCCTTAGCAAACAGGTGCTGGACGTCATCCTTGAGGCCAGAAGGCCTAGTACTAGGAAATCCTATTCAGAAAAGAGGAGAAGATACTGTTCTTGGAGCCAGTCTCAAGGAAAGGACACAGCCGTACCCACCTTACCTCAAATCCTAGATTACCTAGCAGAGCTGCTCCACAAAGGCCTATCCTGTTCATCGGTTAAGAGTCATGCCTCTGCCATCTCAGCTCATTATTATACTGAGCCACCTCTCTTTTCTCATCCTCTGGTCAAACAGTTCCTGAGAGGAGCTAACAATTTAAGACCCCCGAGGAGAGCTCCCACTCCTGCCTGGGACCTTAACTTTGTACTAGAGAAGCTCACACTTCTCCCTTTTGTGCCTGCTGCTACAGCAGAGTTAAAATTCCTCTCTTGGAAAACAGCCTTACTTCTAGTCATCACTTCAGCAAGAAGACTGTCTGAGTGGCAGGCCCTTATGGCTGTGGAACCCTTCATTGTCTTCCATGCAGACAGGGTTTCCCTTAGGACTAACCCATCATTTATGTCCAAAGTGGTATTCAGTGTGGCTTTAAACCAATCCATCTATTTACCCACCTTTTTCCTAATCCACAGAATAAAGGGGAAAGGATCCTGCACTCCTTGAACGTGCACAAACAGCTTAGGTTCTACCTTGATAGGACTAAACCATTCAGAAAATCTGATCAGCTGCTGGTCATCTTTGCTACAGGGGCAGAGGGCAAGGCCATTTCAAAGCAAACCATCTCCAAATGGATAGCACACTACATCCATTTCTGCTACAAACACCATGGAAAATCTACCCCACAGGGGATCAGAACCCATTCCACTAGGGCTACCTCAACCCCTACAGCATTTCTTAGTGGAGTCCCTACCAGGGACATACTGGAAGCTGCAACCTGGAGTTCTGTACACACCTACACTAAGCATTACCACTTATCTTTTTTTTTTTCTAAATCTAGAGCTGGATTTGCTACAGCAGTCTTACAAGGCCTGCTAGCCAGCCCTAATACTTCTTGACTGCTTCCACCCTTCCTCAGCTTTGGGAATCAACCCAAGTGTGATGACTGCAACAGTGAAACACGAAGAACATAGTACAGTTGTGTACACTTACCATAAATGTAGATGTTCGAGTGTATTCAGTGTTGTAGTTTTGGTTACCCTCCCTCCAGCCCCCTGACTTATCTATACTTTCTACCTATCATCTTTTTGGTCATATGTTATGGCTATGGTATTTACTATTTACTGGGTTCCTGACATCTAGGGCAAGAAAAATTGATGTAATGGCGTCAGCTGCATGTTTTGTACCCCTGATGAACTGACGTCATGGAAGAGACGACAGCATCCGACGCAGAAATCCCAAGACTCTGGTATTCAGACCAACTGAGGGCTACTTGCAGGAAGATAACCCAAGTGTGATGACTGCAACAGTGAATACACTCAGACATCTACATTTATGCTAAGTGTACACAACTGTACTTTTGTTGTGTCACCAGGGTGAATATTCCTAGCATTTTCTTTCATCGCTGTTGCCTCCCCTTTTAGGGAAAGAAACCTCTGATCTTTTTTGCACTCTTCTTTTATGCAGAAGTATACCTAACATACATACCATTAAATTACCTCTTACTATTTGAAACCCTTTGATTATACTGCATCCTGGTAAACTGAACAAAAGAGGGACACTCAGCCTCAGTAAAAGATAAAGACAATTGTATCATGAAATATGATAATTGCATATCTCAAAGATGCCCATACCTATGGAGTAAACTCCCCATCAATTTAACTAAGCCCATCAATCTATACTTTCAAGAAGTAGTCGAATGACAACATGGACTCTCAAAAATTCCAACATGGGATTTGGGGCATCAAGCTCCTTGATGGCCCTTAGGCCTTCAGCTTGTTCAGCAAACGTATGAACATAAGAACCTATCTATGTGATTGACAAGAGTGAAGCACTCCACAGGTTTCAACCTTATATGGACTATACCTACTTTACTTACACTTTATTTTCCAACATCAGGATAAGTGTGGTGCAGCTTGCATCTTCCATATGCATACCTGTCAACTGTACAGATTTTCGTAGATTGTCCAGATTTTTGGGTCACATTTTTGGTCTGTTCCTCATAAAATCTGTGTTTTCTGACAAATTACCGGGATGATCTGAGGATCGAAGTCTCTATAAATAATGACAGATATTTGAGTTTCAGACTTTAAATCCTTCAGAAAATGTATGTTAAAACAAATTCTGTTATTCTAACAACTTTCTAAGCTTATAAGAATAATATTTAAAATATGTCCCTATTTTTGGGCCTTTGTCCCCCATTTGGTCAGTCTTTGTCTAGATATCTTGCACTGAGAGGTTGAGAGGTATGATTGTGTGGTGTTAAGTTGGGAATGGTTGCTGTTGTTGTTTATGTAGTTTCTTGTTTTTGTGCTGATTTACATTTATAAACCATGAATGTCCAAATTGGAAATCATATTCCCAGTGAAATCTTGGAAGAAATACACCAGTTAAGGCATTCAGTCATAGTTAAATACAGCTTGCAAAGCAAGTATTAAATGTGAAATGAGTAAATCATGCAAATGTTTAGGCTAAATAATGAAGTGAACAGATGACAAATGAACTACTTAGATTAAATAATGTGCTTGACAGGGGAAACCAGATGAAGATGCATTACATAATTTACAGGCTTGATGCATACAATCTCTACAGATTCTACAATGAGAGTGAAATGATAACCATGCAAGGTATGTTGTCACAAAGACACATACACTGCAGATACACTGCAGATAGTACAGAGTTTACTAAAGTCTGACATAAAAAGAAATGAGGTTGAGAATGAAAAAAGGAAAATATAAATTCTAGAAGAATATAAAGGTTTGGAAGGCTTACACGATTTAAGTAATCTATAGCTGGACCAATTACACTGCAGGTATCCTTTTGCTAGGTCTTGAAATCACTCTTTTTAGAAATACACCTAACACTGTATAAGAGCTTATTCCAAACTCTGCCCATAGTAACAGGGATCCATGAGGTAATAAATGTATTTGTTTATTCATGTATGAGTTTATTTATTTTGTTATTCATTTATTTATGCTTGAATTTGGAATGTCCACTAGTCTGTTTAGATTGACAAGGTTCATAAGGGGGGGTGCTGCAAAATGATTTTGTCAGATAAGGAAGGGCAGTCGGAGGAATATAATAGTATATACGCAAAACATAAGCAAGTTGCAGATAGATGGTGACTGAAATTTAGCCACTAAACTTCCCACAGTGACAGGCAGTAGTACATTCTACCATGCTAGCAGCTGGAAATCAAAAAGTTCTTCTGTATTCTGGCGACGGTGTGTCTGCTCTGGGAGAGTAGTCACTTGGTGAGTAAGTAAGCTACATACTAGAAGGATGGTAGCAAAAAAGGAGATTCCTGAGGCTACCCTGGCTGTATTCACTAGGAAAGTCTTGGTCTTATAGAATGATAATTTTTCCATGCAAATCAAATTTAATTGGTTATCGAGGAAGCAAAAAAGCTGCTTTACAGATCCACATCTTTAATGACAGTTTAATCTGAAAGAAGTAATACTCATTCTGTGACTTATTTTTGCAACCTGTAGAACTGCATCTGGTGTTCTGATGGCATTGCATGCTGTGCTCAGCACTACAGTGCTTCAGAATCCATGGAAACATTTCTGTTACTCTGTAGTTTGTGGGATTGCAAGGGGAAGTGCACAGGTTCAACACAGATGCAGCTGCATTCAGTCCAGCAGAGTTATTGATGACTTCTGTGCTGCGCATGTATCCATGTCCCTTGTGTTATACATGTAAACATATTCTTATGGTTAGAATATATTTTGTGTAATAAAGCCCTGTCTGATGTACAACATACATAGCAAACTTATTTTCAGTATGCACTGTGGTTCTCAGATGAGTGGCACTTTATTGTACATCTGCTCAGTATTTGCAATGCAGATAAAATACACATCTAGAAACACCTGCCGCATGTACAACAAGTATGTATCTACTACCTCATGGTACTTGTATGTGCATTGGTGTTTGTAGTGCACATACTGGACATGTGGAGCCTTGTGTAGTGCACTGGACATGTGGAGCCTTCTGTACCATGATAAGTACATCTTGTTCTCCACTTAAAATGTCATATTAGCTGACAGCCACATCTCTTGTTAGTTTTGTGATGCCCATGCCCTGGCCCAGCAATCAAGGAGCCTCCATCCTCACCACTAACACCAGAGAGGGCATCTCATATAGGAGAATGGATAACAAATACACGCAGTAAAGTGCAATTTCCCTTAAGAGCACACAGAGATCACATTCAGTCTGGGCTGGTTGCTCCCTTGCTCTCCAGGTCCCCAATATGACCCCCCCCACTGGCACAGCTATAGGGTCCAGATCCCAGCCTAGCTGGCAAGCTAACCTGCAGTACCCTCTCTGTCCAACCAGTGCTTCGTGTCCCTGCCCAGGTAGCTGACACACACACACACACACACACACACACACACACACACACACACACACACACACACACACACACTTTGAGATAAGTATTTATACAACTTTACAGACACTCCTGGGAAAGGCTGACACAGATTCTCCAGCTGTGCCCCTATACCCAGACTATATGGTAGTAATTCCTGCCACCACCAGCTAATAATTATTAGCTACCCAAAGGCCCTTAAAAGGTTGTCTAATTATTACTGTGAAATATTATTATCCAATAGTAGGTGTGACTAAACAGTCTTAAGGCTTATTAGAGTGGCTTTGTACAATAAACTCTATAAATATGCAATGTACTCTAGGGCTTAACTTATCTCTACATAAACCAGCCACAGTTGAAAGGGGTTTGAAAATATTTAATAATAAATACTAAAAACACAAGACAATATTACTACACCACAGTGCTGCTCAAGAGTTCAGAGATCACACATCAACTTAAAATAACTCAGTAGTACAGTTCGGACATAACCGAAAAACACTTAGTCTAATATTTTTCTTATTCCTAGCTATTGCTACAAGAAAACATACTTCTAAGATAACTTACTTAAGAGAGCATAAGGCAGTGCTGAGTTGGATAGTCCAAGATCAAAATGCTTTCAGTCTCTCTCTGAGCAATACTTTTTAAAATCACTAACAAACATTTCTGCTGGGCCCTCCCAGATTACATCATTTTGACACTTAGGTTTTCCCAGTATACACATTACATTACCCCCTGGTTTCCCAGTGAACATTTTGACACTTAGCCTGGGGTTACCAGGCCAACAGGCTATATTATTTAGCAAGCTAACACCTGCTCAGGAAGCTACAACAGTAAAAGAAATTTCACGTGTACACTCTAGTAATTATTCCTTAAGTTAAAACAATAGAAAGAATGCGCTAGCCCAGACAGACTGACTCCGAGCTCTGAAGATCAAAGAACATACAAAACATAATTTTAATTTCAAAGAACATTTGAAATGCTTTACTTCGTTTTCTTTACAGCAGATGGCCATGTTGCTATAATCCTAAAGTATTTTCTTTCATTTATGAAACAAGCCTGTATTTTACATTTATATTTATAAATGCCAGAATTATGTATCAAATTCTATTTGGCTAGGCTGGCAGCCTTCACCCATCTCTACCCAATCTTCACACCCCCCCCCCCGGGGAACTCAAGCTAGTTTTTCAAGTGACCCTTAAAAAAAGCCGCTTGAGAGGGTTAGGTCTATCTGAATGTACCTCACCCCATTCCCTGTGTTAAGAGCCCATCTGCATTGGCATTGCTAATTCCACTGCAGTGTCGCACTGACATATCATATGCTGGCAACCCAAGGCTCCATCTTAGCAACTTGGCATTTTGCTGGCTGGCTCTGTTTAACCATGTTAGCGGGTTGTGATCTGTCATTACAGTGAATTTTCTTCCATACACATGAGGCTGAAGTTTCTGCAATGCCCACACTATGGTTAGACATTCCTTTTCTACAGCTACATAGCATTCCTCCCTGGGTTGGAGCCTATGACTGAGATAAACCACTGGGTGCTCTTCCCTCTCTGAATAAATCTGGCTAAGTACAGCCCCCACCCCATGGTTCGAAGCATCCACTTGCATAACAAATTCTTTGCTGTAATCTGGACTTGCAAACACAGGGGGTCCTCCCAAAGCTTTTTTAAGCTTCTGGAATGCCTGCTCACATGCTGGGGTCCACACTACCTTATCTGGCCTGTTCTTCTTTGTCAGGTCTGTGAAAGGAGCAGCTATGGTACTATAACTGGGGACAAACTTTCTATAATACCCTGCTGTCCCTAAGAATGCCCTCACCTGCTTTTTAGTAACAGGTGCAGGCCATGCATGAATGGCTTCCACTTTGACAGATTCTGACCTTAAGTTACCACTCCCCACTCTCTATGTCCTAGGTAGGAGACCTCTGCCATACCCGTCTGACATTCGATCGGCTTAATGGTCAACCCTGCCCTCTGTAGTCTGCCCAGCACCTCCCTGACATGCTGAAGGTGCTCTGGCCAGGAATGGCTGTAGATGGCAATATCATCTAGGTAAGCAAGGGAAAACCCTCCTGCTCCTGCTAGGATATTATCTACCAGCCTCTAGAAAGTCGCTGGGGCATTCTTCATCCCAAAGGGCATTTTTGTGAACTCATACAAGCCAAAAGGAGTCGCAAAGCCTGACTTCTCTCTAGCACTGGGAGTTGAGAGCACCTGCTAGTAACCCTTAGTAAGAACAATGGTTATAAGATACTTAGCCCCACCCAGCTGCTCTAGGGTCTCATCTGTCCTAGGCATGGGGTAAGCATCCGACTCTGTGTTTCTATTTAATTTCCTTTAATCCACACAGAACCTGGTGCTGCCATCCTTCTTTGGCACAAGCACCAGTCGGGAGGCTGAGGGACTGTTGGACTCTTGAATCACCCCTAGTTACAACATCCCCTGTACCTTCTCCCTCAGGGTCTGTCTGACACTCTCAGGCACCCTATAAGGGGCCTGCCTAATAGGCCTTTGGGGTCCTGTATCCACCTAGTGCTGCACCAGGTGGGCACCCCCTGGTTTCCCAGTGAACATGTCCCCAAATTCCTGAAACACTGCTCAGATTTCTTGAATGTGGGTAGGAGATAGCTGCTGGGATATTGCTACCCCTTCCACCGAGGTGTCAGCCTGACCCTCACTGAGGAGATCAGTCACCAGATCTCCCTCAGACTCCTCCTGCAATCCACTGCAGTTGCTCAGCACAAGGACCTCCCTATCATGGTAAGGTTTCATCATGTTAACATGGTACAATTTGTGCCCCTGCTGTCTGCCTAGCAGTTCCACCATGTAGTTAACATCACTTACCTTTCTTACCACCTTGTAGGGTCCCTCCCAAGCTGCTTGCAGTTTGTTGTGTCTGACAGCAATGAGAACCATTACCTGCTCCCCCACAGCATACTCTCTAGCTCGAGCAGTCCTGTCATACCACACCTTTTTCTGTTGTTGGGCCTCTGCCAGGTTCTCCTGGGCCTTGCCCATGAGTTCCCCGAGCCTTGTCCTGAGGTTTAGAACATATGCCACAACAGACTCCTTGTGAGACTTACACTTACCTTCCCACTCATCTCAAATTAAATCTAGAGGTCCCCTCACCCTATGCCCATACAGCAACTCAAAGGGTGAAAAACTTATGGACTCCTGGGGAACTTCTCTGTAAGAAAACAACAGATGGGGCAAATATTTGTCCCACTCCCTCTTAAACTGATCTGCAAATGCCCGTAGCATGGAGTTGATTGTAGAGTTTAACCTCTCAATAAGACCATTAGTCTGGGGATGGTAGGGGGTGGTCTTCATGTGCTTCACCCCACAGGACTTCCACAGACAAGCCAGCAGGTCTGACATGAAATCGGCACCTCCCTCAGACAGTATTTCTTTTGGGAAACCCACCCTGCTGAAAATGTCTAACAAAACATTTGCCACCTTCTCTGCCTCAGTGGAGGACAAAGCTACTGCCTCAGGGTATTGTGTAGCATAATCCACTACCACTAGGATATACTTTTTCCCTGTGGAACTTGGGGTATTCAGAGGACCCACAATATCCATAGCTACCCTCTAAAATGGCTCCTCAATCACAGGCAAAGGCATCAAAGGAGCTCTCTCCTTGTCTCCTGCCTTGCCTACCTTTTGGCACTGCTCACAGGTCCTGCAGTACCCTGTTACATCTCTGAGAATTCCAGGCCAATAGAAGTTCTGCATAATATGCCTCTTTGTACGTTTTATGCCCATAATACCTGCAAAGGGAATATCATGGGCTATGGCTAGAAGCGCCAGACAGTAGGCTCTAGGCACTACCAACTTCTGTACTCTCTCACCTTCTAGCCCTCCCTCAGAGGTCCACTCTCTGTATAGTAACCCTTTGTCCCAGTATACAGGTTTCTCCTTCCCTTGAGAATCAGGTGCCTCCCTAGCTACCTGCCTCAGGCCTTGCAGTGTAGGGTCTGAGAGCTGAGCCTGTCTCAACTCTCTCTTTGTAACCCTTCCCAGCTTCCCTTCCACAGGAAGTCTGGCATCCACTGACAGTGGTGGCTCACTGTCAGCCTGGGTACTACTACTCACCTCTACCTTTGCATTTACCCTGTCCAAGGGAATATCAGTACCCACAAGCAGTTGTGGCTCACCTACAGTCTCACTGCTACAGTGTAGCCCACTCCCTAAAGTAACCACCTCACCAGTCCTGGCTGCAAGTATGCAGTCTTTCTGGGTCTCCCTCAGGCTACCAGACCTACATGCTTGTCTCGTAGCCTGACTGTGTGTAACTGCACAAGCACAGGGTACTGCACTATCAAAATCATTCCCTATCAGGACATCTGCAGGTATATCCTCAAACACACCTACTTGCTGGCTTCCTCTTCCACCTTCCCAGTCAAGGTGAACACTAGCCAAAGGTATTTGGAATGGGATCCCTCCTAAAGGCCTGACTGGAGTAGACTGCCCAGGCAAGTAATGCTCCTTTGTAACCATTGCAGTGCACTGGACATGTGGATCCTTGTGTACCATGATAAGTACATCTTGTTCTCCACTTAAAATGTCATCTTAGCTGACACCAGCATCTCTTGTTAGGTTTGTGACGCCCGTGCCTTGGGCCAGAAATCATGGAGCCTCAATCCTCACCACTAACACCAGAGAGGGCATCTCATATAGGAGAAAGGATAACAAATACACACAGTAAAGTGCAATTTCCTTTAAGAGCACACAGAGATCACAGTCAGTCTGGGGCTAGCTGCTCCCTTACTCTCCAGGCCCCCAATAAGACTCCTCACTGGCACAGCTATAGGGTCCAGATCTCAGCCTAGCTGGCAAGCTAACCTCCAGTACCCTCTCTGTCCAACCAGTGCTTCGTGTCCCTGCTCAAGTAGCTGACACACACACACACACACACACACACACACACACACACACACACACACACACACACACACACGCACACACTTTGAGATAAGTATTTATACAACTTCACAGACACTTCTGGGAAAGACTGACACAGATTCTCCAGCTGTGCCCCTATACCCAGACTATATGTTAGTAATTCCTGCTACCACCAGCTAATAATTATCAGCTACCCAAAGGCCATTAAAAGGGTGTCCAATTATTACTGTGCAATATTATTATCCAATAGTAGGTGTAACTAAACAGTCTTAAGGCTTATTAGAGTGGCTTTGTACAAATAAACTCTGTAAATATGCAATGTACTCTAGAGCTTAACTTATTTCTACATAAACCAGCCACAGCTGAAAAGGGTTTAAAAATATTTAATAATAAATGCTAAAAACACAAGACAATATTACTACACCATAGTGCTACTCAAGAGTTCAGAGATCACACAGAAACTTAAAATAACTCAGTAGTATAGTTCTGACATAACAGAAGAACACTTAGTCTAATGTTTTCTAATTCCTAGCTATTGCTACAAGAAAACACACTTCTAAGATAACTTACTTAAGAGAGCATAAGGCAGTGCTACGTTGGATAGTCCAAGATCAAAATGCTTTCAGTCTCTCTCTGCGCAATAGTTTTTCAAATCACTAACAAACATTTCTGATGGGCCCTCCCAGATTACATAATTTTGACACTTTGGTTTTCCCAGTATACACATTATGTCATTTTGACACTTATCATGGGGTTCCCAGGCCAACAGGCTACATTATTTAGCAAGCTAACACCTGCTCAGGAAGCTACAACAATAAAAGACATTTCACATGTACACTCTAGTAATTATTCCTTTTAAGTTAAAACAATAGAAAGACTGTGCTAGCCCAGACAGACTGACTCTGAGCTGTAAAGATCAAAGAACATTCAAAACATAATTTTAATTTCAAAGAACATTTGAAATGCTTTACTTAGTTTTACTTACAGCAGATGGCAATGTTGCTACAATCTTGAAGTTCACATTGTACAGTATTTTCTTTCATTTAAGAAACAAGCCTGTATTTTACATTTATATTTATAAATGCCAGAATTATGTGTCAAATTCTATTTGGCTAGGCTGACAGTCTTCACCCATCTCTTCCCAGTCTTCACAAGGTTATCATGCAGTGTACTGCCACTCATCTTTGTGAAACTATACCATATAACACTGTGCAAATGAAGAATGTTCTCAATGTTCTCCTTGTCTTACTTGGGCTGTACTGTAGGACTGCATCAGTTTTACCTAGGCTTCTGATTTACTTATTGATAAGGCTAAAGACTTCATGAACTGTTCATGTAGGTTGTTTCCCATTTGAAAAAGTCATTGGGCAGGTTTGGGGATGGTAGATGAGGGTATCCTCCAAGGCTACTGCAGTGTGATAACATTGGCTGTGGATAGGCAGATTATACATATTGCATGTCAGAATGTACATCTCCATCCATAAAGTCTTCTCTTCCTCTACACCTACCCATCACTACAAATGCAAGGCTGTCCTTTCTGTTGTTGCTACTTTATCTCATGTGCAAGTGTTAAGCTGTACCAGTTAAAACAACTATTTGTGACCAGTTTTTCTACACATTAGTCAATTAGACAAATGCTCCTTTGCTATAACTTTCTGTGCAAACCTCAATGCAATATGGTATTGCATTTGAAGTGTCTTTTAATAGAACATTAGGTATCACGTCTTGATGTATACAGTCTCTAAGGTTCAGCTGAGGTGTTAATGACCATTTGTGTGCAAACTTCACAATTAACTCCATCTACAAACTTTTTATCTAGTGAAGTTCTTGCTTACTTCTGCACCATTCTTAGGACTGAGTAAGGAATTTCATATTTTCTCTAATATGCCACAGCAGGCAGTTTATAACTGCATTCAGTATGCATGATGAAAGATGTATTGAAAGGGTCTTCCCAAGGTTGTTAACATATTAGCGTGGAAGAAGACATTAGACATGTGGACACCTTGGTAGGTAGAAAGAGGGGCCATCCATATTGCACTGTTAAGACTCGGGTCTGCAAGACACATTCATATATGCTGTAAGTGCATGTTGGTTGTATCAACTCTGTATCAATTAAGGAACTCCTAACTGGCTTAGCTAACAGAGCTCTTCCTTGAGCAAAATCTCCTGTCTGTACTGCAGCCTAGCTGTGCATGTAATTCGTACATCCACATTGCTGTTTATAAGTGACACAACCAATCTGGTGATATTCTGAGGAGCACCGTCTATCGTAATTTGCAATACCATTCATCTGATTCCCAGTAAGGACAATGTAATCCAAACTGCATTGTATACTATGCCATTGTCACTCACTTTGTTACCTCACTTTATACTTGGTTTGAACTGAGTGTGACATTAAAGTATAATTGTTTGTTTGCATTATTCCAGTTAGGTTCATTTGCTTTTGTCCAAGCACAGCAGTGTAGCACATCATCTTGCACCTGTTTATGAATATTGCACAACAATGGTGCTATGTGACACTCTGTACTGAACATACTGTGTTCATCATAGTGATCACTGCTGCAGTAGCCTTAGCTGTACAGGTCATGTCCTGCAAAGGATATAATAATTGGTCAGCTTCCAAAGCTTTAGGGCATCTTCCATGCACCCAAACTGTCAGGCAACTTGAGCTGAGCTGACTAAAAGACAAATTTGGGCACAAAGTCTTTCACAGCTTTACTGCCTCCAAAGAGTACTGTCGTCTGAGGTTTTCAAGGATCAGCAGTAGCCTTGTGTTTTCCTTTGCTGGGCAGATAATTTCCTTTTGGAGAAAAATAACTTCCGTGTTCCTAATTTTGTTTATGTTTTATTATGCACCTCATAAGAAATATTTTAAAGCTAGGAGTGCTGTGCTTTAAAGGACTTTCTCAAGACTGTAATGTACTGTTAAATGGAATGCTTGTATTTCATGTTAGTTTAAAATTGGTGTAAAGTAACTGAAAACATTTTTTTTCTGTGGAGAAATTGTGTTTATTTTACTTTTGTGGTGCTAGCATAGTGTTTTAAAGTGCTTTTTCTGTGTTTTTCTGTAAAAAATAAAGTAACTGGTAGTGTTTACATGCAATTGCAGCTTGTCTTCCCAGGAAAGAGCCAACATTTTCGGCTTGACCACAAAACAATATACCAGGCCTATAATGTGTCCTTTCAGCCACAAAAATAAATAATTAAATAAATAAATAAATAAATAAATATATATATAAAATAAGCAAACAGCCTGTGCCACCACAGCAGGCTAGCAATTTGCCTTAGCCACGGGTGAGTGACTCTGTTGTGGCCATTTGTTGTACCTCAGAGCTTTCATATTTTACCCTGTATTCCTCTGGTGTAACACCTACAGCCACTATGGACTAGGGGTTAGCCACTTCCTCTGTGGCTGTCGGGGTCTCCTCAGTGGGCAAGGGAGAGACACACTTGTTGGTCCTGGAAGTGAGAACAGGAAAGGTTTTCCATTTGTGTCAGGATGCTGTGCCCATCCTTCGGGAAGCTGCAAATAGCCATTAATAGCATGGTTGGCCCCATTTTTCCTGAAACCATGCATACATTTATTCTTCCTCAAACTTCTTTGGATTGAAGTAGTTTACAGGGTCTGCCTCAAGATTTAATTCAGGCTATTGATGCTTCTTGTAAAGTAGCTTCTGGTAAAAGAAATATTCCTATTTTTGTGAAGAGATTCAATATTCTGAATCTGAACAGAAAGACAGAGGGACAGATACAGTGTTTTTCCTCAGATAGCTCAGTTTCTGATTCTCCCTGTAAGGATTTCTTTTTCTCTGAGACTGTCACTAGAGTGTACAAGTGATTTCAGTGGAAGAACACTGGTGTTTCTCAGTCCCTCAGAAAATACCATGAGTTATTGCAGAAAGATATTCGAGAACCTATACCCATTCCACCTGTTCCGTCTGCTTTAGATGATGTGTGTTACTACCTGTTAAAAGTGGAATTAACTGAGTCTCAACAAAGTATAGGTAAACAAACATTTAACAAGAAATAGCAGGGGGTTCCAAAAAGAAGTCTCAAACTTCCCAAAACCAAGGACAGTCCTACAAATTTGAATGACTGTTCAAGAGACCTTGCTAACCACTCCCACCCTGGCCTTTTTTTTCTTCTAAAAAGTTGGAATCTCCATTTTTCTCTTTGGCAACACAATTTCAGAAAAATGGGTTCTGAAAATTATTCAGTAAGGTTACATATGGCAGTGGGAGGATTTTTTTCCTTGTCAGGGGTCATTCCTTATCCTGTAGATCAGACTCTCTTGTTTCCACCTGTTCTTCATCACATGCTGTCCCAAGGAGTGATAGAACCTGTTTGTCCTTCCCAGGTGGGGAAGGGTTGTTATTTAGGGATGTTCCTAGTGCCAAAGAAAGAAAATTCTTGGAGACTAGTTCTGAATCTTTCCTTCCTAAACCAGTTTGTGATAATGCCCAGAATCAAAATGATGCCACTTTACAACCTGTTACCTCTTCTTCCTCCCTCAAGTCTCCTGGCAACCCTAGACTTAAAATATGCTTATCATCATATCCCTATTTATCCAGACTTCAGGCATTTCTTAAGGTTTTGTGTCTCTGCATCATATTATCTCTGCCTTATTCATTGGACTATCCACTGCATCAAGAGTGTTCACAAAGTGGCTAGCGCCAGTTATAGCACATTACAGCTTACAGGGTATCCACATCTTTCCATATTTAGATGACTTGCTTATCTTTGCAGAGCCTTTTTTCAAAATTTCGGGAATCCCTCTCTTGGGTGAGAGATCTCTTGCACAAGCTGGGATTCCAAGAGAACATTCAAAAGTCTTTCTTAAATCCCTGACACAGGATTGTATTTCTGGGATGTCAACCAATCACCTCAGTTCGAAGAGATTTTCTGCTACAGGAAAAATATTGTATATTTTTCTAGGTCTATTTCTTATGTTTTCCACTCAAATTTCTGTCACTGTGAGGGAATATCTCATTATTTTTGTATCTGTTGGCATCTAGGATTCTCATGATACCCCATGGGAAGACTCCACATGAGAAAGATACAGTGGCATCTGAAATCTTTTTGGTCCCAGCATCAGCACCCTTTATCTTTTCTGATCCCATTACTGGAGTTGTCAGAAGAGAAAGCACTTGGTGGAGACGATAGATATTCTTAAGTCAAGGTCTCCCATTCTCCTCTCCTGTTCCAAAACAGTCAGTTACCACAGATTCTTCAGACTTTACTTAGAGAGCAGTTTCTGAAGGAATAAAAATGCAAGTAGTGTATGACACCATAGACAGATGCAAGCACATTAATAGGGAGATGCTTGCCCTGATCAAGGCACCCAAGTTTATGAACTATCTTTGGACTTTGTGACATCTTCAAGTGGTTAAAGACAATACCACTGTTATGTGGTGCATCAACAGGCAAGGGGTACCTGGTCGTACCCACTTTGCAAATTAACCATATTAGCTTGAGATATAGCTTTACAACACAATCTCACCCTACAGGTATCCTGCATTCTGTCAGAGCAAAACTATGTGGTAAACAAGCCGAGCAGGACCAGGGCACACCCTCATAAATGGAAACTAGATCAGAGGATCTTCTAAGATTTAATCCATCTATGGGGATTTTTTCAAGTAGACCTCTTTGCTTCTTGTCTGAACAATTAACTGGCAAGGTTTAGTTTTAGGTCTCCATGTAGGAAGGCCTGGAAGACAGATGTGTTTTCTTTTATTTGGATAGGAATGCTTCTGTATGCTTTTCCACCCTTTCCACTAATATCCAGGGCATTTATAAAGATTCAGAAGGAATCTTCCAAGATTATTGTCGTGACTTCCTTCTGGCCCAGGCAACCATGGTTCTCCCTTTTATCGAAAATGACCAGGAGCAATTACCGCAAGCTTCCTGACAGACTGTATCTACTCAAACAAGAACAGGGGTGTTTGATACATCCTGATATCAGTCAACTTCAGTTGACTGCCTGGATGATAGGGTCTTAGTTCCATTTGGGCACCTGTTTACTAAGGACATACAGCAGGTACTAATGGAGAAAACAAAGCCCGCTACTAAAAATACATGTATTAGGAAATGGAAAAGAATTTCTAGTTGGTGCCAACAGCATAAAAAGCACCCATTCAGGGTTAGTTGCTCTTTCATTCTACAACATTTATGTGAGTTACTGTTCTAGGGCCTTTTGTTTTCCTCTATCAAGGTTCATTTATTGGCCATTTCAGCAGTCTTCCCATGGATCCTCCACTTCCAATGCAGTCTCATGTCAAAATGTTCTGAAAAGGGGTTTGTATACGAGTCCTCCAAGAAAAATAATAGCCCCTCTTTGGGATCTTAACTGTGAGTTAGAGAAGCTAACACTTGTTCCATTTGAACCTGTTAATTTGGCTGACTTGAGGTTCTTAAAGCATTCCCTCCAGTAGAGCTTTATTGAGTGTGTACCTTTAAGTCCCAGTGGGTGTGGCTTGATCCTTTAAGAAATGGTCAAATATCAGTACAGTTGTGTTTGCCATCATATATGCTTCAAGATAAAATATTCTGATACCTCATATGTAGCTTGGTTTTGGAATTATTAATGCAAATATGAACAAGCAGTATTTGATAACTGCTGAAACACCTGAAGGTACACCTGGCTGTAATGAGTTAACATGGAAAACAGTTTTACTAATTGCTCCTACCTATACAATACTGCATTTCTTCGTAAATAAGACCTAACCAGAGAATAAGGCCTAGCATGGTTTTCCAGGGTGATCATGATATAAGCCCTACCCCAAAAATAAGCCCCAGCTAAGATCAAGAACACGACGGACGTTTTGAATTATAAAATAATATTATTGACATCCATTGACTGAGGTTATCATACTCTGCTCGCCATTTTTGGACCATTTGGACATCCAACTTCTTCTCTTTGCAGAAAGTCATAAGATTCTTTCCCTGGGAGTCCTCCACAATTCTTACTGTAACCCTAATTATCACTCACACTTGACGGTTGAGATCCTTGACCCATAAACACTGGCAGGTGTACTTTGATCGGTCAAAGTACAGACAACGTGCGTAAAGTGTGCACACTTGATAACGAACGGCTGTGATTGTGTCTTCTTAACCGTCACCATTTTGTGTTGCCACTCCGGTTTCGTAAGTCTTCAGTTAACACCCCCCCAGACAAGATGAGTGCAAAAAGAAAGAGCTATTCCATTGAGTACAAGAAAGGAATCGTGCAGGACTCCTGGGGACTGAATCTGACGGCTTTCTGCAAAGAGAAGTTAGATCTCCAAATGGTCTGAAAATGGTGTGCAGCATACGATAACCTCAGTCAACAGGCTGAAGAGGGAAATGGTAAGAAGTGCAAGTGTGGATTAGATCAGCAACCATTATTTCCTGAGCTGGAAGACATCATCTGTGATCGATTGCTAACAGGAGAGCAAAGGCTTTTGTTGTGTACAGGGCTGATATTCAAGGATTTGCCCGTACAATGGAACCACAGTTAGAAATATCCCCAGAAGAATTCAAAGCATCACAACATTGGCTGGATGGCTTCCTTCAGTGATATGAACCGTCTCTAAGAAGATCAACAACACTGTTCAAGCTGGAAGATACTGAAGTTATTAAACGTGCACTTGCGTTAAGTTATTTGTTGATGGCATCGACTTTTCTAAATACCAACTCTCCAACATGATTGCTGTGGATGAAACTGCAGTGTTTATGGGCCAAGGATGTCAAACAACAATTATTCAATCTACATTCCCTCCACTGGTTACAGGAGTGCACATGTTACCTGTATTTTGTCAATTTGTCTAAGAAAACCCCACCTCTAATCATTTGTAAGGGCAAGAAAGATAAGATTGAACGTGTTTCAAGCATTTACATTCTTGAAACCAAAAAAGCCTGGTGCACACAAGCAGTTATAAGGAAGTGGGTTGATATAATGCTGCCACTTGTTTTGCGAGGTGGTGAAAGATGCCTGCTAGTCTGTGATTCAGCCAGCACTCCCCACGCTAAAGACATGAAGAAATTCCTTGCACGGAGAAGACTAGATCAAATAATGAATCCCACAGGAATGACTCCCTATCTCCAGACTCTTGATATTGCAATAAACAAGCCATTCAGGGACCATTTGTGCATGGAAATCAATGACTACATTGAAAATAGAATGGAGAGAAATCAGCATGGAAACTTTATGAAGCCTAGCCTGCAAGAGGTTGTGACTTGGGTGAAAAATTCATGGGATAAAATCACTGACAGCTGTGCTGCCAATGCACTACGAGCAGGCTACGGACAAGCAGTGGTTATTTAAGGAGAGCTCTATTACTAGGCATGACAGATTGGGGCCAATGGTTCTACAGGAAATGGAGTTGCAAGAAATAAAGGCCAGAATTTGGGGGTTGGAGACTTACGACAATGTTCCAGAAGAAGATGACTTGACTGTATTTGAATAACTTTTCCATTATTGGGGCAACAGAATAGATTGCTTCTGCTTTCAGTTTTATTGCCCTCCTCCAATATACATGGATTAAGATTTTTCTGCACTTTCTGTTAAGCATGAAATATTGCACTGTGAAAGCCAAGGTGTAGATATTCTGAAGTTGAAATGTTTGTTGCACTGTTTATGTAGAATTCTCACACAGCTGTTAATACGTTACTTAGAACTGTTGCCCAGTAACAGAAAAGTACCAAGTAAATGCCAATTTGTGTACATGAATAAATGTTGATTTGTATACATGAATAAATGTCGATTTGTGTACATGAATAAATGGGGATTGTTGTACAGGGGGGTAAATAAGGCATCCCCTGATATTAAGCCCTAATACATATTTCAGTGGGGGAATGAGTATAAGACATGGTCTTATTTTTGGGGAAATACAGTACAAGTGGTGGGACGTCACCCGGGGCTGGGACCTGGACTCTGACGGGGCAACCTGTCATCCTTAACTCCTGGAGGCTGCCAAACTGTGCCGTGTCCCCATGCCCTCGGAGCCTCTCAGGGGGACCTCCCTCCGATCCCAGCCAGCCTCTCGGAACTCCCCTTGGCCGCTGAGGGGCAAGCCTGCTCTCATCAGGACTTCCATGTCCCCCTCTTTTCCAGTCCAGAGCACAATGTTCCCCGTCTCCCACATATCCCCTGCAGGCTGCCAAACTGTGCCACATCCCCGTGCCCTCGGGAGCCTCTCGAGGTACTTCCCTTTGATCCTGGCTGGCCCTGTGGAACTCCCCTTGGCCGCTGCGGGCAGGTACACTCACATTGGGGCTTGCACGTCCCCCCTGCTTTCCCATCCAGAGGGGTTCTGGGGACTTTGCGATATTTCAGGGACACTGTCGGGTACTGGGCGAGGTCGGACCCCTTCCCCCTGCCTGCCAGGAGCTCTCTGGGCCCAGCAGACTCCCACCAGTTGCTCCCTTGAGGACTTCCATCACAGGGGCTCTGCCTGCCCCTCTCACCTGGGCTGGAGCTCTCCTGACCCCACAGCCTTCTGCCAGTGGCTCCCTTAAGGACTTCCACCTGGAGGGGGGATGATCCAAACCCTCTCACCTGGGCAGGAGCACTCCCTCCCTGGCTGCTTTCCACCTCTCTCTGTCCGGACCCCCCTCACCAGTCTGGAGCTCTCCCAACCCGGCAGATTTCTGCCCCTCTCTCCCTTCCAGACTTCTATGGAGAGGGACCCCCTCTGAGCTTCCACTTCTATGTGGGCGGGAAGGCTGTTTTCCCGGGTTACATATCTCCTGGAGACTGCCAAGCCATGCCTTGTCCCTGTGCCCTCGGAACCTCTCAGGGGGACCTCCCTCTGATCCTGACAGGCCCCGTGGAACTCCCCTCAGCCACCAAGGGGCAGGCCTGCTCTCACCAGGACTTCCCCATCCCCCTATTGTCTGGTCCAGAACACCATGGACCCTGTCTCCCGCATATCCCCTGCAAGTTGCCAAATAATGCCCTGTCCCTGTGCCCTCAGAGCCTCTCAGGGGGACCTCCCTCTGATTCCGGCAGGCCCATTGGAACTCCCCTCAGCTGCCGAGGGGCAGGTATGCTCTCATAGGGACTTCCAAGCCCCCCTCCTTTCCAGTCCAGAGCTATTCTGGGGACTTCATGACATTTCAGGGACGCCACTGGGTACTGGGCAAGGTTGGATGCCTTCCCCTGCCTGGCAGGAACTCCCTGGGCCTGCTGCCATCTGCCAGATGCTCCCTTGAGGGTTTCTGTCATTGGGGGCTCCACCTGACTTCCGTTCACCCGAGTAGGAGCACTGCAGTCCCTGTGGCCCTCCACCAGCCCTTCCCTTGAGGAATTCTATCATGGGGGGCTCTGCCTGACCCCGGTCACCCAGGCAGGAGCACTCTTAGCCCAACAGCCTTCTGCCAGATGCTCCCTTGAGGACTTCCATCCCACTGAGGGGGCACGATCTGGACCCTCCCACCCAGGCGGGAATACTCCCTGCCCAGCCACTTTCCGCCTCTCTCCCCCTTCTGAAATTCCATCCTCGAGAGGGCCATGGTCCGGACCCCCTCACACAGGTGGCAGCTCTCCCAGTCTGGCCATTTTCCGCCTCTCTCTCTCCCTTAAGGGCTTCCATCAGGGGGGACCCCCTCATGGCTTCCACTTCTACCCTGTCATGGCTTCCACTTCTACCCAGGTGGGAGACCTCCTTTCCCGGGTTACATAACTCCTGGAGACCACCAAATCGTATTGTGTCAACCCTCCTCTCAGAGCCTCTCAGGGGAGCTTCCCTCCGATCCTACCCAGCCTCGTGAAACTCTGCTGGGCCACGAGGCCTCAGCCAGTCCCTCATCTAGACTTCCGTTACACCGGTTCTCCCCTTTGCCCTCCACACTCCACATAGGGCTTTCAAACTCGCAAATAGTCTGGCCCCAGTTCCCAGCATCTCGGCCCATTTCATCTTGCACCTCCATCTCTCTTCTCGGCAGCACCAGGCACCAACAAACATGATTTGCTTCAAGCCTTATGCCACGTGCCTCCTTGCCTCCTGAGTGGTGCTGTTCACAGGGTGGCATCCCCGCAGTGCCAGGTGAAGGACCAGAGGCTGACCCAGCACCTGCAGATGGTCCTGGGTGCGAGACGTCACAGTGGCCGTATCTCCACACCCCGGGGGGGCTGGGATGACTGGATCATAGACCTGGCTTCCGGTGTGCACTTGGCTCACCTGCACTGCTGGCCAAGTCCCCTGGCCAGTCCTGGGTTCGAGACACCACGACGGGCATATATCCTCTCCCTGGGCACCGGGAGGACAGGATCCCAGATCAGACTTCCCCAGATGGACCTCTGTCCTCTCTCCGGAATCACGTACCCACCGCCGGGTTGCCTGTCTGGAGTCAACACTTAAGCCCGAGTACACAATCCTCAGCCCCTTCCGCGCCTGCAGGGGTTCCAGCTATCTGGATAGAGGTGTGGGAGGGTGCTGAGTGAGGGGTGCAACCGGGGACCTTCTCCCTCAGGGGATGCCCGCTGCCAGGCC
>NC_056726.1:217296327-217401961 GCF_019279795.1 Protopterus annectens
ACCCAGTGTTTGGTTCATCCCGCAGTACCAGTTCTGCTTACCAAATGTGGCCCACTGGGTGCTCGCATTCCATGCACAGCTCCAAGTCAGTGAGTCGGGCTTCTTATTCATTTAAAGTTTGAGACTAGGTTGAGATAATTTTGGCCTCAAGACCTCTAATCATTCACTTTACCAGATAAAACTGGGTCCGCCGAGTGCCAGCTGTCTTGAGGGAAACTTCGGAGGGAACCAGCCACTAGATGGTTTGATTAGTCTTTTGCCCCTATACCCAGGTCGGATGACCAATTTGCAAGTCAGGACCACTACGGACCTCCACCAGAGTTTCCTCTGTCTTCGCCCTGCCCATACATAGTTCACCATCTTTCGGGTTACGCCAGGTGTGCTCTTGCTTCACCTCCCCGATGAGATGGGTGAGGTGGGCCGGCTGTGCACCCTCCATGTGGGGCGGGGGATCCTGCCTCAGCCGGTGTACACTGGCCCTCACTTTCATTGCACCGTGGGGGTCTCTTGCCCACCCTCAGACTTGCCCACCTGTTAGACTCCTTGGTCTGTCTTTCAAGCTGGGACAGGTGGGTCACCAAAGTTGCTGCGGTCCCTGGGCACCCAGGGCGAGCCCAGGCTGCACTGAGGGCAGTCTGGCCCAGTCGACAGTCGCGTCGGGAGCCAGGGGGGTCCCCAGCCCCCTCCGCAAGGGTGGGGGTAGGTGTGTAGGCGGTCGTCTCCCACAACCCCGGGGCACAGTGAGGGCTGATGTCGCGGGCTGTAACACTCCCCTCTGAGGAGGGGAGCTACCTTCTGCGTGGCCTTCTTAGCCAACCAGTAGCCAATCGCGGCGCACAGCCGCAGAGGAAGTGTGCCCAATGGTGGTCGGAGTGCTTGGGGATGGTCCCCCACCCCCCGAGGGGGAGGGGGATCCACCTCACCCGGGCAGTAGCACGGCCGCTGAGTTGAATCCTCTGGGTGGACTGCACGTACCCCACCCGTTTACCTCTGAATGGTTTCACACCCTCTTGAACTCTCTCGTCAAAGTTCTTTTCAACTTTCCCTTACGGTACTTGTCCACTGCTGGTCTCGTGCCGGTGTATAGCCTTAGATGGAGTTTACCACCTGCTTTGGGCTGTATTCACAAACAACCCAAGTCCAGGAAGACCTGATTTTGACATGCTGGGGGCTGCCACCAGCCTCACACTGTCCGCGGGCTGAGCCTCGATCACAAGGACTTGGGCCCTATGGACGGCACCAGGGAGATGGACTTCCACACATCACATTTCCCTATGCCCATCGCCCGGGTGGGGATTCGGTGCTGGGCTCTTCCCTCTTCACTCGTTGTTACTGAATACTAATATACTTAAATTCGGTGGGTCGCCACATCTGATCCGAGTGTTGTCGGGGGTTGGGATGGTGCGGACCTTGGAGGTGGACAGACTACCCATCCTCCACTGGCCCTCACACACCCACTCCCCGCCACCGGACTCCGGGCGGTGGAGGATGGCCAACACGGCCCCGGTGCATGGGAACCGGGTGGGCAGGTATCAGGCTCCGCCCCGCAAGGACAGCCTGGTGGTGGTACCACCAACAGCCTCTGGTGGGGCAGGCCGAATGCACTCCTGCTCCCTCCCATCCTTGGACTGGCTTCCTGGCTCGGGGTGGTGGGGGACTCCTCCATCCGTGTCTCTCCCTGTGGGGATGGGGGGCCTACAGTGGGCTCACTTGACTCCCTGGCCATGCCCTCAACGAGGGCCGGACACCCCCAGGAGCAATGGAAGGCACAAAGACCTTCAGACTGGCGTAGACCCGGGAGTAACCTGGGGCCACCAAATGCAATCAAAGTGTCTATAATCAATGTGTCCTGCAAGTCACATTAGTTCTCGCAGCTAGCTAGTTCTTCATTGATGCATGAGCCGAGTGATCCACCGCTGGGAGTCGTACAGTTCTCATTCTCCTGGGGCACCACTGCCTGCATGGCATCGCACCTCGAGACGAGCACACAAGGCTTCACGGTCATCGCTGCGGGCACCCGGACTGGAGTTACTGGCCCCGCAATGCAGGATGGCAGGGAGTTCCCACAGCGGCCAGCGCATGGCCGTACCACCGACCTTCTGGGTCTTTGAACTGATTCCTCGCATGGAGAGGGACATCCTCTACAGGTAACCATGACCGACATTGAGGGGAGAGAACTCCGGTGTGCCACCCCCGGGTGTGGCCCGATATAGCCAAAGGGGAGGCCACTGCCACCCCCGCTGGGACAGCACCCTCTCCCTCCCCCTACCACATGGGGAGCCAGCCACCAACGGGGCACATGGTAGATTGCACTGCTGGGTGGGGTGCACCCTCCACCATCATCCACTTGGGGCAGGAGAGGAGTGCTCATACTTCCCACCACATGGATGGGACCCCCTACCTCCCACCACCGGGAGGTGAGGGGGGACAGACACCAACCCTCATCTCACTCCTTTCCCTCTCTCTCCCCCCCCGGGAGCCACAAGCTCAGTCCTGCCAGCCTCCACCAGGGTGCATGGAGAGATGGGAGTCAGAGAGAGACAGAGAGAGAGAGAGATGTAGAGGGTCAGGGCAGTGGAGCGAGGAGAGTCCCTGGTATCTGAGGATGGTACCTGCCCGTGACCCTCAGCGTTCATGATCCTTCCGCAGGTTCACCTACGGAAACCTTGTTATGACTTCTTCTAGATAGTCAAGTTTGAACGTCTTCTTGCCGCACTGCCAGGGCCGTGACCAACTCCAGCAGGGCTGATCCAAGGACCTCACTAAATCATCCAATCAGTAGTGATGATCAGTGTGTACAAAGGGCAGGGACTTAATCAGCTCGAGTTTATGACCCGCACTTACTGGGAATGCCTCATTCATATTGAATAATTGCAATCTCCAGTCCCTATCACGAATGGGGGTTCAGTGGATTAACCAGACCTGTCGGCCAAGGGTAGATACATGCTGATCCATTCAGTGTAGCACGCGTGCAGCCCCGGACATCTAAGGGCATCACAGACATGTTAATGCTCAATCTTGTGTGGCTGAAAGTCACTTGTCCCTCTAAGAAGTTGGAGACGACCACACTAGGCTCCATAACTAGTTAGCATGGCGGAGTCTCGTTTGTTATTAGAATTAACCAGACAAATCGCTTCACCAACTAAGAATGGCCATGCACCACCACCCACAGAATCAAGAAAGAGCTATCAATCTGTCAGTCCTTTCCATGTCCAGGCCGGGTGAGGTTTCCAAGTGTTGAGTAAAATTAAGCCGCAAGCTCCACTCCTGGTGGTGCCCTTCCATCAGTTCCTTTAAGTTTCAGCTTTGCAACCATACTCCCCCCAGAACCCACAGACTTTGGTTTCCTAGAAGCTTCCTGGCAGGTCATGGGAATAACGCTGCCGAATCGCTAGTCGGCATCATTTATGGTCGGAACTACGACGGTATCTGATCAGCTTCAAACCTCTGACTTTCATTCTTGATTAATGAAAACATTCTTGGCAGATGCTTTTGTTTTCTTTCGTCTTGCACTGGTCCAGGAATTTTACATCTAGTGGCACAATACGAATGCCCCCGGCCATCCCTCTTAATCATGGCCCCAGTTCCGAAAACCAACAAAATATATTCCATTATTCCTAGCTGAAGTATTCAGGTGACTGGCCTTTTTTGAACACTCTAATTTTTTCAAAGTAAAAGCTTTGGACCACTAGGTCACTCAGTTAAGAGCATCGAGGGAGCATCGAGAGGCAGGGGCTGGTACAGGCAGTAGCTCACCTCGCAGCGGACCGCCAGCTCGATCCCAAGATCCAACTATGAGCTTTTTAACTGCAGCAACTTTAATATATGCTATTAAAGCTGGAATTACCACAGCTGATGACACCAGACTTGCCTTCCAATAGATCCTTGTTAAAGGATTTAAAGCGTACTCATTCCAATTACAGGGCCTTGAGTGAGTCCTGTATTGTTATTTTTTGTCACTACCTTCCCAAGTCAGGAGTGGGTAATTTGCGCGTCTGCTGCCTTCCTTGGATGTAGTAGCCATTTCTCAGGCTACCTCTCTGGAATTGAACCCTGATTCCTCATTACCTATGGTCACCATAGCAGGCGCAGATAGTACCATTGAAAGTTGATAAGGTAGACATTTGAATGTTGCATCACTGCCACAAGGGCATGCGATTGGCCTGAGTTTATCTGGAGTCACCAAAGCTGCCGGGCCAAGACCCAGATTGGTTTTGGTTTGATAAATGCATGCATCCCTGGAGATCAGCGCTCGTCTGCATGTATTAGCTCTAGAGTTACCACAGTTATCCAAGTAACGGTGGAGCGATCAAAGGAACCATAACTGATTTAATGAACCCTTCACAGTTTCACTCTAGCGACCATTGCACTGAGACTTGCATGTCTTAGTCTTTGAAGCAAGCATATGCTACTGGCAGGATCAACCAGACAGGAGCACCCCAGAGGGCCATGGGCTGTTGCGGTGTGCATCAGTGCTCAGAGCCAGAGAAAAGTGGAAGAGAGCCCCCTCACACTTTGGCCATGCATAGATGCCGGGGGTGGCAGCTGTGTTACAGGACTCCTTCACTACGGCCTGGGCTCATCGGTCTTGCCTTGACTTCCACACTGAGGGGCACGGAATGCTCCATATCCCCACCTACACCTTGCTCCCACTGCAGAGAAGCTTGACCCACAAGCCATAACCCACATAGCCATGCCGTAGGGGCCTTCCGCCAGTGGGAGTCAGTCGACCCAATCGATCGGTGGACGGTGGGTAAAGGCACCTCAAACCCATGTGGACACCTGGCAGGACATCACCTGGGGCTGGTACCTGGATTCTGATGGAGTGCCCTATCTTCCCTTAACTCCTGGAGACTGCCAAATTGTGCCAGATCATGTGTACCCGCTGAACGATTGGGGGAGCAAACCTGCATGGTACGACCGGCTCCGCAAAACACCCCTCGGCTGCTGAGGGGCAGATCCGCTCTCATATGGACTTCTGGCTGGGAGGAAGAGGCCTGTGAGGGTGCCTCGACCCCGTGCAGACACCTGGCAGGACGTTCTTCCATGGGGCTGGGACCCAGACTCGCACTCTGTCGAGATGTCCCATCATCCCTTAACTACAGGAGGCGGCCAAATCATGCAAGATCACGCATGCCCGCCGTGTGATTCGGGAAGTGAACCTGCAGGGTGCAACCCGTGCCTCGGAAATCCCCTCGGCCGCTGAGGGGCAGATCCACTCTCATAAGGAATTCTGGCCAGGAGGAAGAGGCCTGTGAGGTAGCTTTGACCCCACGCAGACACCTGGCAGGATGTTTTCCCCCAGGGCTGGGACCTGGACTCACACTCTGATGAGATGCCCCATCATCTCAACTCCTGGAGGCTGCCAATTGTGCTGGATCACACTTGCCCACCAGGCAATCGGAGGAGCGAACCTGCAGGGTGCAACCACCCCCATGGAACTCCTCTCAGCTGCAGAGGGGCAGATCCAGTCTCATACGAACTTCTGAGTCCACCTCCTTTCCGATCCAGAGCTATTCTGGGGACTTAGTGATTTTTCAAGAACGCCTTTGAGAATGGGGTGGGGTCAGATGCCTCTGCCTGGCCAGGAGATCTCCGGGTCTTGCAGCCCTCCGCACAAAGCTCCCTTAAGGACTTTTGACTGGGCCTACCTCAGCGGCCCTCCCCTTTGACCTTGCAGAGACCTCTTTACCCGGCCCTGCCCAAGGCTCGCCTTGGGGACCCCACCACCTCCATGCCCCCTGCAGGCTGCCAACAGTGCTGAGTCCCCGTGCCCTCAGAGCCCTTCAGGGGGACCTCCCTCAGATCCTGTCCACCCTCGCGGAATTCCCCTTGGCTGTCGAGGGGCAGGTACACTCTCATCGGGACTTCCGAGCCCCCCTCCATTCCAGTCCAGAGCCATTCTTGGGACATTGCAACATTTCAGGGCCTCCGTCGGGTACATGGTGAGGTCAGATGCCTACCCTCTGCCTGGCAGGAACTCTCCAGGCCCACAGCCAATTGCTAGATGCTCTCTTGAGGACTTCCATTATGGGGAGCTCCGTCTGACCCCACTCACCCAGGCAGGAGCACTCCAGACCCTGCGGACCTCCGCCACCCCTTCCCTTGAAGACTTCCATTGTGGGGGGCTCCACCTGACCCACCTCACCCAGGCGGGAGCACTCCTGGCTCCTCAGCCTTCTGCCACATGTGCCCTTGAGGACATCTGTCCAACTGTGGGGGGCATGATCTGGACCTTCCCACCCAGGCGGGAGTGCTCCCTGCCTGGCTGCTTTCCGCCTTTCTCCCCCTTCCGGACTTCCATCCCAGAGGGGGCCACAGTCTGGACCCCCTCACCCAGGTGGCAGCTCTCCCAGCCTGACTGTTTTCTGCCTCACTCTCCCTTAAGGACTTCCATCGGGAGGGCCATGGCTTCCACTTCTATCCAGGTGGAAGAGCTTTTTTCCCAGGTTACGTAACTCCTGGAGGCCACCAAATCATAATATGTCAACCCTGCCCTCGGAGTCTCTCAGGTGAGCTTGCCCCCAATCCTTCCCAGTCTTGTGGAACTCTGCTGGGCCACGAGGCCTCAGTCAGACATTCATCCAGACTTCCGTGATGCCAGTTCTCCTCTTTGCCCTCCACCTAGGGCTTTCAAACTCACGCAGGATATGGCCCCAGGTCCCGGCATCTTGGGCCATTTTGTCTTGCTCCTCCGTCTCTCTCCTCGGTGGTGGTGCCAGGTGCCGATGAATGTGCTTCACTTTGAGCCTTCTGGCACATGCCC
This sequence comes from Protopterus annectens, assembly GCF_019279795.1. Taxonomy (NCBI): domain Eukaryota; kingdom Metazoa; phylum Chordata; order Ceratodontiformes; family Protopteridae; genus Protopterus; species Protopterus annectens. The sequence continues at coordinate 217,303,094 of NC_056726.1, forward strand.
CCTTGCCTCTTGAGTGGTGCCATTCACAGGGCAGCATCCCCGCAGTGCCATATGAAGGACCGGAGGCTGATCCGGTTCCTGTGGATGGTCCTGGGTGTGAGACACCATGGCGGCTGCATCTCCACACCCCTGGGGGCTGGGAGGATGGGATTGCAGACCTGGCTTCCAGGGGGTTGCCCTTGGCATGCCCACACTGTCGGATGACTCCCTCGACCGGACCCGGGTGCGAGATGCCACAGTGGCCATATCTCCACAGCTCTGGGGCCTGGGAGGACAGGATTGAAGACCTGCCTTCTAGGGGTAGCCCTCAGCATGCCTGCACTGTCGGCCGATTCATCTGCCTGGACCCGGGTGCGAGACACTATGGCAGCCATATTTCTGCACCCCTGGAGCCCGGGAGGACGGGATCACAGACCTGGCTCCCGGGGGCAGCCCTTGGCATGCGTGTGCTGTCAGCTGATTCTCCTGGCTGCTGCCCCCAACTCACCTCAGAGGACCCCACCGACTCCATGTCCCCTGCAGGCTGCCAAACTGTGCCGTGTCACATGTGCCCTTGGAGCCTCTCTGGGGAGCTTCGGTTCGATCTTGGCTGGCCTTGCTAAAATCCCCTCAGCTGCTGAGGGTAAGGCCCACCCTCATTGTGACTTCCATGTCCCCCCTCCTTTTTGGTCCAGAGCTCCATAGTCTTCGTCTTCCGTATATCCCCTGAAGGCTGCCAGGTTGTTCCATGTGCCCGTGTTCTCAGACCCTCTCAGGGGGATTTCCCTCTCTGAAATGGTCCACCTCGTGGAACTTCCCTCAGCCACCTAGGGGCAGGTCCACCTTAATCAAGACTTCCATGTGCCCCTGCTCTCCCATCTTGAGCACCTCTGGGGAATTTGCAATTTTTTGGGGATGCAGTCGTGACCCTGGCGAGGGCGGACGTCTTCACCCTGCCTGGCAGGAGCTCTCCAGGCCCTGCAGATGCCCACCACTTGCTGCCTTAAGGATGCCCATTGTGGGGGCCTCCGCCTGACTCTGCTCACCCAGTGAGTATCTCTCCAGGCCCCGCAGCACTCCTCCCGGTGCTCCCTTGAGGACTTCCATCATGGGGTCTCTGGCTGACCCTGCTCACCCGGGCAGGAGCACTCTTGGCCCCGCAGCCTTCCGCCAGATGCTCCCTTGAGGACTTCTATCCCATTGGGGGGCATGATACAGTCCCTCTCACCCAGGCGGGAGTGTTCCCCACCCAGCCGCTTTCCACCTCTCTCCCCTTTTTGAACTTATATCTCAGAGGAAGCCATGGTCCGGACCCCCCTCACCCAGTGGGCAGCTCTCCCAGCCTGGCCATTTTCCACCTCTCTCTCCCTTAAGGACTTCCATCGGGAGGGACCCCTCATGGCTTCCACTTTTACACAGGCGGGGAGCTCTTGTCCCAGGTTACATAACTTCTGGAGGCTGCCAAATCGTAATGTGTCAACTGTGCCCTCAGAGCCTCTCAGGGTAGCTTCCCACCAATCCTTCCCTGCCTTGTGGAACTCTGCTGGACCTCGAGGCCTCAGCCAGACCCTCATCAGGACTTCCATGTGCCCCTGCTCTCCCGTCCAGAGCACCTCCGGGGACTTTATGATATTTTGAGGACACCGTCTTAAGGTCTTCCATCGGGAGGGATGCTCTCATGACTTCCACTTCTACCCAGCGGGAGAGCTCTTTTCCTGGGTTACATAACTCCCGGAGGCTGCCAAATCTTAATGTGTCAATCGTGCCCTCGGACCCTCTCAGTGGAGCTTCCCACTGATCCTTCCCAGCCTTGTGGAACTCTGCTGGGTAGCAAGACCTCAGCCAGACCCTCATCAAGACTTCTGTGTGCCCCTGCTCTCCCATCCAGATCACCTCCAGGGACTTTGCGATATTTCGGGGACGCTGTCATAAGGACTTCCATCAGGAGGGACCCCCTGAGGGACCCCCCCCATGGCCCTCCCCCATGGCCTGCACTTGTCCCTCCATGGCTTCCACTTCTACCTGGGTGGGAAAGCTCTTTTCCCGGGTTACATACCGTGTTTCATCGTAAATAAGACCTAACCAGAGATTAAGGCCTAGCATGGTTTTCCAAGGTGGTCATGATATAAGCCCTACCCCAAAAATAAGCCCCAGTTAAGATTGTCAACAGCACACGATGGCATGTTGAATTATAAAATAATATTATTGACACCCGTTGACTGAGGTTATCATACTCTGCTCACCATTTTTGGACCATTTGGACACCCAAATTCTTCTGTTTGCAGAAAGTTGTAAGATTCTTTCCTTGTTTCCCTGGGAGTCCTCCATGATTCTTATTGTAACCCTAATCATCACTCACTCTTGACAGTTGAGATTCTTGGCCCATAAACACTGGCAGGTGTACTTTGATCGGTCAAAGTACAGACAATGCGAGTAAAGTGCGCACACTTGATAACGAATGGGTGCGGTTGTGTCTTCTTAACCATCGTCATTTTGTGTTGCCACTCCAGTCTTGTAAGTCTTAAATTAACCCCCTCCCCCAGACAAGATGAGTGCAAAAAGAAAGAGCTATTCCGTCGAGTACAAGAAAGGAATAGTGGAGGACTCCCAGGGAAAGAATCTGACGGCTTTCTGCAAAAAGAAGTTAGATCTCCGAATGGTCCGAAAATGGCGTGCAGCATATGATAACCTCAGTCAACAGGACAACGAGGGAAATACTAAGAAGTGCAACTGTGTATCAGGTCAGCAACCATTATTTTCTGAGCTGGAAGACATCATTTGTGAATGGATTGCTAACAGGAGAGCAAAGGCTTTGGTTGTGCGCATGGCTAATATTCAGCCATTTGCCCTTGCAATGGCACCACAGTTAGAAATACCCCCAACAGAATTCAAAGCATCACAACATTGGCTGGATGGCTTCCTTCAGTGATATGAACTGTCTCTAAGAAGATCAACAACACTGTTCAAGCTGGAAGATACTGAAGTTATTAAACACCAACTCTCCAACATGATTGCTATGGATGAAACTGCAGTGTTTATGGGCCAAGGATCTCAAACAACAGTTGATCAGAGGAGTTCCTCATCAATCTACATTCCCTCCACTGGTTACGAGAGTGCACATGTTACCTGTATTTTGTCAATTCGTCTAGATGGAAAGAAAACCCCACCTCTAATCATTAGTAAGGGCAAGAAAGATAAGATTGAATGTGTTTCAGGCATTTACATTCTTGAAACTGAAAAGGCCTGGTGCACATAAGCAGTTATAAGGAAGTGGGTCGAAGTAATGCTGCCACTTGTTTTGCGATGTGGAGAAAGAGGTCTGCTAGCCTGGGATTCAGCCAGCACTCACTGTGCTAAAGACTTGAAGAAATTCCTTGCATGGAGAAGAATAGATCAAATAATGATTCCCGCAGGAATGACTGCCTATCTCCAGTCTCTTGATTTTGCAGTAAACAAGCCTTTCAAGGAACATTTGCACATGGAACTCAATGACTACACTGAAAATAGAATGAAGAGAAATCAGCATGGAAACTTTGTGCAGCCTAGCCTGCAAGGGGTCATGAATTGGGTGAAAAATTCCAAGACTCTTCTCTGGAGGAATCAGTATTTCTGGAAGCCTTTGGCTCATCTACTTTCTGGGTTACTCTGCATATCAATGAGCTCATTGATTTCTAGGCAGGCATGGAAGAAACCTCATATGGTTTGAAACAATCCCCAAGAGACCATATCAGATTCTGGCTTCACCATTAGGCAGGGAATTTTGGGGTTAAGGGTTTCCAGTAGATGCCGTGGTCATGGCAGCAGGTACAAAAAAGGAACTCCCTGAACACAGTTCCACTGTTCATCCTCCAAATAGAGAGTCTAGGGCAATTGACAGATTTGGGAAGCATGTTTATGCTTCAGCGACATTTGCAGTCAGATCACTGAACTATTTGTCACATTTTACGAAGCTTCAAAGAGATTTGATTAAAGAGCTATTGAAATCACTTTCTGAAACTGAAACTGCTGAAGCTCAAAGTTCAGTAGTCTCTCAGTTGGCTGCCTTACAAGCTATGTCTAATTTGTCCATCAGGCTTGTTTTGCACACTGCATAAGGCACCTCATGGACTACAGGTTCAGGTATTTCCATCAGGAGGCATGCCTGGATATGCCTGTGTGATTTTGTGGAGCCTTTCAAGTCCTCATTTGTCAATGCTCCCTTTGACAGCACTTCTTTGTTTGGCCCCATAGTGAAGGACACACTCTCCAGGTGTGATAAAGATGGAAAGACCCTCTCTGCAATGGGCGTGCATTTTTCGACCATTCACAGGACCTTTTCCAGTAATCAATGGAGAGGTAAAAAATGTGGTTCAAAAAGTCCCAGGGTCATTTCCAGGAGACATGTGGAGATAGTTCCCCCAGAGGCAGAGGGGGACCTGTAATTAAAGTCAATGGCCCCATGGAAAAAGAGGTCAGCAAAACTGGGGGTCTACAGATTCCTTTTCAGACAGACCCTTTCAGGACTCCTGAATGGACACCCAATTGCCTACCTCTGGAAGCAGTCAGGGGTCACTTATCTCTGCACCAGAGAGCCTGGCTAGATGTAACAAAAGAGAGTTGGGAGCAGAGAATTATTTCCAGAGGTTATATAATTCCATTTTCCCTACCGCCTCCATTGTCAAAAAATGTCATGATGTTCCACCCAGTCAAAGGAAAGCAGCAGCACTAGAAATTCAAAAGCTGATAGGAAAAAAGAGTCATCCAAGAGGTCCCACCAGACCAAATATAATCTGAAACTTACTCAAGATTGTTTTTAGTGCCAAAGAAAACAGGGGACTGGAAACCAATTTTGGATCTCAGTGCACTGAACAAGTCAGTTCGACACAAAGTTCCAGATGGCCACATTTCAGTCCATTCTTCCCTTTCTGGGCAAGGATGACTGGATGTGCTTGATAGATCTTCAGGATGCGTACTATCACATAAAGATGAACAGACATTCTAGAAGGTAGTTATGCTTCCAGCTGGATGCCAGTCACTAACAGTTCACAACACTGCTCTTTGGCCACCAGGGTGTTCACAAAGTGCATGGCAGTGGTAACAGCTCACATAAGACTGCAAGGATTCTGGGTGTTTCCATATTTAGACAACTGGCTCATTACCACCCCAAACAGGCATTGACTGATAGATGCATGAGATCAAGTGGCACATACTTGTTCATATCTCGGAATAACCATAAATTACAAGTCTCACCTACAAACAACCCAGACATTAGAGTTCATTGGAACAGTGTTCAACACCGTGTCTATGGTAGCTTCTTTTCCACTATCAAGAGTGCAAATAAAAAGGATGCTGGTCAGGAAAATAATTAGCGGTACCAAAATTTCAGCCTGATTGATTCTACAAAGCTTGGGATCACTGTCAGCGGCAATAATTTTAGTCTCTTTAGCAAGATTCCACATGAGATTTCTACAAGGGATGCTAGCAGTACTGTGATCAATGCTTTCTCAACCCACGTCAGCTAAGATAAAAATAACTCAGGTATGCCAATGATACCTTTGCTAGTGGATGCAGTTGCAACAGGTGTTACATCATCATCCTTTCATCCTCCATCAGCCCAAGGCCATAGCGACCATGGATGCTTCCCAGATGGGGGGGGGGCATTTCCTGGGGAAAATAGTCCAAGGCACTTGGCCCCCCAAAGAGGCCAACTTGCATTTCAGTGTTCTGGAGATGAGTGGTGCTTTTGGCGTTGCAGGCATTCCAAGACTCTCTCCCTCTTGAGACAATTGCAGCCCAGACAGACAACTTGTCAGTAGTTTGGTACATCAGCAAGCAAGGGGGAACCAGATCTTATCCCCTGTGTCGAGAAGCCTTCAAAGTATTGCAATGGACAGTCTCTTCCATCCGCTTTCTAAGACCAATGCATATTCCAAAGAAGTCCAATGTGATGGCAGACAAACTGAGCAGGTCTGTCTTACTACCTCATGGTTGGTGTCTCAACAACAAAGTGACGGAAATGATTTTCAGTCAGTGAGGCCAGCCTTGCTGTAATCCTTTTGCATGCATTTTCTATGAACCTAATCTATCTCTCCTAAACAACAAGTGCAGCAGCTTCTTTGTCCTGATCCCCCCACTGGGGGAATCACCGAGGGATGCCCTACTCTATGATTGGCCCCCCGGTCTTATTTATGCTTGTCCTCTGACTCCCCTAGTTCCAAAATTCCTGCAGAAACAGCCTGGTTGAAGAATAATGTAATCCTCATTGTACCTTACTGGCCTTGACAGATTTGTTTTCCATTCCTTTGGCCTCATCTGCTATATCCACCTTGGATTCTGGATCCAATTGTAGGACCTCCTGTCTCATCCGACAGGCATGGTTCACCTGGATATCTCAAATCTCAAACTAACAGCATAGTTTCTCCAATTCCTTGCCAGACAGCCAATGCTCTCTTCCCCTGTCCATTCCATACTTTTATCTTCCCATAAACCTTCTACTAGGAAACTCTACAGGAGTAAATGGAAAAGGCTTGTTTGCTGGGCAGAGCAAAATCAGATAGACCTCTTCTTAGCTCCAGTTAAATCTGTTCTAGAATTTGTAGCACATTTATTTAATGAAGGTGCTGGTTCATCAGTTATTAAAGTCCAACTTGCAGCAATCTCTAACTTTCATGCGGGATTTCAAAATTCTTCATTGGCTTCCTCTAAACTGTGCAAGGCCTTTTTGAGAGGTACTCTTCTGTTAAGACTCCCTTATAAAGACCCCATGCTGGCATGGGATTTAAATTTGGCACTGCATGCCTTAATTTATTCTCCCTTTGAATTGACAGCTAAATGTGATCTTAAATTTTTGACCTGGAAAAATATCTGTCTGATGTTGTAAGTCTTCATTCATTCCTTACTGATGGGTTTTGGTTTCGTCATCAGAACCAGCTCGGTCAATACACAAGCTCGCACCAGCCAAAAAACTCTCGAGCTAAGTAATACCCATAGTGCCCCTCTCCTTCTTTCTTCAGATCTTGTTTGCCACATACTTCTCAAATGTTCCAAGCCAGCTCTCAGCTAAGTAGAAAACTTTTCTTCGATATATCTCTTCAAACCTTTTCAAATCTTCATTTCCTTTTTCCCTTTAGCGACTATTAATCCCCCTGTATTATTTTAATTCTCACATGAGCTTTTTCCCTTTTTCTTTCTGTTTCTTACCTTTGTGGTATTCATAGTACCATTGCTGGTACAGGCACCCCCTTACCCTTGTGCTATTTGCTATTACCATTGTTGGTATTTCCCTTCCCCCTCCGTTAAAAAAAAAAGTTAATTTTTCTTCTTCTTGGTGCCTTTACTTAACTTTCTCTGTGTAATTTACTGGTTTCTGCTGGTCTATTTAGGATTGTGAAATTGCTGACTGTTTATGGCTATTTTTTGATATTGTACTTCTGCAGTGTGACAAGTGTGGGGGAAAGATGCCCAGTTCTGATGGGCTTCTTTCGTGTGTCTACTGCCTCGGAGTTCCTCACATTCAACTGCAACCGCCGTGTGCTCTTTGTAAGAATTTTAGCTCTCGCACCCTGGCAGAGTAGAAAAATAAATTAATCCTAAAAGGATTATTAGAAACTCCTTTTTTGACAGCTCTTTCTGAGGCGGAGGTCTCATCACCTTCCAGAAAAGATAACAAAAAGAGAAGCTATTCAGTTCTGACTTCTCCAAGTTTCCAGGAGCCGAAGTCTTCTCAACAATTACCTGAACCAACACCAAAACTGTTGGAAATGTCTGCTCCATTACAGCACCAGAGCCTTCAGCTCTAGCTGTGGTGCTGAAGACGATGCCTTCCACGGAACGGACAACAGCGATACCTGCTTCGGTACCTATAGTTACTTCAGTACGAGAGACAGTTTCGGCACCGACAGTGATTTCTCTCATGGCTCCTTCATCCACGGTGCTGAAAACTGAAATTTTGCCTAGGACCAGATACTCACCTACAACTGACCCCTTCTTTGGACAACAGTACAGTTCATTTCTTGAGAGACCTGACTCTCCTTCTGGAGTATTAACATGTTCCACCAGGAGTCTTTCAGAACTCGATGTAGTGAGGCTGGTCAATCAGCTCCTAGCAGCCAGAGGAATCCCAACCCCCTACCAAGACTTCCCTCCCACCTGGAGCTGAAGGTTTTTCTGCACAGACTCCAACTTATCCTCCTTCAACCTCTTCTCAGGCTTTGGAGCCCTCAGTTCCGATGTCTATCCTGGTGCCTACTCCTCTAGTTTCCATGATGTTACCTTCCACAGTTCTGGAGTCTACCCTCTGGACTTCAGTCCATTTGGAGCCGATCCTCCATCAGGATCATGATAGCTTGGTGCCAATTTTTTCTACAGCACTGTCTATGGTTCCAGTTGTTTTGCCAGCTCCTAGTCCTCTCGGGGCTCCTATCCTGGAGGTGGGCTCATCAGAGCAGAATGTGACCCTGGTCCCGAGGTTGCCCTTCTCAGTTCTGGGCTTCCATCCTTCTTCAAGTGGGCTAGATATTCAGGTGATGGAGAGGGCTGTTGCTTCCGCAAGCATGCAGTTGGCTCCCCCAGCATCGGAACCTGATTGTTCCCTTTCCTTTGGTATGCAGCTGACACAGTCCACTACACAGGGATGTCAGGCACAGGAACAGCAAGAAACCCTTCTCCAGGGTACCTGCTCTTCAGAGTCCTCCTCAGGAGGTCCCACTGAGGAGCCACCCCAAAAGAGAATGTGCAAGAAGAAGCACGTCAATTTCCTTGTGGAATCCCTCAACAAAGATACAGATTTCAATGAGGGAGAAAGGTCCCCTCAGTCACCCCCCCTGAAGATGTCTCATTCGGAGACATACTGGAGATCCTGAAAGAGAGGAGTGACTGGAAGCCCATCAACCCTTCTACTGAGGAATGTGTATTCTTGCAAGCCTTCCATGCTCAACCCTGTACTTCCTGGGTGACCCCACCTGCAGATTAGCTGATTAAGCTCATCATGCAGAGTTCCTGGAAGGCCCCAGACACCATTGAGCTGATTCCCCAAAGATATGATAAATTCTTCTCTCCACCACAAGACCACTCTCACTGGTTCAGAGGTTTGGCAGTAGATTCCATTGTTGTGGTGGCAGCCAAAAAGAAATAACTTGTGGAAGAAAGTTCGACTGTCCATCCTCTGAACAGAGAGTCCCAGAAGATAGAAAGACTAGGGAAGTGGACTTCGTTTCAGTAACCTTTGCTTTATGGTCACTGATCTACCTGGCACATTTTTACATGCTTCCAAAGGGACCTGATTACAGACCTTTCAAGTACTTTAGTAGGGGTTTTGCCTAATAAGGTTTGGGATAAAGTCACCTCTCAGCTTGCCACCCTATAGTCCATTTCTAACTCCTCCATGTGGTTGATCACCCATACAACCGAGGGGGCAGCCAAAGCAGCTGGTTTAGGCATTGTCATGAGACATCACGCCTGGATGAGCTTATGTGACTTTGCGGACCCCTTCAAGTCTTCCTTTGTCAATGCTCCTGTTGACCAGTCTTTCTTGTTTAGCCCAAAAGTTAAAGATACATTAGCTAGATGTGAGAAGGATGGAAAGACCCCGTCTGCCATGGGTGTACACTTTTCCTCCCCTCAATGATCCTATACCAGGAATCAGAGAGGTGAAAAGATGTGTTTCAAAAAGTCCAAAGGACCTTTCTGGGACACATGTGGTGAGCAATCCCCCTGGGGCAGAGCGGGGAACTCTGGTTCCTATAACCTGATTGAACATTTAGGTTAGCGAATACCTAAACGTCAATCTGGTAATAGTGAAAGCAAAAAACTGCGAATGGCCAATTTAACACTGGGAAATAATTCCCTTGGCCATTATGAGGATTTTGCCCCTTTTCCCACTGTAGAGTGATGTCGGAGTTGGTATATTTATTTAGGGGGTGTAGGGGGCACAGCCCTCCACATCGGGGGGTGTGGGTGGTGAAGCCCCCCACTTCATTTTGGTTTAAATTTTTTTTTTGTGTCCAAAGGAGTTCATTCCCTGCGTTAGATTGGCCATTCACTGTTTTAAATTTTTGATATTACTAGTTCGACATTTAGGTATTCGCTAACCTACACATTCGATTGGGTAATATAGACGTGGGAACTCATCGGGAAGATGCCCCTTACATGGCAGAGGGGGCCCGTGAAACCACGGCTCCAGAGATTCTTTCTCTGGACAACCCTTTCAGCGCTCCCGAAGAGCGGCCCGATTGCCTACCTCTGGAAGCAGTTGGGGGATGTTTTTCTCTGCACCACTTGGCCTGGCAATCGATAACATCAGACTCCTGGATACAGAAGATAATGATCAGAGGTTACCGTATCCCCTTCGATCTTTACCCCAGGCCACTAAGGCGAATCCCCAATGTCCCACCCAGTCAGAGGGATGCAGCAGCATTAGAACTTCTAGAACTGCTATGAAAATGAGTCATCCAATCAGTCCCACCAGACCAGATAGGATCCAGATTTTACTCAAGGTTCTTTTTAGTACCAAAAAAGGCAGGTGACTGGAGACCAGTATTGGATCTTAGTGTACTGAACAAGTTCATCAGACAGGCAAAATTCCGGATGGTCATGGTTCAGTCCATTCTTCCATTTCAGGAGAAGACAACTGGACATGCTCTGTAGATCTTCGGGATGCATATTACCACATAAAAATGGACAAATGATCCAGAAAATATCCCACTTCTGGCTGGGAGCCGATCATTACCAATTTTGAGTACTGCCCTTTGGTCTCTCCATAACCGCCAAGGTGTTCACCAAATGCAAGTCAGTAGTGTTAGCTCACCTGAGACTACAAGGATTCCATGTGTTTCTATACTTAGACAATTGGCTCCTAACTGATCCAACCAGGAGTCTACTGCTTCAAGACATATTGTACACTCAAAATCTGGCAGAAAAGCTAGAGATCTCAATAAACACAGAAAAATCAAAGCTGGTACTGACTCAAACCTTAGAGTTCATTGGGGCAACATTTGACACAATATCCTGCCAAGTCACCTTACTTCACCACAGACTGCTAAGATTGAGATCTCAACTTCAGGTAATACTCTCTCAAAATCTTGTTCCAGCTCGACTGGTGCTACAACTCCGGGTTCCATGGCAGCTACAATCACTCTGGTTCCACTAGCAAGATTCCATATGAGGCTACTTTAATGGCTCCTAGTATCTCAATGATCTATTTTGACACACCCTATGTCTTACCCAATCTGCATAACAAACTGATGTAAACAAGATCTGAATTGGTGGATGAAGTTAGAGGAGGAGTTATGGTGTCGTCCTCCACCACCCTCAACCCAAAGCCACAGTGACCACGGACGATTCTATGATGGGGTGGGGCGGCATTTTCAGGGAAGGTTGTAACACCAACAACAAACTGATGAAAACAACAATGACTGCAGACCGGACTGTCAGCAGTTAAATAAATGCATACAAATCAATGCACCAAGCTGTAAAAAAAACTCATGCGAGCCAAAAATGGTTAGCGCTTTCATTTGATCCAATATTAAACCTCTTCAGACAACACATATAGTTCATCACTTACTTTAAATAAAACCTAAAACATTTCATTGGCTAAGACAATTATTTAAAGTGATACTTTCTTAAAAACATTTTCAATAGAAAATTTGTCAGTATTTATAAGAACATAAGACACCGTCTCTACCATAATAAAGTTGAATTATAAATACATATACAACACATAAATACATATTTCTTAAAATTCCTTGTAGTTAAAAATCTACTAAATATTTATTCATATAGTTATACAAAAAACCTTGATATTCAATCTTTATAATTTCTTTCTTTCTAAAGCCTTTAATTTTAACACTGCAGAAATTGAGATATGTTCATTTATACCTGGCCATGAGTCTGCTTGCAGCTGCCATTTTAATTCCTTTAATTCTAATTGCATTCCCCATGGTTGTTTGTCATTTATAAGTACATGGTCAATAATAATAAAGTAAAACATATGGCTTGGAAATTCCATAATATGTTTAGATAAGGTATTATTTATGTTGAATTTTCGGTACTTACGTATTATCGCAACCAGATTTTCGAACTCACATAATTTGTAATGTTTCTGAGAAAACTGGTTTATTAAACTGGAAAGGGGAGTGTAAGTAAGTAAGTAATAATGTGCCACACACGATATGAGGCAGGGAGAGGAATAACTGTAAATATTTCGACTCCTACCTGCTATGTCTCACTTTTGCGGCGAACTCCACACTGCTACACCGCATCACAAACACTTCCTTGCTGATTACAAGCGCAGCAAAGGCAAGTTATTGAGGAATAGACCGTCGGAATGTTCATGGCCAGTAGTCGTCAAAACCCAAGCTGATTGCTGCTGCAAGTAGTGAGTAAGGGCATTGATTGCTCAGGGACTGCTGCCTTTCTCCCCTTAGGGACTCCTGGGACAAGGGAGTTAAACATGATGCCACTTCACACACAGTTCGGCAAATCGGAAGATGTTTACTCACAGCACGCAGTTCCACCAACTACCAAGAGTTGCTAGAAATGCTCAGTGATTCACCCACATATCTACCAAAATCCTGTCTGAACATGCCATAAGCACAAAACCGAACCAAACTACTAATTCCAACTTCTTCCATGAAAAACAGCCCCAGAATAAGCTGTACACATAATCCACCTCCCTTTAGAAAAGCATCAGTTACTGCAAGTTTCTCATCAAAAAGGTTATATTCAAGCATGAGTCAGAAATAAATAGTTTACCAAAAGCATGATTCTTGTGTCTGTCTTCAAATTGTTAGGATTCATTCCTCACAGTGAAAACATTCCTTTCTTAGATAAGAGAGCAGCCTTGACAATTCACGTAATGCATGCAAAACAGGAAGCGGAATTTTTCAGTTATTTTTCATCCTGAAGGTAATTCAAACTTATTTTTTAGCAGTAATGACTTACAATAACACCTTACAGTGTTTCTTGCACTCACTTCGATTCCAGTATGCGAATTTTGCAACCACGAAAATCTGGTTGCGATAATACGTAAGTACCGAATTTTCTTATGGCATATTCATGCTCATAATCTTTCTCTCTGTTTTTCCTATATGAAATGTGGTGCATGAACTGCAGTGTGCCAGGTAGACCATTGCTTTAGAATTACAATTGTACTTTCCTTTTACCTCATACTTATAATTTCTTATAGTGAAATTATTTGTTTCTCTTATTTTGTTACACCATGTACATGCACCAAATGTAAACATTCCACATGTATTATTATAGGCAGTAGCTTGTCCTTTCTTTAAGAAATCTTTAACGCTCAAGCCTTTTTTACATACAATGATTGGTTTGTTGCCTACATGTTGTCTAACATAAGGGTAATCTAACAAGATGGTCCAGTTTTTCTGGAATATGGAAATTAAGAATTTATAATCCACACTAAAAGTAATAACTAGAGCTTTTGTATAGTCTGTCTGTTTTTTGACAGTATCGTGTCACATTACTCTCATTTCTATCTTGCATAGGAGAAAGGGAAAGTTCTTCCTCTGTTGCTAAACTAATAAATTGATCATTACTACTTAAAATGGGTTTAAAAAAACTCTCATTCTTTTACATTGTACTTCTTGAATTAAATCATCTAGTAGGTCTACTGGGTAGGCTTGTTGAATGAACTTAAGCCGTAATGTATTGCATTCATGAATGAAGTCCTCCATTGTAGAAACCATTCGAGCTGCCCTAACTAGCTGAACTTTAACCATAGATTTTTTCTGATGATATGGGTGGGAGCTGCTAAAATGCAGGATCGAGTTGGAAGAAATGCTAATATGTACAGGAAGCAAACATATTCCAACTCGTTCCTGCATTTTAGCAGCGCCCACCCATATCATCAGAAATAAATCTGTGGTTAAAGCTCAGTTAGTTAGGGCGGCTCGAATGGTTTCTAGAATGGAAGACTTTGTTCTTGAATGCAATACATTACGGCTTACGTTCATTCAACGAGCCTACCCAGTAGACTTACTAGATGATTTAATTCAAGAAGTACAGAGTAAAAGAACGAGAGTTTTTTTTAAACCCATTTTAAGTAGTAATGATCAACTTATTAGTTTAGCAACAGAGGAAGAACTTTCCCTTTCTCCTACGCAAGATAGAAATGAGAGTAATGTGACACATGATACTGTCAAAAAACAGAAAGACTATACAAAAGCTCTAGTTATTACTTTTAGTGTAGATCATAAGTTCTTAATTTCCATATTCCAGAAAAGCTGGACCATCTTGTTAGATGACCCTTATGTTAGACAACATGTAGGCGACAAACCACTCATTGTATATAAAAAAGGCTTGAGCTTTAAAGATTTGTTAAAGAAAATACACAATATTGCCTATAATAATAAATGTGGAATGTTTAAATGTGGTGCATGTATATAGTGTAAGAAAATAAGAGAAACAGATAATTTCAGTATAAGAAATGATGAGTTAAAAAGAAAGTACAATTGTAAAGCAGTGGTCTACTTGGCACACTGCAGTTCATGCACCGCATTTTATATAGGAAAAACAGTGAGAAAGATTAGCCAAATAATTTATGAGCATGAATATACCATAAGAAAATTCAACATAAATAATACCTTATCTAAACATATTATGGAATTTCCAAGCCATATGTTTTACTTTATTATTATTGACCATGTACTTATAAATGATAAACAACCATGGGGGCTGCAATTAGAATTAAAGGAATTAAAATGGCAGCTGCAGCTGCAAGCAGACACATGGCCAGGTATAAATGAATGTACCTCAATTTCTGCAGGGTTAAAATTAAAGGCTTTAGAAAGAAAGAAATTATAAAGATCGAATAGCAAGGTTTTTTAGTATAACTATATGAATAAATATTTAGTAGATTTTTAACTACAAGGAATTTTAAGAATTATGTATGTGTGTGTTGTATATGTATTTATAATTCAACTTTATTATGGTAGAGATGGTGTCTTATGTTCTTATAAATAGTGACACATTTTCTATTGAAAATGTTTTTAAGGAAGTTTCACTTTAAATAATTGTCTTAACCACTTTAAATAATTGCTTTAGCCAATAAAATGTTTTAGGTCTTATTTAAAGGAAGTGGTGAACTGCATGTGTTGTCTGAAGAAGTTTAATATTGGATTAAACAAAAGCGCTAACCATTTTTGGCTCGCATGAGCTTGGTGCATTAATTTGTATGCATTTAACTGCTGAAAGTCCAGTTTACAGTCTTTGTCGTTTTCATCATTTTCAGGGAAAGACTGCCCAAGGCACTTGGTCCTGCTTAGAGGCCAGGCTGCATATCAATATCCTAGAACTGAGGGCAGTGCTCCTAGCATTGCAAGCATTCCAAACGACCCTTCCATCAGGACAATTTCTGTCCAATCAGACAATATGTCATTAGTCTGGTACATCAAGAATCAAGGAGGAACCAAATCCTGCCCATTATGCTGGGAAGCCCTGAGGGTGTGGCAATGGGCGATAGCTTCCAACTGCTTTCTTTTAGCAATGCACATTCCCATGAACTTCAGTCTGATTGCAGACAAACTGAGCAGGAACATTCTGATGCCTCATGAGTGGTCTCTCAACCCTGTAGTAGCAACACAAATATTTTGTTGTTGGGGCATGCCTTGCTGTGACCTCTTTGCTTCCCCCTTGAACCACAAATGCAGCAGCTTCTTCTCCCTGATCCCCCAAGGGGAGTCACAGAGAGATGCTCTGATTCACAATTGGCCCCTGGGTCTACTATATGCCTTTCCCCCTATTCTCCTGACAGGTTCATAGGTTCATAGGTGTGTACTAGGCTAACAGCCATGGAGCCTATATAAGCCTAGCCCAAGAAGATTCCCTGGCATCATGCCGCCCAAAGTTAGTTCTCAAAGTTCATTCCACACTTCCTGAAGAAAGCACAATGGTTGAGAATCAAGGTAATCCTCATTGCACCCTATTGGCCCCATCAAGTCTGGCTTCCCTTCCTATGGCCTCACTTAGTCCATCATCCATGGACCCTGGATCCAACCCTGGGACTCCTATCTCACCCACAGGGGCTGGTCCATCCCATCCTCTAGAGTCTCAAGCTGACCGCTTGATATCTCCACTTCTGCTGATCGCCAGGCAGATGAACTTATCTTCCCCAATGCAAAACATATTTCTGGCTTCTCATAAACCCTCCACCAGGAAACTATATCATAACAAATGGGCTAGGTTTGTAATCTGGGCTAAAAAACAAGGACTAGACCCATTCTCGGTCCCGGTCCATAAGGTCTTAAAATATTTGTTGTCTCTACTCCAGTCAGGAGCCTCAGCCTCTGTTATTACAGTTCGCTTGGCAGCTATCACCAATTTTCATGATGGCTTTAATGATTCTTCATTAATGTCCCACCTTCTTTGCAAAACCTTTATGAAGGGAGTTCTGCACCTGAGACCACCTATTAAAAATTCTACTGAACTTTGGAATTTAACCCTGGTCTTGCAACCTCTGACTTATTTACCTTTCAAATCTTCTGCAACATGTGACAAAGATTTTATTTTGGAAAACCTTATTCCTGGTAGCTATCACCTCACCCACGAGAATATCAGAATTACAAGCTTTGTGTTAATTTCCCCTACTTAATTTTCCATATTGAGAGAGTATCACTTCGAACTAACCCTTCCTTCTTGCCCAAAGTTATCTCATATTGAAATCTCAATCAGTCCATCTATTTACCAGTTTTTTCCCAAAATTTTCTAACAAAGGTGAATACTGGTTACACTTGTTAGACGTACATAGACAACTACATTTTCACTTAGACAGAACTAAATCTTTCAGAAAGTCAGACCAGCTGTTCATTGCCTTTTCAGGCCCCAATTTGGGCAAGACTGTTTCCAAAATGGCTAAGAGATTACATTACCTTTGTTTATTAACAGAATAAATTAACTTTACCTACTAGAATCAAGTCTCACTCTACCAGGTCAGTGTCCACTTTGGTGGCATTTCATTCCAGAGCCTCTATGGATGACATTTGTGCAGCAGCCATGTGGGCAACCCCCCCATACCTTTATCACTCATTACAAATTGGATATGGCCTCCAGGGGAAGAGCATCCTTTGGCTCAATGGTGCTTATGAATATCCTTCCTTAGGGCCTCCTAGGACATGAAGTAGCTGAGGACTCTAGTCCCATCAGTAAAGAATAAATGAAGATTTATAACATCAGATAAAGAAGTTGTTATTACCATAATGTTCCATCTGTGTTGTAGATCTTCATTCATTCTTTACATCCCACCCTCCTACCCCCTGCCCGAAGACTCCTGGGGGGATTGTTTTCGGTTCTGTCTACCTAATAGGGCATTTGTTCAGATAGGGCCTCCATTGTCTCTATCCCTTATGGGCAAACTCGATCTGAAGAAAGAAGGAGAGGGTCGCTATGGGTTTACTTAGCTCAAGAGTTTTTTGGCTGGCACGAGCTTGTATATCCGCTGAGTCGGTTCTGAGGACGGAACCGAAACCCATCAGTAAGGAATGAATGAAGATCTAC
Organism: Protopterus annectens; assembly: GCF_019279795.1. Lineage (NCBI taxonomy): Eukaryota > Metazoa > Chordata > Ceratodontiformes > Protopteridae > Protopterus > Protopterus annectens. The sequence goes on from NC_056726.1 coordinate 217,320,560, forward strand.
AACACAGATGGAAAGCTATAGTAAGAACATAACTTCATTTTTAGTTGCAATTACCTGCTAGAAGAATTTCAGAACTTCAAGCATTATCTTCTTAGCCTCCATATTTGATTTTTCATAAAGATAGGGTTACATCACATACCAATGCTTCCTTCCTTCCTAAGGTGCTGTCAGAATCCAACATCAACCAATTCATTAATTTGCCAGTATTCTTTCCAAAATTTACAAATAAAGGGGAATATATGCTGCACTTACTGGATGTTCATAGACTATTATGTTTCTATCTGCACAGAAAAAAAAAGGTTAGAAAGACAGATCAACTGTTTGTTTCCTTTGCACATAATAAATTGGGAGAATCAGTTACAAAGGTAACTCTAGCTAGATGTTGACAGATTGCATTTCATTTGTCTATAGCAAATTGAATCTTCCCTTACCAAAGCACTTAACGGCTCACTCAACCATATCTATGGCAACTTCTGCTGTGTTCCATTCTAGATCTTCTATGGATGATATTCCATTCTAGATCTTTTATGGATGCTATATGTGCTGCTGCAACTTAGTCAAATCTTCATACTTTTATCACTCATTACAAACTACATCTGGTCTTGAGGGGAATAGCAGTCTTTGGCTCAACCATACTCAGGGATATCCTTCCTTAGAGTCCACCCAAGATTTTAGGTAGCTGGGGACTCTGTCCCATTAGTTGAGGAATGAATGAAAATTTACATCATCAGATAAAAAAAGTTATGTACTCACCATAACATTCCATCTGTGTTGTCCGTTTTCATTCTTCCTCAAGTCCCTATCCACCAACCCCCACTATTTTTAATGACTGACGTCTGGAGGGTTGAGAGACTTCAAAGACACCAGTGTCCTTTATGTTGAACTCCATGTATGGCATATCATTATAGTCTTCCTGTCAAGCAGCAAACAAGATTTGAGAGATGTTAGGGGTTGGTGCATTATGGGTAGGGAAGGAGCTCGAGAGTTTGTTGGAGGCTATAAGTTAGTATAACCACCAAGTAAGATCTGAGGATCAGATCCAAACCCATTAATTGAGGAAGAATGCGAATGGACAATGTTATGGTGAGTATATACCTTTTTTACTGCAAAAGTGATCAATATGATGACCATAGTACAGTTGTATAAGTAAAACTTACCATAGCAGTGGATGTTTGAATGACCACTGCTACAGTAGTCACTCCCTTCCTCCACCCCCCCTTGTTTTTTGGTGTGTTTTTTTTATGCCAGGGTGTTGATATTTTTTTTCCTGTTGTCTCTGCTAGCAAGAAAGCTGTGAAGGGCTTCAAGCCAAAACTTGTCTTTTATTCAACTCAGTTCAAGCTGCCTTTGAGTTTGGGTGTATGGAAGGTACCCTGAAGCTTTGGAAGCTGGCTGGCTACTACATACTTGCCAGGATATAGCCCATATAGCTAAGGCTACTGCAACAGTGATCATTGAAACAAATACTATTATAGTAACTTTTACTTACACAATTGTAGTAGCCATGGAAGTCTGCTTCAGGATTGATTAGTTTTGTTTCATGACAAGATGCGTAGAATGTATTACAGAAAAGTCTTAGTTGCATATTTTGAAGCATTTTAGATAACTGTGTTTGATTTCCAAATGTGATTAACATAAGCAGGTGTTCCAGATAAGGAGAACATTCTTACTAACTACCATAAGCTGTTTATCGCATTATATTACAGTGTGTAATAGAAACTCCATTTGAACATAGATCTGAAAAACCTTTGCATAAATTATTTTACCAACAGTCTACACTTGGATGAATATTCATAGATCTTAGTTGACAAAATGCATCAAAATCATTTTCACTTGCAATATTTAATCCTTCCACTCTGTTCTGTTTTATAGACTGTCCCATGCATGCATTTACATACTAAATATAGATAATCAATCCCACATACACACATACAAAGTGCTTTTAATATTTTTATGTAGAGAATCTGATGCAGTAAATTTTAAAACCATAATCTGCTTTCTTTTAAAATGTGGTGTGATTGATTAGATGTGAAACTGAATTCAGACGAACTATTGCATTATTCATTGCTTATATGTTTTATAATGTGACTGCTAGTAATTTGTCATCATAAAAATAAGCTCCTATTGCTGGTATTCAAGAAAAAATACAAATGATGGGCACCTTGCTCATATGCAGAGTCACTGTCACGTATTCATGCATTAGTTGCGCTGCGGTGTGTATGTATATGCATCCAGTTATGTAAAAGACAAAATTATTGTCTAACCAACAGAATGTTTTACTTCATTAGACTTCTACTGCTACAAGAAACCATTCTCTGGTGAAAGATGTTACTAACTTACATGTAGCAAGAGAAAAAAAAGGCTTTAAAATGTACAAGCCATAGCAATGAAATGCATATCCACATATGCCTCTTTGTCTTGGTGGCATTCTATTGGACAACATTATCACTTTTTATTTGCATTATTTTAAGGTGAATACTTCCAAAAAGATATTTCCTTCTAACTCTAAAAAATAAACAAGGTGGTAATGTGTAGAGGCTTTCCAATAAATGTGCTCTTTGACTCCATCTGTAAACACAACAGGGCAAGTTGGTACTTGGCTTTTTAATGTTATGATGCATTACAGCTGTGCATAAGTAAGTCATGTTTATCCCTTAGCGAGAGGGCTGTTATTTGTCTGTTAGTGTAGAACCTGCATGGCCAAAACAGACCCACCCACATGTTGATAAAACATGAATTACCCACAACCACTTGTGATATGCTGCTATTATGTAATATTTGTGTTTTATGATTTATTACTTTTTTAGCAGTGGTGCAGCGGTTAGCGTTGCCATCTTACAGTAAGATGTTCTCTGGTTTGATTCTCGGCTGGGGTGCCTTCTGTGCGGAGTCTGCATGTCCTCCCTGTGGTCGCGTGGGTTTCCTCCGGGTGCTCCGGTTTTCTCCCACATCCCAAAGACATGCAGTAGGTGGATTGGACACTCTAAAATTAGCCCTAGGTGTGAGTGTGTGCATGTGTGTGTGTGTGTGCCTTCTATGGAAGGTTGGGGCACCGGGCTGGCAACTCAACACTGTAAAACTCCACTGCCAATCATGAGCGGACAGATGATCCACTGTGGTGACCCCTAACCGGGAAAAGCTGAAAGAAGAAGAAGATGTACATATAGAAATGTAACTTCTTCCTGGAAAAAAAAAATAGTACCGTCAGTATATCAGTTTTGGCATTGAAATAAGTAGCTTGTCTAGTTTTATCCAAGTTGTATTATTTTTATTCATGTTCTGACTTTGCTGCTTCTTGAGGAATAAAAAAAGTGTTTCAGCTGTGCAGTTTTAGGCATGTGTTGTTTCTTTAAAGTATTATTCGTATTATCATTATTTGTGGGTTTTAAATGTATTGTGCAACAGATCCTTGCAGTTGTACAATCAGTGAAGCAGTAAACAGAGTGAGAGAGAAAGACATAACTAATGTCTGCAAAACAACATATTTCTTCTGATTATTACATGATTTCCTGATGTTTCCACTGTGTTACAACTACATGAGAACCCAACTCACTGAAAGCAACAGTTTGGAAAATATTACTAATGAATAAATTAACTCCCAGAATCCCCTGCACCCCTCTGTCTCTAGGGTAAGCCTCCAAATATACAGAACTCCACAGACTTATATACAGCAACTCCACAGCTGCACAAGCATATCGAGATGAGAAATTTCCCCCAAAAAGATCTTTGGAGATCATTCACTTGCTGTTGTTGGAGTGAAAACACTGATTGCCTGAGAACACAGTGCAGTTTGGGGAAATTTCTCTCTTTTTTTTTTTTTTTTCTTTTCTCCAGTGTTGTGCTTCTGTGGAATTGGTGTTTAAGTACATGGGTGTATGAAGGGATTGTCATACATTTGGGAAGGTGCTAGAAGGGTTATCCCCTACAATAAAACTGTTTCCAATCTATTCCATTACACTGTAGGGCACAGACATGTGCTGATCAACTGTGATCAGCTTCAGTGAGTTGCTTTCATGTGGAATTTAGTATTGAAGTAGAACAGTAACTGAAGGATAATCATGAATTATGAAACAGGTATGAAGTGTGAGTTTGCTTAATTGTAAAATTTGTTGCTTCAGAACATTTTTTTAGATGAGGGACTGTAATAAAAGTTGTGTCTAATTTGTCAGTTATCTTAATTTAATATGGTGGTCATGTTGTTTCATTTGGTGGTGGTACAGTCACTTTTAATTCTGTGATTATCAGCCCTTTTCTCTCAATGTGTGACATTTTATTTCATATTTAATAAACATTATCCAGTAAGACTTTGTGGAATTTCACTGTCACTTTTCAATTATACCCAGTAAACAACTACATAAATTGGTACAGTTGAAATACTCTTACTTAATCTGATTGTAAAATGTCATGAAAAATGTAGCACGTCTTGGCTTTCATATATTATTTTATCAGTCAGTAGTGAATGAGTAGGATGTTTGAGTAGGATATTTCTGTATATAATGCACTCCTGATAATTAACATTCAAAACATATCAAGTCAGAAACATCATTAACTGTTGTAGAAAGTCATCTGTCTCAGATATTTAACAATATTGTTAGTCTTTTAAATTCAAGTGGCAAAGCAAGCAAAAAAAAAGAATATACTATTAATAATAACAAAATCTAAAGGAATGCCAAAAAAGAAGAAGATATGTTAGTCAGATCAGACCTAACGACATTGTCTAAAACAGTAGAAAAATATTCAGCTGTCAATTCACTGTGCCAGCATTGAAATTCCCACTATCATTGAGGTACTCATATTCCATTGTGATGCAGATTTGGACATCACAGCATTAGAAACATTGTATAGGTGGTAAAACATCAAAGTGCAGTGGATGAAGGGCTGTCCCTTCTAGCAGAAAAAACAGATTTGGTTATACTAATACTGGTAAATAATCTGTCACGGGACCAAATGTTGTTCATGTGAAAGGGAAGCTCATTAGCACTGAAATTAGTATGTACAGTCTTAACACATATTACTTTTATCAGTGGATGGAACATTACTTTGAGGGTACACTTTCCTCCATAAGTACCTTTGAAGACTTAAATTGTGCACTGTCAGATATTAGCTAGTCTGCAAATTTTCTTAATATTCTGTTAATGAAACCATCCTTATTTACTTCAGTAGGCAAAAATGTACTTGTGGTTATTATAGATGTCTGTGAATTTGTTAATGTGCACCTTAGACAAAAACTGGTGATGGGGTATCATGTTTCATAAATTTCCTACAGTTATTATTACTTTTAGGGCAAATCATTGCAAAGGTGTTTGGTGATTTTCTCTGTAATAAACAAAATAACATAGTAAATTGTAACTTATTCTATTTTGCTATCTGTATGGCTGTCCTCTCTTTCCACAACCTGTGGTTCCTTGGAGATCACTTGCTTGCTTGCTCTTGTTGGACTGAAAACATTGATTGTGTGAGACCTCAGTACACTTTTTGGGAAATTCCACTTTTTTTTCTTTTCTCCAATGTTGTGCTTCCATGAAGTTGGTGTATAAGTATATGGGTGTAAGAAGGGCTTGCTGTCTATGGGGATGATGAAAGGAGTCTTACCACCTACCTTAAAACTGTTTCCAGTCTATACCATTACACTGTATGGCATATACATTTTGATCAACTGTGATAGTAGAAGTAATTTCTGCATGATCATTTTCTAATATTTTATAGTGGAAATGTGCTATGCATCTTTCTATTCCTGATTATTTTTGAGAGGTTGTATCTCATTCATTGGCTGCATATCATACTATTGTCCTAGATAATCTGGCACACTATTCCCAGCCATCAGCTACTGTTGTGGTTAAACTGTCACAGTGTCCATGTGGTCAACTGCCCTGATGGATAGAGAGTCACAATGTTCCCAGTGGTCAATTGCCCTCTTCTTCTTCAGATTTGTAAGCAGTGGTAAAGCACACGTGCATTTTTTTCCTGTGGTGTGGTGGGCCCTTGAAGGAGTGATGACACCATGACTCTGAGTACTTCATCTGTATATGGCATTCATTGCCTTGCTCTGTGGAATCCCTGCTCACTTTATATTTTTCCAGGTGATACCAGGTGCACAGAACTATGATAATTCAGCAGGCCATGGAAAAGAGATGCAAACTGGCCGATGTAGCATGCTCATGTATGTTTGTTGCACAACATATAAGTGCAGCATAACAGAGCAGTTTAGCATTTGGTGTCATAAGTTGTATATCAGGAGAAGGGAGGTATTACTCTGGATACTTAGCATTGAGTCTGGGTGAGGTGTGTCCCTGGAGAACAGACAAGATATATAATACTGAGGAAGTGGTATTAAAGGTACTGCTGGACAATGAGCAGTGACACTTGAATAGTAGGAGGAGGAAGTCTGCTCACTAATGATCATTAAGCGGTTTTTAAAAATCAAGGATTACCTTCAATATTTGGGATATAAGTGATACTAGACAGTGAAGTTTACTGTACGTCACAGTGGGAGTTGAGTCTCTGAAACATCACCATTCATACACCTTACAGCAGTGAAGGGTATGCAATCTTTATCTGCTACTATAGATTAATAACTTCCATAGGTTCCGATCAGTGCAGGAAGTTGCAAATTATAACAATGAGCACAAGCAGGGATTAAATTAAATGTGTTTCTGATGTAAAAAGAGACTGCTATGTAATAATGTCCACGACTGATCTATATTGCACAGCAAACTCTGCAAAATACAGTTTTTCTCTTTTGTGACTCCCATTTGATGTCTGCATCACTTCAGTGGTACTCATCAGGCCTTAGTACTCTAGCTTAACTTTCATGTTAATTTTATAAAAGTAGGTATGAATTTATATTTGCATGATTGCTTACATATCTACTTGTTCACAATAGGCTGGAAGAGAACTATATTGTCTGTGAAGGTGTTTGCTTGCCAAGATGCATCCTCTATGCACATTACTTGGATTTTTGCAGAAAAGAAAAGCTGGAGCCTGCATGTGCTGCAACATTTGGAAAGGTAATGCCTACATTTTATTTTCACTTTAGCATTTGTATGATTTGATGCTCTATATTCATATAGATATCATTTCCAGTTAAGAGGACGAATGCTGTTCACGATCCATGAAAAATTACTTTTCAAAATGGAAGAAAACAATCCAAATGTACACGTGTGTTTATGCGGAGCCTGAATATTATAATATAAAGTTTTTGAAATCATGAGCTACAACACAAACCAGGTAAAATTGTCAGCATTTCCTTCCTGTTATAGTCACTGCAACATATAGCTTTTTCCCACCCATGTCTTTGCTCGCTGTGTTTAGGCTGCTCAATACAAAGGTGAGGATGAATTGAAAACAGATATAAATGGCATGTGAAACTGCTCAACCAGTTATACTTGCCAAGGCACAGATAGCCACTGGTGTATATCACTGAAACAGGGAAATATTTCTCTCTCTCTCTCTCTCTATATATATATATATATATATATATATATATATATATATATATGCATATGGAGAGAGTCATAGAAATGTGTGTATGAGTATATATGTATATGTATGTATGTTTACATATATGTGTATGTGTGATTACGGGTTGTCTAGGCATCTTGTAGTCCCTGTGATCACTTACCTTGTATTGTCCCATGGTTCCCATATTCCAATGTTCCAGTGTTTTGGACACTTGGTATTGAATTTATTGTAGCGCAGCTAAGCAAGATATTTCTCCCAACAGTCCCTGATTTCACTGAATATCCCCTTCTTTGCTACATATGTTGCTGTATGGCAAAATACAGAGGACAGCAGTTGTTAAATAATGACAGACATATGAACTGCGGACTTCATATCTTACAGATAATGTAAGATGCTAGAAGCCTGGTAGTCTAGCAACATCCCAGTTATTGTGTCTGTACCCTAAGTTATTGGGATAAGAGGTGGAGAGTTATGCCTCACATTTCAGAATGACAGCACAGGATCATGGCATGTTATGTTAGTTCCCCGCATGAAAAAAAATAAGGCTCAGAAAGAGCTACTCGTTTGATTCATTGTAGCTCTATCCTATCATCCCGTCTGCTCCTGCATACAGTTTTTGTTTACCCCCCCCCCCCCACAAACACTCACATAATGATGGCAGCCCTTAGGCAGCTGAGGTCCTGTCCACTAGAGCAAATGTCCCCTCACTCTCCATTGGACTTACATTTTGCAAAATACAGCTTTCATTGCATTGTAAATAGTTTTTTTTATGTAATAACTTGCCCTGTGTTTGCTGAGCAGCTGCCCCCTATTTCGCTGCCCTCCCTCATGGTCCCTACTTATGTTGGATCAAAATTAAGTAGCTTAATGGAATCACAGGGATCAAGGAAACCTTATCAGTACTGACACAAAAAACCTTTAAAAACTTCAGTAACCTGCAAAATTTCACTACCAGATTTGGCAGACTTTGGGCGTGCCACTGAGTAATCAAACTTGGGCATTGTTTTTTTTTTTTTCCTTAAAGATCTGATTCCTTCTGCAGTGCATGGCTGCACTCCCTCCATTCCCACCCTCCCCATATCATTACATTTGTAGGTTACAGCCCATAACTATCCTATAGAAACCCACACACATAAGAAACAAACATAACACCACAACTCAAAGCTTTCCACCTATGAAAACAGCTAATCATACCCCTTCTTATACTTTTCCCCACACCTACTTCTCCTCAATACCCACTCTATTGTTTCTGTGTCCCTTCATCTGTCACTGTACTACTACCATGCACTTCCTATCATGTACCTACACCTACTTCCAGTACTCAGCATCTTAATTGTGTTTACCCAGCTAACTAGCTATGAATCCTGTCCTACCCCTTAATCAATCAAAGTCCACAAAACTACCTCCCACAGTCCCCCTGTACTACTAAAATTCTCTTATTTTGTCATCACTCTTTAAACTGGATGGGAAACAGAAAATACACCTCTGGGATCCCAACTGTTTCCCAGCTGGACAGGTGAAACAGGTGCTGACTTTGTGGGAACATGGGTAAAATTCTTGGCTAGGCTTATAAGGGGATCCAGGCCAATAGCCTAGTATCATCCTATGAACCTGTGAACCTATAATACAAATGTAATATTGCTAAAAAATTCTTCTTCTGCTTCCCTTATTCTAATACACCAAACCCATGAATAACACAATAAAAATAGGAACATTTTGCTACCTTACTAATTACACAACTCTGCCATCTACTTCAGCAGACTAATATAAAATAGTGATGTACACCCTAACCCTGGGCCAAAATCATCCCCTACAGAATACTCCTTACAACCTAATCTCCCTAACCTTCACTCAGAAAAAGACCACCATTCAATATTCCACTCAAACACAACCAACCTCAACATCCTGTCTGGCTTATGAATGCACAGTCTCAATTCTCATTCTCATCTGTAACAAAATATGTGAACTGCATGTATGGTTAGAATTGTAACATCCCCATATTCTAGTAATCACAGAAACTTGATTAAGACCAAAAGTCAAACATGAAGACATTATACTTCCTGACTACAGCATCATTAGAAAAGAAAGTAAATGAGCAGGTGAAGTAGTTATCAATTTCCAAACTAAAGTATACCTTTATAAATACCACACAGGTATTCCACAAATTATTAATGAAGAGTTACTAATAAACAAACCCATTAAATAACCAAAAATCCATATTCATCAAAGCTGCCCACATCCCCCTTCCCAAAACAATGTCAATACATTTGAAAATATCCTAAGATATTCTTCGTGTTTCACTGTTGCAGTCATTACATTTGGGTAATCTGCTGGCAGGTTGCCCTCAGTCGGCCTGATTAACAAAGTCTTAGGTTCTGCGTCAGTTGCTGTCCCTTCTTCCATGACGTTAGGTCACCAGGGGTATAAAACATGCAGCCAATGCCATTACATCAGTTTTTCTTGCTGTGCGGTGCCCGAAGCAGAAGCAGTTCGCAAGTGCCGGTCGGCCGACTCCTGAAATTATCATTTTCGTGTTTCAGAACCGAAGTCTTCAAACTTAAAGCTAAGTACCCCATTGGGGAAACTTTTTCTTGCTCCTTACCGATGTCAGTAAAAGTTAATAATTGCATTACTTGTGGGAAGCAAAAGTTTGTTATCCTCTACCTTCAATCAAGAAACCATTCTGCTTGGTGACTTTAACTTTCCTCACACAACACTAACCTCTTCCACTTCAACCAAGTGATCAATGAGCCATCTAGAACTAAAAAAAAAATATTCAAAAAAGCATCCATTCTCGACTGCATGCATTCAACCAAGTCAGAAAAAAATCAAACTATCCGGCATCTTCCCAGACACCCTTAGTGATCACCACCACACTTACATAAACAAAGATTATCACAAGCACCCTAAACTACTATACTTTCATTCTGTAAGAAGCCTAACACATTTTGATAAAACTATATTTAACAACACCCTCAGACAATGTCACTGGGAACCCTTTAAATACTTTCCACTAGATCAGTGGTTTTCAAACTTATTTGGTTTACCTCCCCCTTTAAAAACATTTTTTTTTATTCGGTGCCCCCTTGAAATCTTCTTTCTATGCCCTGAACAGCTCTACATGATAGGTACATGTAATATAAAATTATATGGAAATTAGATCAGATAGATACAGAAACAAAGTATTTTATTCTGTGTGTAACAGATTTTTGATGTTTAGAAATAAGACACCTTGGAACTGAAAATATAAAGCTATTTACTGAAATCAACAAAAGAAACAAATTGTACATAAACATAGAATGAGTTAAAACTGACAATTTAATAAAATTGTTACACTTAGTAAATAATCAGTAATATAAACAATCCTAATGAGAAGGATGAGGCTGATGTGCTGCTACCAATTTTATGATATTCAGCTCTATATTTGTCAGCAGCATTCTTAAATCGCAGCGATCAACTATTTGCAGTCAGTTTCTTTTTTCAGTTAAAAGTTTTGTGACTGCACTGAACCCATTTTCCACTAAATATGAGGATGGACATGTGATTAAAAACTTTTTTACTACAGCCCACAATCCAGGATAAAGTATGGGCATCTGCTTTTGCAACCAGAACTGTTGGTATCCATTTCTGAGTTTGAATTTCAATTCCTCATTTGTTGTTACTGCTATCAGTTCTTCTTGTAATTGTTAGGATTCGTCTGTGTTTGTGCTTGAAAATGGGTCCAAAACCCAATTGGGTATATTCTTTTTAAGAATATCTTCAGATCTTTGGTTGAAATCACAATGGAGAGTGTCCAAGTGCTGCCAGTAGTTGAGCACCCCTTCTTCAAGTTTTTCCACTGTTGATAGATGTGGAAACTGGCTGAATTCTCCTTGTCCTAAGTTTCATTTGTTCAAGAGAAGTTTTGACACAATGCAGAAATAGCAGTTTTTGTTTTTATTAAATTCAGCACATCTCCTGGGAGCTGTAGATTTACTTCATTACATTTGTTAAATAAATCAGTTTAAGCTATGTCACTTTTGAAATTAATCAAGTTGGCTCATAAAGAATCATCTCTGCTTTTCAGAAACTCTAGCAGTGAGTCAAAGAGCTTGTAAAATTGATTCCAACATATGCATCCTTTGATAGCCAATGAACTTTGGTATGGAACAGCAAGCAAATGAATTCTTCATTGTTTTCAGTGCAACGTTGTCCAAACAATCTGTCATTTAATGAATGACTTCTGATTTTGTTGATTGCCGTAATTACATAATGTAATGACCTATGTAGGTGATCACTCAGGTTTTTGGCAACTAAATGATGAATCACACAATGTACAGCGAATATAGGTGGCACCGCCTTTTTTAAATATACAATAAAACCACAGTTGTGCTCTACCATCACTGCAGCACCATCGGTAGCAACTGACAAGATATTATTCAGAGGGATTTCTTTTTCTTTAAAAAGCTCTCTCAGTGCATGAGATATTAATTCTCCCTTAGTGTCAGTTAGCAATTTTTAGCAAATAATAATTCTTGGCAAATTATTTCTTCTTGTATGTATTGTACATATACTAAAAGTAAAGCTTCATTCCTGGTAAAGTAGACTCATCAAGTTGTATAGGGAACTGGGATGTTTTTAAATAATCACATAATGTGTCTTCAACATCCTGGCCCATTTCATCAATTTTTTGTTGAACCGTATTATTGCTCAAAGGAGTTTTCTTCATGATATCAGATGCTGGCTTGCGCAGTACAGTACATATGACCTCACCAACAGCTGGAAAGTTTAGTTTTTCACCAATACTATGTGGTTTTCCCAATTATGCAATCAGTAAGAAAATGTAAGAGGCACGGAACCCATCATCATCTTGTTTGGATACTTCTGAAAACATACCTGCCAATGTTGGTTGTTTCAACATTTTTTCTTTAACTGCTACAACATATGATAAATCCTTATCTTTTTTATCAGCATTAATTTTTATTAAATGTTCTGCTTGTCTTGAAGGCTTCATAGATTAATTTGAAAAAAAACTTTTTGGCAAGTCAGGCACATTGGTCATGTTTTGTTTGTGGGCAACTGAATAAAGCTGTATTTGAAATATTCATTATCATATTATCTATATTTCTTCTTGGGTTCAGCCATGATATTATCTGTAAAAAGACTTAAATTTACAAAATTGCTAAAAAGCAAATTTATCATGTACCTATACCAAAATATTTTAAAAATATTTTATTAAATATAAAATACTAATGTGTAAACTGCTGTTTTATTGGAACAACAATAAGTTACTTTATATGTGATCCATGTAGGTAAGGTACCGACTAGGTATCCAATATACACTAAAATTTTAGGTACTTATTGCACTTGCAGTACACATCAAATTATGAACTGCATGTCACACAGGTCAGAAACTATCTAAAATTTATTTCATATGTATCATGTATCTTATGTTGACCTCTTAGCCTGCAAACAAAGGCCTTTATTTTTTAAATCCATGTCACTTTGAAATTCTACAGATAAAACAAATTACAATGATACAGCATTCTCATGACTACAACCCAAGTTGTAAAACACACTACCCAAACAAATAAAGTGATCATGTTTTCTCCATTAACTGGATCTGCAACAGATATTCAGTAAATAAAAACACTCAAAATTATGCAAAACATGATGTTTTATACACCTGAATATCTTACATGCCTGGAAAACCCATTCAAATTGTGGTACAAAATGTATGATGTATTTTGACTAAAACCATGAAACTGCTTTTATCACTATGTCTTACTGTTTATCACTGTGTCGTGCTATACCTGTCATGCATTCATTCATTCACTCAGTTTCAGTGCCCACTCTATTCAGTTCAGGGCTGAAAACAACCAAAACCTACTTCAACAAGCAACAGACACTTGGCATGAAACAATTCTGGATAGGATCCCAGACTGTCTGAATATGTGCCCCCCCCCCCACACACACACACACACACACACACACACACGCGCGCATACACACCTGGGGTAGTTCTGAGTACAGCCAATGCACCTATTCTCCTGGTCTTTGTCTTTAGGATATATGAGGAAACCACAGCAACAAGAAATAACTGACTTGGACCCAAACTTTGTTTACCAAATCACAGACCCAAGCACTCTAAGTCAGCAGTGCTAACCACTGCATCACCACACTGCCTCAGTTCCCTTCTTGCCTACACTAATATGTTGTATCTTTCGGCTTTTCTCGGTTAGAGGTTGGCACCGCGCACTCCGGTCCGCTAATGATTGGCAGCAGAGTTTTACGTACCGAGTTGCCAGCCCTGACGTACAGCCTTCAACGAAGGTACGCCCATTCACGCATGTCTCCACACAGAAGACGCTTTAGCTGAGAATCGAACAGGACAATGTCTTACTGTGAGGCAACAATGCTACCGCAGCACCACCACCGCAGTCTTGCCTACACTAATATAAACATTGGTTTTAGAAAAAATAAGTATCTACTACTATAGTTCAAGTGCTTCCAAAGCTGTGTTTTTATTAGTTGGTCACTGATTTTCTCTCACTTCCAACTACACCTTGTTACAAAATGTTACAGTACATTTATTCCAGTGTATATATGGTCCTTCAATATGCAGTGACTGTGATTAAACTACTGCTGTATGAGGAATGTGAAAAAAATGAAGGTAGATGAAAACCTATCTGCCAAGTCATCTACCTTCCAATCCTTACACACATAGCTTACCATTATGTATTCTGCTCACTGTGACAGTTTTTTTCCTGCTAACTTACAGTACAAGGAACACTACTGGAATGGTGTAAGAAGGAAGGCAGTCAGTCATTGTGTGCATCAGGATAGACTACAATGCTTGTACAGACATAGGTAAGGACACTATACTAGCCATAAGTAAAACTAGATGTGTGTGTGTGTGTGTATGTATATATACATATATATATATGTGTGTGTGTGTGTGTGTGTGTGTGTGTGTGTGTGTGTGGATATATATATATATATATATATGTGTGTGTGTGGATATATATATATATATATATATATATATATATATATATATATATATATACACATCATCTTATTTCGGCTTTTTCCTGGTTAGGGGTTGCCACAGTGGATCACCTGTTCACTCATGATTGACAGTGGAGTTTTACGGTGTCGAGTTGCCAGCCCGGCGCCCAACTTTCCACAGAAGGCACACACAAGCACGCACTCAGTCCTAGAGCCAATTTAGAGTGAACAATCCACCGACAGCATGTCTTTGGGATGTGGGAGGAAACCAGAGCACCCGGAGGAAACCCATGCGACCACAAGGAGGACATGCAGACTCCAGACAGAAGGCACCCAAGCCGAGGATCGAACCGGAAAACCTTTTGCTGTGAGGCAGCAATGCTAACAACTAGAGGAAGAAAGAGTGACAGCAGAGAGGTAAAAGTAAGGAAAAATAGGGAGCGATGCATGTTAGATGTATACAGAAGAGGGAAAAAGAAGGTAAAGAAAACAGTGGAAAATCAACCTGTGTATAAACTGCAGCTCTGTAGTTTGATTGTTTTACTAGATGACCTTTCAGTGCAGCTTTGAAGTGTTTTATATTGCTCAGATATCTGATATTACTTGGAAGGCTGTCACATTCTTTAGAGATTCTGACAGAGTACAGCGAGTTGCTGCATGAGCTATTGAATTTGTTGGAATCATCTACTTTAAGTCCATTGGAGAGTACTTTTCCATTAAGTACATGCCAATTAATGAGATTGTCCAGTGAAGGTGTATTAAATGGGTGGTGTAGTATCTTGTGTACCATGATTAAATGGATTAGAGAAATATACTGGAAGAGCTCAAGCCAGCTGAAGGTGTTTAGGGCTATACAGTGGTGGGACCTGGCTGGGACACTACATGCAGATTTACTAATTTTATTGCAACATTGCTCTAGTTTGTGTTTGGTGGAAGAATGGAGATTTGCAAACATTGTTAAGGCATGTAGGAGGGTAGGCAGCGGGAGGGAGGTGGTTGCTGTTTTCTTACTAAGATCATTTAAAATGAGCTTTGCTCTACATAGAAAACTAGCCTGATGTGAGTTTTTTTTATTGCAGAATCTATGTGAAGATCAAATTTTAACTCATTGTAAATGATAATGCCTACTAATTTAGTATTGATGATATGTTCACTGTTGCAAGTTGTCTGATGAGGGAATACTATGATTAGTGGTATTTGCATTTACATTTTTGGGAGGAATATTTTTTTTTTTGGGGGGGTGGGGGTAAAAACTGTTGAGATTTTTTAGCCAGTTTTCCACAGAGATGAAAGCATCTAGTATGATGGTTTCTAACATGGTGACCTTTGCCTAACATACAAGGCCATGTCAAACCCAGATTTGATGAATATGCTGCACCTCAAAAAATCTAGATCCGTCAGAGCCACAAGGGCGGGAGACTTAAACCTTGACATGGCTATTAATAGGACGTGCTGGAGGGATAGATTCATCACCCAAAGACTCCCTATGCTGTGGAATAAAATCCCGGTATATGTGAGGCAGAGCACCTCGCTGGCCTTGTTCAAGAGAAATCTTGACCAATGGATGGGAGATCGCAGATATACCCCAGGGATTACCTCAGTGTCACTGCTCGACAGAGGCACAGCAAAATAATGGGTATAGTTCCCCATACTAAAGGGGTGGCGTAAGCCACAAAACTATGGGCTAGGCTTGTAAATGCCCTCGGGCAGATAGCCTAGTATGAACCTAGGTAGACTTGTGTATAATCATCGGTATACTGAATGAAAGTGCCAGGTTTTGGGGTATTCATACTGTGTCATAGCAATGTCCGGGCACCTGGGTTTACAGCTAAAATTAAGAGCCACATGTTATATATACATGCTGCATTTTTATTTGTATGTGCATCACAACCATCAGGCTACGGAGCAGATTTGCTATTGTTCTATTGGCAGAGTTGGAAAGTCATTGCAGGGCTCGAATGATCATTCAAATTCACAAATGCAGGATTTCTTACATGTGTTCTACAATATTTGTTTTAACAAAAGCTAAATCTGCTTGAATACCTTAAGATATGCATATCGTAGTCTGCTTTTGTAAATAAAAATTTATCCTTGTTTTGCTGCAGAATTCTTCTTTATTATTATGGTAGTAGAGGCAGCAAGAATTCTAGAGTGATTTTTAGCCATCACAGACAATTCTAGATGGGTATTTCTGCTGCAGAATCAAAACACAGTTGTCAGAAGAGAAAGCTGTTATTTATAAAGGATTTTTAGGTTAAGTTCCTGCGTTTCTGGTAGAATCAGCAATGGGTATAATAACGATAGTAATAATAATTATCTTAAATTCATTAGAAATGTATATATATAAACACACATACATTGACAATAACAAACTTCAATTAATTAGTGTGTGTGTGTCGTGTGTGTGTGTGTGTGTGTGCAATATATATATATATATATATATATATATATATATATATATATATATATATATAAAATGGATGGTCACAGTGGTAGTTGTTTTCCACATACAATATATTCTATTAACCATCTCCACTCCTAACCCACTAATGCTTTCTCTGCTTTCACTACCATATGAACTAAACTAATTTGCACATATAATCATCCCTCTTTAGACACTAACCCTAAATAACCAAATGCTGTATTAATTTCCAATTCTGATAACACCAAAGTGCCAGTCTGCAAACTTATCACAACTTTTTGAATTTTGTAACATTGTGTAAATACTTTGCATGTAGTGGTCTGTCCAGTGTTACCTGCTTTTTTAACTTTGTAAAAATATTTGAACTTTGTAACATTGTTTAAGCACTTCTGTTTTTGTAAATTATTAATATGTTTATGTTAGTAGTACATTTCTTCCCAGGCCGTCACTGAAAATAGACATATGTGGGAAAGTCTGCCTTTCCCAGTAAATAAAAGCAAATGATTTATTAATTAATAGAGGCTGTTTCAGTCATCACTGACATCCAGGGTCCAGTCATAACTCTAAATATTTCTGCATTAGACATCATAGCACTAGATGTTAAAAATCATAACAGAGGTTTAGCGAGAAGAGCACTTCCTTATTTCTTTTTTTTTCACTTATATTTTTCTATTTGTTTTCCAATTTTATCACAGTTTTAAGAAAAAAAGTATTGAATGGTACAGTAATGAACACTTCCTTATTTCTAAGAAAAAAAGTTCCACAAATGCTGGCCACAATAGAGTTAATGGTGAGTAATCTTAATATGGACTTAGTTCTGTTAACTATTGTGTGTTCCTTAAAAATATATGATTTTATTAAGAGAATCTGAAAACCTCTGAGGAAAAAAAAAAGGACTTTGCATCAGTATTAGCAGCTGAGAGGCATGGATCTTATCGGCCTTTCACACCACCTCAGCCCTATCTGTTGTAGACATGATTGACAATGCAGTTTTATCATTGTATCATTATGCACTAGACATAGCTCCATGGCTTATATTAGGGTTATGTACTCCAGCCAGCTCATGGCGCACAGTGTTAAAGCACTGATCCATGCATAAAATACTAACTGCTGTCTGGGGTTTCTTTTACCTAGGCCTCCATTTGTTATCAATGTGCATTTGTCTGTCCTTCAAAATACTGTACAGCAGATGGAGGCTGATTTACCAGGCCACTTCCCTCATTGTAGTTGGCAGAGGAGGGTGATGGAATGCTTCTGGAATGGACTGGGAGACTTGTAGTTGCTTGTCAATCTCTTGACATCTACACATCTTGATTCATCAACCAAATATGGACATAGAGAACCTCCAAACACTAGTCCCATCGCAGTTTGGATTCATCAAGGGCAGGTCATGCTTACTCAACCTGATGGATTTCTTTTTTTTTTAAAGGTTACGATAACAGTGGATGAAGGCAAAATGGTACACACTGCATACCATGACCTAGCCAAAACTTTTGACACAATTCCCCACTCAGGCATAGTAGAAAAGCTAAATAAACTGGGAATAAACCTCTGTGTCACCCTGTATTGCTAACTGGCTCAGAGATCGAATGCAGGTAATAAAAACAGGGGAAGTTACTTCCACAAAGTGGAGTCTCTTGGGGTTCTGTGCTGGGGCCTCTCCTGTGTGGTATCTATAAGTAAAAGTGAATATCAAAGGGCTCTGGCTGATTAAGTTTGCAGATGACTTTAAACTAAGAGCAGTCACTGAATCCCCAAATTGCTTATCCATCCTGCAGGTGGGTTTATCTGAAATTAAACAGATGTCAAAATTGTGGTCTGAAACTCAGTGCCAAAAATGAATGTATTAAGTCATCTACCCCAGGGAACTACCACATTAACAATGCTCCCCTTGGAGTTGACCCAGTTGCTCAGGATTTGGGAACTTATGTGGACAGTGAACTAACATTTGACCAAAGTGTGTTTATTGTTGTTAGAAAGCCCTTCTATATTGCACAGCTTATAAATAAAGAAACTGTGTCTAGATCTAGGGATGTCATTATTCCCTTTTTTTTCTCAGCCCTCATTAGACCAATCATTGAAAATAATGCCCCCTTGTTCATGTACCTGTCCAAAGATATGCAACAATTGGAAAGTCCACAGAGATATCTTACTAAAAGGATACAAGGCCTAAGCAACATGTCCTACATGGGCCGACTCAAAGTGTTGTCAGTACATTCAGTATCCTACAGACTGCTAAGTGGTGACCTGTGTCTGGAATACAAAGCATCCTCCAACCCATTACTGATTGATGTACTGCACATTAGCAAGTCAAATGTTATCAGAAATACTGAACCTGTGGATCTAAACCTCTTCTACATCAACAGAACAGTTCAGAGGGACAGGTATATTTCACAAAGGATACTCTGCTGTGGAACAGACCCCCCCATCCATATAAAACAAAATTCATCCCTGTCCATTTTCAATGGGAACTTAGATCTATGAATGAAAAAAAGAAAACATTTACCCCAGGACTGCCCCCTGTACTACTAATGGACAGAGGTAGCTCCTAAATGCTTTTTCCCATAAATGGGTTCCCTTAGTTGTCTATGTTATGATCCTAGTTATTATTATTTTATTTATTTTACATTTGTTGTCTGGGCTAGTCTAACTGGATACATGTCCATTTTCAGTAGAGGCCTGGGGAGAAAAGCTCCAAGACGCATACAAAATACAATATAAAATGTTGCAGCAGTCCAAGCTTAAAACAGCTGTTGTTAATAAAAAATACAATACTCATAGTGAGCATAACACAAACAGTAAAAGGTAATGTACAAGAGATGTAACTATATACATATATACATATTTTTAAATTGCAATAACATGGTCTTTTGGTATTCAGTTAGAGTATAGAGAGAATGTTAGTCAGGGTTAGTACAGGGGCATAACCAATGTATACTGAGAAATTGTTTTAGATTCTGTTTAAAAAGTGTCAGTGAAGACAGAGATATGAGTTTAGTGGGTAGAAGATTCCAGTGCTTTCCAACAGTGTTAGAGAATAGAGTGTCTCCCGCTTAAGTTGTTGAATCTGCTGGTGTTGATAAGTGGTTTGTTTGAGGAGCATACATTTTTAAGTTTGTTGTATGGGGTAATGAGGCTAGTGAGTATTGGAGTGTTGGTGGGTTGATACAGGGTCTTATGGGCTATGGCAAGCTGGTGAAATTGAAGCTGGTTTAGAAACTCTAGCCATCCTAGTTGCTTTAGATTAAGACAGTGATGAGTTCTAAAAGGAGAACCAGTGGCAAATCTAGCAATATTATTATAGGAGATTGCAAATTTGTTGAGATTGTTTTTAGAAAGATTAGTGTATATAGGTGAAGCATAGAGTAGGGTGGAAACTAAGTGAATTCTGGCTATAGCAGTCCTGGCTAATGGTGTAAGAAAGGGTTTGATTCTATAGAGGGACCCCAATTTCTTGTTGACTGTTTTTATTGTGCTGTTTATATGAGTATTGAAGTTAGAGTTGCTATCTATTGTTATTCCTAAGAGTTTAGTGATTGGGTCGGGAGATATGATACTGCCATTATTATATACGAGTGTGAAATGTATTGGGGTGGACTTTCGGGTTGGAGTGAAAAGTAAAAGTTTAGTTTTTTGGGGGTTTAGGAAGAGGCAGCAATTTAAAAACTATTGTTCCACTGTATTGAATGCTTTTTGGGTAAGAGACTGTAGTTCAGTTGGAGAAGTGGCTGAACAAATTATTGTGGAGTCGTCTGCGTATTGAATACAGGTGGAGTGAGGAATTGCTGATTGAAGGTCATTAATAAAAACGGAAAATAGGAGTGGGCCAAATATGGAGCCCTGAGGAACACCAAGGGAAATAGGGAGGTATGTAGATAGTTTATTATCCCATAGCACAGCCTGTTGTCTATTGTCTAAGTAAGATTTGAACCAATTTATGGCTAGAGGTTCAAGTGAAAGGGATTTCAGTATATTTAAAAGGAGCTGGTGATTAACCATATCGAAAGCTTTAGATAAATCAATAAAGGCTGCAGAGGATAGAATATTGTTGTTATGTTTTTTGTTAATGCAGTCTGTGAGGGATAGCAGGGCAGTGGTAATACTGTGGAAAGGTCTAAATCCATGTTGACAATTGGCAAGAAAGTTATTTTGGAGTAGGTGGTTAAGTAGTTGCTCATGGACGCATTTTTCCATTATTTTTGCTAGAGGAGATAGTAGCGCTATAGGACGATAGTTAGAAAAGTCATTAGAATTCCCACCATTATGTAGTGGGATGATATGAGAAATTTTCCAGATAGATGGGATAGTTCCTTCACTTATGGTTCTGTTAACCAGAATGGAAATGGGATAGGCTATGGCTTTAGCTCCTTTTGCAGGTATTCTGCTGTTAGTTGGTCAGCTGAGGGGGTGGTAGGTTTCAGTTTTTGGAGAAGGGAGAAAATAAAGTAAGTACAAACTGGTTGTAACTGAAATGATGGAGGTGGGCTTGTAGTAGATGTAGGCAGATTTGAGGTAACTGGAGATAGCTGACTAGCAAGGGTTTGAATGGCGTCTGTGAAGAAAGAGTTGAAGGCGTTAGCAGTATGTGTGGGATTCTCAGGGTTAGAGCCTTGTGGGTTAAGTGTGATAGATTGACCTGGTGTAGTAGTTTGCTAATGCTAGTCCAAAACTTTTGTGGTTTCTTATGGTAAGTTTGTTGTAGTTGGAAGTAAAATTTTTTTTATCTAAGAGGATGGCTTTTTTGTATTATTTCTAAGTTGTCTAAAGGTTTGGTGGTCTGCAGGATTTCTAGTAGTACGCCATTTTGCCCAGGATTTGTTTCTAAGAAGGATTTTTTGCCTAGTAGCTTTTGAGAGCCAAGGGGCAGGTTTAGCTTTATTTCTAACAGAGCGAGTTGGGGCGTGGTGGTCGAGGATGGCTAAGAATGTGGAATTAAAGTATTCCACTGCTTCATTTAGTGGGAAGGATTTTAGAGGTGACCAATTACACTGCTTGAGTTCTGTTTGGAAAAGTTCAGGGTTAAAATGCTTTTTGGTGCATATTATCCTGAAAGTGTTTGGGTAAGTTAGGTTGGTTTTGTGTCTGATAATAAAAGTTAGTGAGTGGTCACTTCGATCGTCTGGAAGGATTCCTACTTTGTATGTTTGATGAGGAGTATTAGTAAGAATCCAGTCTAGGGTACTTTCTTTGTTATTGTGTTTATTAAATCTGGTTGGGGAGTTAATAGTTTGTGAGAAGCCATATAGGTTAATATGGGTGGTAGGGTGTACATTACTACAGGACTTCCAGTCAGTATTAAAGTCTCCTAGGACTATGGTTTCTTATGGGAGATTAATAGAAAGCCAGTTAAGGATATTTTCAAGGGTTATAATGTTATTTCATGGAGGAAGGTAGATACAAATGATGTATATGGATTTACATGAGTTGACCTGAAATTTAGAAATGAGGATTTCAGCATTACTGTCTAAAGGTGGTCTAAGGTTTGCAGTGCTAACTTGAAGCCCTACTTTATAAAGGATTGCTACCCCTCCTCCCTTTTTGGCTGTGCGGTCTAATATAAGGATATTGTAACCAGGTGGGGGTGACTTCACTGTCTTTAATTGTGGGTTGTAGCCATGTTTCAGATAGACATAGGATGTCAAATAGGTGAACATTGAGGAGGGCATGGAGGTGGGCAATTCTATTGTTAATGCTTCTTATATTGAGATGTGCTGTATAGAGTGAGTTAGAAGGTTTAGTAGGGGCATGGGTACTAGTGTTGTTAGGGTTGCACTGTTCAGTGGCAAGGGTATTGTTTGGGCTGGGGTTAGGATGAATGTCCCTGTCTAGTAAGGAGTGGAGGTATATTTTATTTATAGGGTAATGAAGCTTACAATAATAGTCCAGTGATTTTTTAATATTTAGTTTGGTATACTTAATGTGTGCTAGTCTGTGATACTTGGCTTGTAGGTAGCAGGGTTTGGATGTGATGTTTATGTAGTTTTGAGAGAGAGCTAGTAGTGGTGTAGAAGTGAGTTTTGAGGGGAAGAGTAGGATGGGGTGTAATGGTTGTTCATAGGAGTTTAGCAGATAGGCAATAGTTTGAGGAGGAAAGAGTGAGAGCAAGACTAATAGTTTTATATGGTGTGGGATGGGTAATATAGCCGTTATATTAGATTTATAAAGTGGAAGAAACATGGGAGGTAAGGTAGTCTGAACAGGTAAGGAGATATATCAACAGGAGAGGTGAATATAACAAGGAGGGATGGGAGGTAAGGTAATAGGTGAGGTGTTGTGACAAGGAGGGTTGGGAGTGCTAATGAGGTGAGGTGCTAGATTGGAGCAGATATGATTGGGTGTGGTTTTAGAGGAATAAATGTAGGATTACTGGGGGTGGGTGAGAATTGGGGGCAGGGTAGGGGAGCAAAGTGAGCCCGCAGGGCGAACGGAGCAGGTAGAGACAAGTGAGTGAAATAGGAGAACAATCAGTGGAATGCTGACTGATAAGGTAAGTTAAGTTAAGGTAGTTGAAGAATGAATAAGAAGTAGAGTAGAAAGTTTCCAAGGAGGATAGAGGGAGATTACAGCAAAACAAGAGGTGTAAGAAAGAATTATAACAAGGTGAGGACAGTAGTCTATAGAATAAGTATTTCCTAGGAAATTGGGATAGTCAAAAGATAGGGATTAGATAAGGGTGCCACCTAGTGGTCAGGGACTTGTATTACAACAGTAGTATTTTCTGGGGAAGGCTGGTCTAGGGCTGAAATAGGATGCTCAGTTCGGCTAGGGAAGGTAGTGAAAGGCAGACAAGGGCTGTATTAAACTACAGGTTACAGAGGGGGTATGGCTGCTGGCTGACCAGGCTGAGAAGCTTTTTATTACATATAATGAGGAATAAGCATACTACAAATAAGCTTTACAGCAGGTATGAAGAACACACATACTTTCTTCCTTCCTTTCATGGAAGAGCACAGGGGAACACTTATAGGGTGATGAGACAGCTGATAAGTTGGGAAGGGTCCTTAGTTGCCAGGTGGGTTCTTAACTCCTTTTGGAGCGTAGGCCAGCTGGAGTGCTGTGAGCAGTCAGAAAAGAACAAGACAGCAAGCAAAGAGAGAAAAGAAACAAAAAAAACTTAGAAAGGTAGCTCAGTCACAAATGCCCAAACAAATCCATAAACAGCCACAATTATACATATATCCCCATATATTATTAGGGGAGATATACAATTTTCAACCATGGGAATAGTAAGTTCAGTCTCTAACCAAATGTGATAGGTTAATTCGAGCACAAAAAAGGAAACTGGCTAGACTTAAAATGATCAGCAAGGGTAGCTATCCTAGTATTTAGCTATGAACCTGTGAAATACTCTCATTGATTGTATCCTGCAGTGTGTTAAAGTTGTGGAATTAGTAGGGGAGCCTTCTATTGCCAGTTCTGTGATATATTACATTTACATAAATATGCTGCTGGAATACCAGTGCCCATTCTTTATGTTGATGCATGCAGTGCACTTTCTCAAATGTAGATGGTGTTGCATCCGAAAAGATTGGTAACATATTGATTTCTTCACTTGGACCTTATGGTGTCACAAATAGTAATATAATCTGGATAAAAATGAAGGTTATAAGAATCTCTAAAAATGCCATTTTGAGAACCCTCATTCTAAAAACCAAACAGGTTTAACCTTTTTCCAGGTAGAACTGAACTGTAGTCTTCAAAAACTGAATAAAGAAAGAAAAAGAAAGGCAGACATTAATAAAAGGGAAAGCTAAGTAAATTAAATAAGATTCAGAAAGACGTAGCGCAATGCACTTTATCTTTGGAGGTTTCTGCATCACCCTCAGCCATTTTGATTCTTCGACTGCTTCTCCCCTCATGGTAGCCTTAGCCAGAAAAGTAGTCTTATGGGCAAAGCCTCGTGAAGTCTGGGTGGTATGTCTGATGCTAATTAGCCAAGTACTTCCCTAGAAATGATGACTAGGAGAAAGTTATGTCTTTATATTTGAATTGTATGACAGGGAGGTTAAATCTAGATTTTATTACATGGAAAACAACCATTTTCTAAGCCCAGAAAATAAATATCTTTTCTGCAGTTTCTGAGGGCGAATCCTGGAATACCAAAATAACAGTAAGTTGGGGTCAGAATTTTCTTAGCATTAATGGCTTTAAGATGAACAGTATTTTTTGAGTTAAAGAAAGAATTTTTGCAATCAGTATTTTATTAGTTATTGGTTCAGGGCCCTTCATGATGTACATCAATGTGAAAAGAAGATGCCCCACATCTACAATATTTTTACTTAGCAGTGAAGCAAACATAAGATAGATAGGAATGCAATAATGATTGCTGTGTGTCCCAGCATTCTGAAATACCAGCTAGTATTAGATTGTAATGTCTGGACATTCATTCTGGACCTACAGTGTAATGCTGTAAACACTGTATATTTTTTCCCAGGTGTTTTACTTAATTGTCTAACCCACAATCATTCTGTTGCATATCAACAAAGTTTGTTCTTAAAGTAGAAAAGGATTTGGTGCTGAAAAGAAGACCCAAACAACTTGAGTATCTTGCAAGAAAACCCTCGTGCCTTCATTTTTTTCTATAATCTCACTTTCACAAAGTAGCAAATAACTCCATAAAATAAATTGCCTAAAGAAAATTATTTTAACTACATTTTACTGTTTTTGTTTTTTTGTGGTTCTTATAGCAGCAATTGTAGTCAAGACAGAAAGAAAGAGCATAAGGAAAAATGGTCACTCATAGCTTTGCATGCATTCCAATGGATTTCTGGAGGCCTGTCTCCAACTTCCAATGACTGCACTCTGAGCTTTTTGACAAAATCAAGCTATGCTCTCGCATATCTAACAAATGCTCATATCTCTGAAGCCATAAGGGTTACTAAAGAAATGTAAATGGCAAAATGTTCATTACTAACCAGTCTTTCCAGTGACAGTGTTCATTAAATTCTAGATCTTGCAATGGATTTTATAAGTCATAATAAATAGTAAATATTAACATTTGCAGTATTTGGTAACCGACTTTGAATATCTGAGTAACCACTTGAGCTGCAGATATACGGTTAGCAGCCTTTTTCATCCATTTTATGTGGTTGCTGACTAAAGCTCCAAAAACATAAAGGGTGACAGGCTGGCACACAAATTTACATGGATTTTTAAATAGTAAAACACACCATTAAGCACTTTCATTGTCCAATCATGACTTCATCGGAATAAGAAAACACTAAAAAATAAATGTGAAAATATGAAACAATATGAAAACATATGAAAAGGAATATTTGACAGTTGCTTGTTCCAGCTAGTTAGAACTGTATTTTTTTTTTCTTATTTTATTTTATATGAACAAGATGTTGCTTTGTTATACAATAGTCATATAATAGTTATTAGTGTTGGTGTTATTAGGAGGGTAGGTGATGTACAACATTTATTAGCTTGTATGTTTTTTTCAAAAATGGTTAATCTATTGTTTCTATTGTATATAGGTGTACTGCTAGTTTTATGTGAGTGACATACTCCTGACTTTTTAAAAATGTAAGTGGAATCTTTGTGTGTGTGTGTGTGTGTGTGTGTGTGTGTGTGTGTGTGTGTGTGTGTGTGTGTGTGTGTGTGTGTGTGTATGGGTGGGGGGTATTTGAATGTTTTAATGCATAACTATTTAAGTTTGGCTTTGTAATGCTTTTTTTATTCTGATGAAGTCGTGATTGGACGATGAAAGCGCTTAATGGTGTGTTTTAATATTTAAAATAAATGTGGATTTGTGTTCTGGACAGCCTGTTTATGTTTAAGTGGAATGGAATGTTAGACAGAAATTTCAGCTTAAAGTCCTTTTGAGAGTTTGCAGATTTGATAACAGTTACTGACAGTTTACCACTTACATATAAATCTGCCTTTGTGCATCTTTACATTGGGGGGATCACAGTTCTTGATATTTTTTTTTCTACTGTAAGCAATACGTCAAATGTTGGTCTACCAAGCAAGAACATTATTTTCCTTGCAGTACAAATGAGACTTTTAGAGGAATTTTTGTGGTAGACCCCTTAGTAGTATTTTATTATGATGACTTTTTTGCTTCTTGATGCAATAACTTTTTTTCTATGATAGTTTCTTTTTGATGATTGTTGAGTTTTACCGCCCAGGACTACTGACTTATCTTAAGAGGAAAGAATTCTTGTTTCTGTGTTCTCCGACTTTTTAGCAGTCTCAGCCCAAGCCATACTCACTGCAGGTAGTCAAGAAGATATTCTGCCAGTTGAATCTTGTAATGAACTGAAAACTTCCTTTAATTTTACCACAGAAATGTTCAGATGTTCTTCGTGTTTCACTGTTGCAGTCATCACATTTGGGTTATCTCTGCCAGGGTAGCCCTAAGCCGGCCCGAATACCAGAGGCTTAGTATTTCTGCGTCGGTTGCTGTCATTTCATGACTGATGTCAGGTCATCAGTAGTATAAAGTAAGGCAGCCGACACCATTACATCAGTCTTTCTTGCCAAGGAGACCGAAACAGAAGCAGTTTACACGAGTGCCGGTCAGCTGCTACCTGAGTTTCATTTTCCAAATTGAAGCTGAAGTCTTCTAAAGCTAAGTACCTCATTGGGGATCCTTTTTTCTTGCTCTAACCGATGTCAGAAAAAGTTAACAATTGTCTCGCCTGTGGAAAGCAAATACCACACCAAGACTTTCATTCTTACTGCATCACTTGCTTAGGCCCAGACCACGGTGTACCTCGCTGTCACTTTTGTGCTTTATTTAACACCAGAACTATACATCGTCGGGTCCTTATTGTAGCTAGATATTTTCACTTAGTCCTCAAATTCTAATATGGCTTCAGTAAGCCACCCGACAGCAGATCTTCCAAAAAAACATAAGGCTAAAGATAGAGACACAGGTCCAAACCTACAAACGACGCTTCCGTTAAGCTAGACGTCAGTTCTCCGGTCCTCAGTGAGGAGCTTTCACAGCCCCTGATGCCCGCTTCTGTGGATTTGCCGGCCGCTACCAAGACCCTTACAGAGTTCGGTATTCCACAAAATTGTTCTTCCACTAAGGATCTTGTGGTTGTCTCTACCTTGGATGGGTCTGGAGCTGCTGAGCAGGCACCGGCTTCTGAGGAAGTACTTCACACTACCGATTCTCGACACAAACCGATGACTTATTTCACGTCTACTGCTCTTTCGAAAACTACCGAGTTTCTAAGACCCAGGGTACAAACTACACCCAAGAAACCGACGACCCAATCTCAGGCACCTGCTTCCTTGCCTCAGTCTCAAATGCTTAAAATGGTGGAAGACCTTATCATGCTGATCAGGGGAAGCCAAGCTACCCCTTCCAAAAGAAGAGATCTGTCCCCAGTAGTTTTGTCTGAACAGGAGTCTGATGACTCTGATGCATCTGAAAATAAAGACATGGAACCCTCTGTGTTTATAGGATTCTGACGCAGAGGAATCCATTCCTTCAGCCTCTCCACCCGAGAACTTCTTATCTGAGGAAACCCTTCATACCTTAAGGGAGCATTTCCAATGGGAATGTCAGGACTACCTTAGTCTAAAAAGAGACTCGGAGAATTCTTAGATCTTCAACAGCACAGACCCCTGGCCATTTCCCCAGTCCTGGATGTTGTGGATGATGTTTTCCTGGAATCCAGTTTGACTCCTTACACCCTCCCTCCTACTCCCAGAAAACATGACAGGTATTACAGAGTCCCTGACTCACACAAATTTCTTTTCAAAATCCTAATGCTGACCATGAGGTAATTTCTCAAGGGCGTAAAGGAATCAAAGCAACCTCTGCTAAGAATCCCACCCCCTCAGAAAGGGATTCCCGAGCACTAGACAGATGGGGTAAAAAAGTATACATCTCTGCTACTGTTGCTATCAGAGCACTAAATTGTCAGTTCCATATGCTAAAATTTCAGCAACATACCATGGAACTCCTCAAACAAAAAGTGTTTTCCTTTCCTGCTTGTGCAGAATCTAAAGAGTTACAAGAGTTAATGCATTCTGCAAGTCAAATAACTAAGCACACATTACACAGTGGTTTTGACACCCTAGAAGCTTCTTGCAGGGTAGTAGTCACTGGGTCTGTCCGTAGAAGGCATGCTTGGCTGAAGGAACAGCCCTTGCCAGACCATGTCAAATCTAAATTATTGGGTGCACCCTTGCACAAAGACAACTTATTTGGCACCAAGGCAGAGGAGGTCTTAAAAAAGATGGAAAAAAAAGCTAAATCTATGCAGACAATTAAGTTTTCTTACAGGTCCAGTCACCCAGGTTGAGCAGGCATTGCCCCTCAAGCACTGGTCCTTTCCTGCCTCCACCAGATCAGTTCAGCCCAGACCCCAGGGAATCAGACCCCCCACAGACAGCAGCCACAGAGAATGCAGAGATCAAAGCAGTGGAGTTCCTCCACTTCAGAACCTCTGCCCACCTGCACTTGCCCCTTGGAGGAAAACTCTCCTTTCATGCAAGCACCTGGGCCACCATTAACAACGACCACTGGGTCCTCAACATAGTGTCTCAGGGATACAAATTTTCTTTCCACACACTTCCAACCCCAAAAGGGTTCCCAGATCTACCTCCAAACCAGTGGGTAAAGGCAAAAAAGCAAGCCCTTTCCCTGCTCTCTATGAGGGTAATAGAGCACATTCCTGCAGAACAGATAGGCCAAGGTTTCTACTCCAGACTTTTTCTGGTACCCAGAAAAGAGGGCACCTGGTGCCCCATCCTTGATCTATCCATTCTAAGCACCTTCCTGGTAATACCAAAATTCAAAATGCTCACCCTCCAGCAACTGCTACGCATGCTCTCCAAGGTTGCTTGGCTAGCCACCCTAGACCTAAAAGAGGCCACATCTCCATCTCCACATTCTTATCAGGGAATCATGCAGGAAATATCTACATTTCAGGGCAGGATCTCTGCACTTTCAGTTATCTGCACTTCCCTTTGGCTTATCTACTGCTCCCAGAGTTTTCACAAAATGTTTGGCTCCCACCATTGCCTTTTGCAGACAAAGGAATATCCAAATTTACCCATACTTAGATGACTGCCTAATTCAGGCAGACAGTCAGGAAAAGCTGCTCAAGCACTTTGCCTTTGTAAAGACCCTACTGACCTCCCTAGGGAACACTATCAACAAAAAGAAATCCAAACTAGTCCCCAAAAGATTATATTCCTGGGAGCAAGCCTGGACACAGCATCCCAGATGGCATTCCTTAGACCAGAAAAGCAAAGTTACCTGACAGCCTACTTCTCTCAACTAGCCACCAGACCGCAGTTATCTGCAAGGAAAATCCTGCAAGCTCTGTGGTTCATGGCATCTTGCATTCTACTCATTCCATATGCCAGACTGCATATGAGGAAACTTCAAGGGTACCTAAAAAGCCTTTGGTGTCAACACTCTCAAGACCTGGAAACTCTTACAACAATGATACCTTGCCTAAGGAAAGATTTTCTTTGGTGGGCAGCAGCATGCTCCCACAGCAAGGGACTACCCACAGCAAGAGACTACCTTTCTCACCACCTCCCGCCATCCAGACCCTCACCACAGATGCATCAGACTATGCCTGGGGTGCACACCTGGACGGCAGGTGCATACAGGGCCAATGGAGCCCACAGCAAATCCATCTGCACATCAACCAAAAAGAAATGTTAGCTGTCTAGCATGCATTGACAGCTTTCAGGCCCCTTCTCTCCCCAGGGGCTCTCCTGATCAAAACAGACAACACCACTGTGATGTGGTGTATCAACAAACAGGGAGGGACTCACTCCTACCCTCTATGCAGGTTGGCCTTGACCCTTTGGCATGCAGCCTCTGCAATGCAACTCCAAAGGTTAGCACATTTCCTGCCAAGCTCTCTAAATTCTCTGGCAGACCACCTAAGCAGAAATCTTCTGGACCCGCACGAATGGCAGCTAGACCAAAGAACCTTCACCCTAATAACTCAGAAATGGGGTACCCTGAAGGTCGACCTCTTTGCCTCCCACACCAGTCAGCTCAGTAAGTTCTGCACCAGGGAGCATCAGTGCATGGCTTGGAAAGTGGATGTCCTGTCCTTCCTCTGGGTCAATCTTTTAGTCTATGTATTTCCCCCACTACCTTTCATCACCAGGTTACTGCTCAAAATAAAGGAGGAAAAACCAAGGACAATTCTGATTGCTCCAGACTGGCCTCTCCAGCACTGGTACCCGCTGCTGAGCAGCCTGTCCCCACTGCCACCTTGGCATCTCCCTCAGATCCCAACCCTCCTGACCCAGAGAGAAGGAGAATTCATGCATCCCCAATTGCAGACCCTCAGTTTGGCAGTCTGGCTTATTCCCTGACCACAGATCAATCTGCCAATCTTAGTAAACAGGTTCTAGATGTTATACATGAGGCTAGATGCTCTAACACTAGAAAGTCTTATGCTGACAACTGGAAAAGGTTCTGCACCTGGATTTAGGCTAAGGGAGCAGATACGGCACAGCCTTCTCTACCTCTCATCCTGGATTACCTAGCTGACCTGCTACACAGTGGTCTCTCCTTTTCCTCTATTAAAATTCATGCCTCTGCTATCTCTGCTCATTTCCACACTGACCAATCCCTTTTCTCACACCTTCTGATCAAACAATTCCTAAGAGGGGCTAGCAACTTGAGGGCACCGAGAAATGCACCTACTCCAGCCTGGGACCTTAACTTTGTGTTGGAAGAGCTCACCCTGCCCCACTTTGAACCAGCATCTTCAGCAGAGTTAAACTTCTCTCCTGGAAGACAGCTTTTCTTCTGGCCATCACTTCAACCAGAAGAGTCTCCGAGCTACAAGCACTCATGGCTGCAGAGCCCTTCATCATCTTCCATGCTGACAGGGTGTCCCTCAGGACTAACCCATCCTTCATGCCCAAAGTGGTGTCCAGTGTGGCTCTCAACCAATCCATTCATTTGCTCACCTTTTTCCCTAACCCACAAAACAAGGGGAGAAGTATCCTGCACTCTCTAGATGTGCACAGACAGCTTAGATTCTATCTAAACAGGACTAAATCATTCAGAAAGTCTGATCAATTACTGCTCAGCTTTGATGCAGAGGCAGAAGGCAAAGCCATCTCCAAACAAACCATTTCCAAATGGATAGCACACTGCATCCATTTCTGTTACAAGCAACATGGAAAACCTCCCCCTAAGGGGGTCAGGACTCACTTTACCAGAGCAGCCTCCACCTCTGCAGCTTTCCTCAGAGTAGTCCCTACCAGGGGCATCCTGGAGGCTGCCACCTGGACATCTGTTCACACTTTCACCAAGCATTACCACCTGCCTATCTTCTCCAAATCCAGGGCAGGTTTTGCCATTGCAGCCTTGCAGGGCATCCTAGCCAGTCCCTAGTCTCCTTGACTGCCTCCACCCTTTTCCTCAGCTTTGGGGATCAACCCAAATGTGATGACTGCAACAGTGAAACATGAAGAACATAGTACAGTTGTGTACACTTACCATAAATGTAGATGTTCAAGTGTATTCACTGTTGCAGTCCTGGTTTCCCTCCCTCCATCCCCCTCTTCTTTCTTTCTCTCTCTCTCTCTCTCTCTCTCTCTCTCCTTACAAGGAACCTTTTGGTATCTTGGCTCCCACTTGGGGGCTCCTGACAGGGCAAGAAAAACTGATGTAATGGCGTTGGATGCCTTACTTTATACTACTGACGACCTGACATCAGTCCTGAAGCGACAGCAGCCGACGCAGAAATACTAAGCCTCTGGTATTCGGGTCGGCCGAGGGCTACCCTGGCAGGAAAAACCTAAATATGATGACTGCAACAGTGAATACACTTGAACATCTACATTTATGGTAAGTGTACACAACTGTACTTTCTAACCTTGGCCTTGAAATTTGCAATGAGTATCTTAATATTAAGCCTGATTCAAAATAAGAATGTTGCTATAAAGTCTGTTTTTTTATATTTTGAGTTGTTTCTGATGTGTTAGTACTGTTATTAACTATTTTTATTTAAATATTATAATCCCATTTCCACTTCTGTTAGTTTGCTGGCTTAATTACATCAAGCAATCAGTTTAATTATTTAAGTGATTCTCATACCTCTCAACCTGGACACATCAAAAATCTGGACAAAGGCCCATGAAAAATAGGTACAACTGGCCAAAAATCGGTGTGCTGATTTACATAAAAGTTGCATACATAATTGTGTAACCCCACCCACTCCAGTGGAGTTGTGGGATACCAACATTTAAACGCAGACTGAAGAATAGACAGAATATGATAATGAAACACAAAATAAACAGAATAGTGTTTTATTTATATTAATATTTAAACCTGTGCAAAACTAAAATACAATTTTCTTTTATAAAAATAAAATTAACTGCGCTTCAGCCTTCTACATTAATATTAAATAACACAAAATATAACCAAAACAAAACTGTTTTATTTATATTAATTGCACTTGTATAAAAATTTGAACTTAGATAAAACTAAAATACAATTCTCTTGAAACATGTTCCCCAGACCCCCACTAATCCCTTCAGCAGTATGTCTTCAAGTATGTACAAGCACCAAAATGAAACATTTCCCCCAGCAATCCATCCCCTTAGTAGTTTTAAGTATGCACAAGCACCAAAAGGAAACATTTCCTCCAGCGATCCATTCCCTTCAGTTGTTTCAAGTATGCACATCAAGCACCAAAATGAAACATTTTCCCCACCCCAGTGATCCATCCCCTTCAGTTGTTTCAAGCATGCACATTGCACAAGCACCAAAATGAAACATTTCCCCCACCCAAGTGATCCATTCCCTTCAGCAGTTTCAGGTATGCACATTGCATAAGCACCAAAATGAACCATTTCCCCCATCAAACCGATCCCTTCAGCAAGACAAAGGCTGTCATTTATACTCTAGACTGGGACTTTGGCACTTTGCAGTTTCATTATCCATGAACCAAAGAGCAGTGCTATGGGGTTAAGCAAACTCCACCCACCCACCCCACAGTACTGATACAATTTGTATTTTGGTCAGACATGCTGTTTTCCTTACAGGTATGTTAATAATGCCTTGCATGAAATTTCAGCCCCCTGATAAATAATGTGAAACCAAGAACACTTGTGCACATGATGTCCATTTTTTGCCAAAGAGGAGAATGTCACCACTGTTACAAATATTACAATGAACAGAATTTCAGGATGGCAAAACCGAAAGCAGAGGCTAAGGACTCACAGACCCACAGAGTAGAGAAACAGATCATTTAGATGTATTCCTAGACATTTCAGCATGGAAGGCAAACCTAACTTTAAAAAAAAAAAAAAAAAAATATATATATATATATATATATATATATATATATATATATATAGGTGAAATCATTGTTGGTGCGTGTGTGTCTGTGAGAATTGTATCTCAGTGTTTTGCATGGCTAAACCATGCCTTTTTTGAGTTATTAAAATATATTCCAATTTAACTAAAATTCATTTTATTCAGTTGTTTTTATTAACAATTATAGTGAAGAAAATGCTCAACTGAAACACAGAGTACCCCCTAATACAAATCAAATCATTCTTTCTTAAGGTTCCTCATTTGTCTTGTAGTGCATATATTTCAAGCTAACCCATTATTATCACGTGCCTTTAGCTCATCTGCCATGTTCTTTCACTAACCACCACCATTCTCCATTTATCTTTTCCATGCTCCAGCTATGAAACACCAACTGTTTTTCCTTCACCATTCTGAATTGTTGGAACTGTTGCATTCTCTTTTATCTTGTCTCTCTCTTCATCACTTTTGCATTTTTTTTCTTTGTACCCAGCACCAGACGCCAGTCAAAAGCATCCATCACAATTTTTTCTCTGCTGTCCATTCGATCTCCCCGTGCTATCATGAATAGAAGTTCATGTGCTAAAAATCTTTAATTTTGTACTTACTAACACAAACAACCATGACTTGGCAAATAAACCAGAATTCAACGTCTGTTCAGTGACCATTTTAATAATCATAAAAACACAGAATCATAAGCACTTTCATCCCATATAGAGACTGGATCAGATAAAATCCAATGTTCACTCACATCTTTATATATTCTTACCCTCCCATTAACTATTCAATTCACTAATTAAATTAACCACTAGTCACCATTAAAGTGACAAAAACCTTTAAAAAAGTTTTTTACTTTTCATTAAAACATTATATATAACAAATGTTAAATCTTTCAGACACACTTAAATATCATTATTCCACCAAACACATTCTGAATACAAATTATTTTAAAAAAATCTTTTACCTCTTCTGAATTGAAGATGCTCTATCATCCATCAACCTAGTTTTGTGCCAGTTCTGCCTTTTATGTAAGGAAGACAGACAGAGCACTTAAAAATAGAATTTATGAGCATATTTATGATTTAACTTGCAATAAAGAGGCTTGTGCTCTGTACCAGCATTCTATTACATGTACAAACATTTTCTCGTTTTGTATTTGGTATTTTGTAAACCATAAAAGTTAACCCCAGAGGTGGTGACTGGAGGGTTACTTAATGAAGTGTGAGTTAGTGTGGCAGTTAAAGTTGAATGCCAATTTTTTTCCAAGGGTTGAATAATCAGGTTTCTCTTAAACCTGTTTTAAATGAGAGTACAGCTTCAATTCAGAAGAGGTAATAGATTTTTTTTTTAATTTTGTATTCAGAGTGTGTTTGGTGAAGATAATGACATTTAAGTGCATTTGAAAGATTTAACATTTGTTACATATAATGTTTTAATGAAAAGAAAAAAAATAATTTTTTAAATTTTTTTGCCACTTTAAGGATGATTGGTGGTTAATTTAATTAGTGAATTGAATAGGTAATGGGAAGGTAAGGGTATGTAAAGATGTGGTTGAGCATTGGATTTTATCTGATGACGTCTCTGTATATGGGATGAAAGCACTTATGAGTCTGTGTTTTTATGATTATTAAAATAGTTGCTGAACAACCATTGAATTCTGGTTTATTTGCCAAGTAGTGGTTGTTTGTTTTTTGTAGTACTAGATGTTCTTTGTTTTTCACTGTTGCAGTCATCGCACTTGGGTTATCTGCCTGCAAGTAGCCCTCAGTCGGATCTGAATACCAGAGACTTAATATTTCTGCATCGGTTGCTGTCACTCCAGGACTGACGTCAGGTCGTTAGGGGTATGAAAACAGGCAACAGACACCATTACATCAGTCTTTCTTGCCAAGGAGCCTGAAGCAGAAGCAGTTCGCATGAGTGCCGGTTAGCCGCTACCTGAGTTTTTTGTTTACGAATTGAATCATCCTGAAGTCTTCTAAAGCTAACTACCATGTTGGGGATCTTTTTTTATTGCTCTAACCAATGTCAGAAAAAGTTAACAATTTGGAAAGCAAATACCACACCAAGATTTTCATTCCTACTGTGTCAATTGTTTAGGCCCAGACCACGACGTACCTCGCTGTCGGTTTTGTGCCTTGTTCAACTCCCGCACAATTCATCATCAAGCCCGTATTGTCACTAAATACGTTGTTCTCGATCTCTGTATTCCGAAATGGCTTCAGTAAGCCATCTGACTACCGATATTCCAAAAAAACGTAAGGATAGAGATAGACCGCACAGGTCCAAAGCTGTCGACGATGCTTCTGTTAAGCTAGTCGCCAGTTCACAGGTACTCAGTGAGGTGCTTTCGCAGCCCATGATGCCTGCTTCAATGGATTTTCAGGCCTCTACTGAGACCTGTTCAGAGTCCATTATGCCACAAGACTCTTTTTCAACTATGGAACCTGCAAATGTCTCTACCTTGGATGGGTGCAGGGCTGCTGAGCAGCCAACGGCTTCTGAGGAAGTTCTTTGCACTACTGATGTTCGACACATACCAATGACTTCTTTTGCATCTTCAGTTCTGTCTAAAACTACCGAGTTTCTAAGGCCAAGGGTACGCACTATGCCTAGAAAACCGATGACCAAAGCTCATGCACCTGTTCCCTTGCCACAGCATCAAATGCTTAAAATGGCAGAAGACCTTATTATGATGATTAGGGGAAGTCAGCCTTCCCCTGCTAAGAGAAAAAAGAGACCAGTCCCCAGCAGCTTCAACAGTCCAGGAGTCCGAAGACTCTGAGGTATCTGATTATGAAGACATGCCCTTATCTGCTTATGAGGATTCAGATGCAGAGGAATCCATTTCCTCTGCCTTTCCTCCAGAGGGCTTTTCTTTTGGTGAAACCCTACATACTTTAAGAAAGCATTTCCATTGGGAATGCCAAGACTCTCCTCAGTCCAAAAAGAGAATTTCTAGATTTGCCACAACATAGGCCTTTAGCAATACTCCCAGTCCTGGATGTTGTGGATGATGTCTTTATGGAATCCAGTTTTACTCCTGATACTTTACCCCCTGCTCCTAGGAAACCAGACGGGTACTAAAGAGTACCTGACTCTCACAAATTCCTTTTCAAAAATCCTACTGCTGACCCTGAGGTCATCTCCCAGGGGCCTAAATGTATCAAAGCAACTACAGCTAAGAATCCTACCCCTTCGGACAGGGATTCCAGAGCTTTGGACAGATGGAGTAAGAAAGTATATACCTCTGCAACTCTCACCATTAGGGCTTTGAATTGTCAGTTTCACATGCTGAAATAACAACAACATATTATGGAACTTATTAAGCAAAAAAATAGCTACCTTTACAGACTGTGCAGAAAATAAAAAATTGCAAGAGCTTATGCATTCTGCAGGCCAAGTCAGCAAGCATATATTGCAGTGTGGCTTTGACACAGTAGAAGCATCTTGCAGGGCAGCAGTCACTGGTTCCGTACTGAGAAGGCTTGCTCGGCTTAAGGAGCAGACCGTGTCAAATCATAGTTATTAGACGCTGCTTTGAACAAGGACAATCTGTTTGGCACCAAAGCAGAAGAGGTTCTTCAAAAGATAGAAGAAAAAGCTAAGTCTATGCAGATAGTCAAAGAATTCTTGCAAGTATAGCTTCCTAGATTCAGTAGGCATTGCCCTTCAAAACACTCATCCTTTCTAGTCCCCTCTAGGCCATCTCAAACTAGACCCAGGGCAAACAGACCCCCCCCCCCCCAGACTACAGTCTCAGGGTATGCAGAGATCTAAGCAATGGAGTGCCTACACCTCTAAAGCAGGTAGTGCTAAGCCACCCCCTTACGGAAAGAATTACCAATGACTTCTCAACTCCACTCCCCACCTCTGCCCAACTACTTGTGCCCCTAGCAGGAAAACTTGCCCTTCATGCAAAAAACTGGATTTCCATAATCAAAGACCTCAACATTGTATCCCAGGGGTACAAATTTTACTTCCAGTCACTGCCAACCCCAAAAGGGTTTCCAGACCTTCCTCCAAACCAGTGGGCAGAGGCACAAAACCAAGTTCAATCCCTGCTCTCTATAAGGGCAATTCAGCCTGTTCCTGCAGAGCAGATAGGTCTAGGATTCTATTCCAGACTTTTCCTGGTACCCAGAAAAAAGGGCACTTGGTGTCCAATCCTAGATCTTTCAATTCTCAACACCTTCCTAGTGGCACCAAAATTCAAAATGCTCACCCTGCAGCAGCTTCCACCTATGCTAGCCAAAGATGCCTGGTTAGTCACCCTAGACTTAAAAGAAGCCTGTATGCACATCCCTATAAGGGAGTCATGCAGGAAATACCTACGCTTTAGGGCAGGATCTATGCATTATCAGTTCTCTGCACTTTCCTTTGGCTTATTCACAGCTCCCAGAGTATTCACAAAATGCCTGGCTCCAGCCATTGCTTACTGCAGACAGAGAAATATTCAAATTTACCCATACTTGGACAACTGCCTGATTCAGGCAGACAGTTAGGAAATGCTGTTGCAGCACCTGACATTTGTAAAAAAAAAACCTTCTAATCTCCCTGGGGTACACCATCAACAAAAATAAATCAAAACTAGTCCCCAGTCAAAATATTGTATTCCTGAGAGCAAGCTTGGACACAGCATCCCAGATGGCATTCCTCACTCTAGAAAAACAAGCCTATCTGACAGATTATTTTACTCAAATGGCCACAAGAACCCATCTATCCTCAAGGAAAATCCTGCAGGCCCTAGGGTTCATGACCTCTTGCATCCTGCTAATTCCATATGCCAGACTGCACATGAGGAGACTTCAGTGGTACTTAAAAAGTCTTTGGTGCCAACATTCTCAGGACCTGGAAACCATCATAGGTTCATAGGTTCATAGGTTCATACTAGGCTATCTGCCCTAGGGCATTTATAAGCCCAGCCAGAGTGTGTATGGCTTTCGCCACCCATTTTAAATAAATTTTGCTATGCCCTTTTTCGAGGTTAGTATACTGCGCTTCTGTCTAACAGTGACACAGAAGTGATACCCGGGGTAAACCTACGATCTCCCATCCACTCATCAAGATTCCTCTTGAAGAGAATCAATGAGGGACTCTGCCTAACCTGGACTGGGATTTTATTCCAGAGTGAAGGGAGCCTCTGGGTTATGAATCTGTCCCTCCAGCATGTCCTATTTATTTCAGTGCTGAGGTTTAAGTCCCTCGAGCACGTAGCTCGATGGGATTTGGATTTTCTGAGGTGCAGCATGTCCATTAATTCCGGGTTGGACATGGCTTTATAAGTCAGGCACAGATCGCCTCTGAGCAGGCGGTATGCCACTGAGTAGAGCTGGAGTTTCTTTAACCGGGCAGCATACGGCATCTGCTTGAGCCCCTTGATCCTCTTGGTGAGGTACTTTTGGGGTCCTTCCAGTTGCTGCAGGTGTCTGGTAAGGTACATCCCAAAAGGGGCATTGTACTCAATTATGGGCCTGATGAGGGATGAGTAAAGAGGCACGATGACTTCCCCTGATCTAGATGTGAATCCCTTCATGATTAGGTGGGCTATATAAAATGTTTTTCTAACCACTTTGGCCACGTGGTTGTCAAATGAGAGATTGCTATCAACTTGGGTCCCCAGGTCCCTAATTACTTCTTCTGTACTTAAATGGGATTACCACCTATGTGGTAATTTGTGGGCACTTTGTTTTTGCCAAAGGGGATGACTATACACTTTTTGGCGTTTAGCTTGAGGCCATGGCTCTGGCACCAGTTGTCTGTTTCTATGAGGCCCTTTTGGAGGATGCTTGTGTCAGCTGGAGAGTCTATTATGGTGCCCAGTTTGCAGTCATCTGCGAACTTGGTCAGCCGCAGTCCTTCCATGTTGGCCTGTACCTCCGAGAAATATATACCGAACAAGAGAGGTCCCAAGACTGAGCCTTGTGGGACGCCACTTGTAACTGGTTTGGAGTCTGACATGGCTCCAGCTATTCTAACCATGTGGGTTCTGTCCTTGAGCCAGTTTGCAACCCATCTAGTGACATAGGGGTTTATATTTAAGCTGGTGAGCTTATCTATAATGCCCGAGTGGGGTATTGTATCGAAGGCTTTTGCGAGGTCCAGGTAGGCTGTGTGGACCACCTTCCCTTGTCAATGGCCTTGGTGACTGTTTCAAAGAAATTGACCAGGTTTAAGAGGCAGGATCTGCCCTTAACAAAGCCGAACTGGGTAGGATCCAGTGTCTGTAGGTCCCCAATATCTTTATTTATAAGGTCCATGATGATCCTTTCCATAGCTTTGCAGACCAAGCTAGTGAGACTTATGGGGCGATAGTTTCCAGGATCCGTTGAGGCACCACCTTTGTGGAGAGGGACCACTGTTGCTGTACGCCACTCTTTGGGTACATATCCTGTAGTAAGGCTGAGATTGAACAGTAGTTTTAGGTTTGGGTTTAGCTCTTCTTGGAGTTCATGTAGGACGCAGCCCGGGACACCGTCTGGTCCCATTGATGCTGTGTTTCTTGCTTTGGAGAGGGCAGCTCTTACCTGAGCATCTGAGATGTCAGGGAGCAGCACTCTGCTGGGATAGATATTAGCCCTTTTGGTGGGGGGGGAGAAGTTTGCGCTGAACCTGTCAGCTAGGATGTTGGCAATGTCTGTGGGTTTGGTGTATTTTTTGTCATTTTGGACTAATTCTGAGCATATCTGGGAATTCCCACCCAGGTTTCTAACATAACTAAAGAAAGCCTTGTGATTATCCTTAGTGTCCTGTGCAATTTTTCTCTCGAAGCTGGCCTTAGACGATTTTATGAGTGCCCGTAGTTTTTTTGCCTATACTGATCAGAGATGCCTTCCTTTTTGGGATTTTGCTCTGTCATGTAGTAGCTTCCTCCTTCTATTGTATAGTTTGTTTATGGCTGGGGTCCACCAGACAGGATGTCTGCCTTTGGAGGATTGGGTCTTGGTTTTATTTGGGATTGCATGATCCATGCATTCCTGAAGGTGTTCATAGAATGCGTTTATAAAGGATTTTGTGGTCTGGGCCGTATTATCCAGAGGCCCGGGGGCTTTGAAGGATTCCACCTCGGTTTTGAGGAGTGTGAAATTTGCTTTAGAGAAGTTTTTCACTGTGGTTTTCTGGGCATGGGGTGGGGTCGGGATCTGAATATCCAGTGAGATTAGTTTATGGTCTGATCTTACCAGTGAGGGATACACTTCTGGTCTGGAGTTCCCATGTTGGTGATGATCAGGTCCAGTATGTTTTCCCCTCTTGTGGGAGTGTTAACAAGTTGTTCCATAGCATTTGAGTTTATAAATTCTAGGAACCTTTGGGCTAGGGTGTTGGAGCTAGAGTAATGCTCCCAGTCTATGGTTGGGTAGTTGAAGTCACCCAATATAATGGTGTTTGGAGAGACCTTCATATTTTCCAGTGTTCTCAGGAAGGCCGAGTGGGGTTCCTGGGTTTGGGAGGGTGGTCTGTAGCAGGCTATAAACTGGAAGGCAGTTTTACCCACTGTTAGTTGCACATGGATAGTCTCTGATGCTTCGTGCTGTGCCACCAACCTGGAGGTGTGGATATCTTTGACGAATATTGATACTCCCCTCCTTTTGTGGTTCGGTCCAAGTTTTGGGGCCGAAAAGCATGGTATGAGGTATAACCTGGTAGTGCTGGGGTGCTCTCGAGAGCCTTGAACCAGGTTTCTGTTACTGCACAGATATCGATGTTCTCCATGCTAAGGAGAGTTTCGAGTGCGTGCATCTTGAGGTTTAGACTTCTGGCGTTGAGTAGCATTACTCTTAGTTTCTTATCCCTTGTGATACCTATGGAGGTGGGTTTGTCTTTGAGCCTTGCCTAAAAAGGCACTATGGGGTAGCAAGAGCCTTTGCCAATATCCAAAGCCCAGGGTGACAGGTGCAAGCCATCCCTAGCGAAGCATCGTGGCTTGTCGAGCATGTCATCCCAGGCTGACAGGCATTGGATCCCCTTTGAATGACACCAATACTTAAGCCAATTGTTGAAATTGATAATTTTGTCTTCATACTGTGGCATCATTCTTGGTGAGGGTAAGATGCTACTCAAGGTCAGGGTCATACCGGCCTGGGCTACATGCCCAGAGAGCTCCTCTATGTCTCTTTTCATGTAGTCCAGGGAGGTATGTCTCAGGTCATTCACACCAGCATGGACAATGACTGAGTCATATTTGTACTTGCCTTGGAGTGACCTGAGTGCTTGTGTTATGTGGCGGATCCTAGCACCCGATAGGCAGCTCACCGTGACCTTCTCCTTGTTCAGCCTGGTGAGCGGGACGTCAGTGTGCCTGATGATAGAGTCACCTATTACAAGTGTATCAGGTGTGTTGTTTAGCCTTAAGGGCTGTGACTGTTCGGCACACTGGCTTTGTGAGCTATGTGTTGCATGTGTTTTGTTTTGGGGTAGCGGTTTCTTGGGTGTCTGCTTTGGAGGTTTCTGCTGCTTAGGCAGATTTTTATTTAGAGCCTCCAAGTATGTTTTTGTGTGTTTATGTGTTTGGTTTGCTGTCGTGGTAGGTCTATGTGAGACTGGAATTGTAGTGAGTGTGGTTTCCTTCTCCTCCTGACTGGTTACTCCAGTACTGAGTTGAAAGAGCTTAGCCTCCAGTTTGGCTATATGGTTGCATCTCTCACATGTGTTGGAATTTGTTGGGAGGAGGAGAGGGTTGTCTGTGTACATTAGGCAGTTGTAACATTGCCTCAAGATTCCCAGGTTCACCAGCTGGACCGGAGAGGAGATTGACAACTGACCTTTGGACATGCTAGAATAGTATTGGGAATTCCTTTATAATTGAAAAAAAGGGCCAATGGGGAACAAGTTACTCAAGGGGTGTTTGTGAGGGTGTAGTGCTTTTAATTTTGTTAGTGCTGACTTATATAATTGCTTTAGTGAGCAAGTGCTAGGCTTTAGCATAGGAATAGGGTGTTTATTATGAGAACTAGATCAGTTCCAAGGCTCAAACCCAAATAAGCGGCGCTGCTCGATGAAGTGCTATGCAAAAAATCACGCAAAGCT
This sequence comes from Protopterus annectens, assembly GCF_019279795.1. Taxonomy (NCBI): domain Eukaryota; kingdom Metazoa; phylum Chordata; order Ceratodontiformes; family Protopteridae; genus Protopterus; species Protopterus annectens. The sequence goes on from NC_056726.1 coordinate 217,363,732, forward strand.
GCGCTACAGCGGGTTTTATACAGGCGGACTTGAAAGAGCTAGAAATTGGCCCAAAACAGCCAACAGACTACCAGATTCCTGTGCTGGGAACACTCCTCCAGGGACAGATAGCCTGCTCCAAGCTCCCCACTGCCACTGGTGAACAAAGAAGCCTCCCTCTATCCAAGAAAGGAAATGGCAACACAGGAACTTTCCAAAAGTCCAGAATACAGCAAAGCCTGTATTTGGACTACTCTAGGTCAGGAAAGATGGGAAACAAGGATAACTTATTTTTTTCTTTTTTGCAACAAACAGCAGGAAATTGCAATAAATATGTAACACAGGCTAGCACACTTGAGTGTGTAGCCTCAACAAGTAAATGCAACAAACAGGACAAACTTAAAAAGTGCAGGTGCAAAAACAACTTTAGACGGTTTAAAACAGTTCAAGAAGCAGAAATATTTGCAGTTTAGCTAGATCGGACAGTCACCCAGGTAGTAGCAGGAAAAAACACTTTTATCAGGTTAGCAGTCGCTCTTTTAGCCTCTCTGCTGCTAGCACCACTCTGCAGGACCACGAGGAGCTTGGCTGAGTAGTAACAAGTGCAAAAACCTCGCCAAAGTGGGTTTTATACAGGGGGATTTGAAAGAGCTAGAAATTGGCCCAAAATGGCCAATAGACTATCAGATTCTTGTGCTGGGAACACTCCTCCAGGGATAGATAGGCTGCTCTAAGTTCCCCACTGCCACTGGTGAACAAAGAAACCTCCCTCTATCCAAGAAAGGAAATGGACAACACAGGAACTTTCCAAAAGTCCAGAATACAGCAAAGCCTGTATTTGGACTACTCTAGGTCAGGAAAGACGGGAAAGAAGGATAATTTTTTTTTTTTTTTTTCAACAAATAGCAGGAAAATGCAGTAAATATGTAACACAGGCTAGCACACTTGAGTGTGTAGCCTCAACAGGCAAATGCAACAAACAGGACAAACTTAAAAAGTGCAGGTGCAAAAACGACTTTAAGCAGTTTAAAACAGTTCAAGAAGCAGAAATATTTGCAGTTTAGCTAAATCGGACAGTCGCCCAGGTAGTAGCAGGAAAAAACACTTATCAGGTTAGCAGTCACTCTTTTAGCCTCTCTGCTGCTAGTACCACTCTGCAGGACCACGAGGAGCTTGGCTGAGTAGTAACAAGCGCAAAAACCTTGCCAAAGCGGGTTTTATACACGGGGATTTGAAAGAGCTAGAAATTGGCCCAAAATGGCCAGTAGACTACCAGATTCTAGTGCTGGGAACACTCCTCCAGGGATAGATAGGCTGCTCTAAGCTCCCCACTGCCACTGGTGAACAAAGAAGCCTCCCTTAATCCAAGAAAGGAAATGGCAACACAGGAACTTTCCAAAAGTCCAGAATACAGCAAAGCCTGTATTTGGACTACTCTAGGTTAGGAAAGACGGGAAACAAGGATAATAATTTTTTTTTTGTTTATCTTTTTTTCAACAAATAGCAGGAAAATGCAGTAAATATGTGACACAGGCTAGCGTACTTGAGTGTGTAGCCTCAACACGTAAATGCTAAAAACAGGACAAACTTTAAATTACAAGCGCAAAAGTGTGTTAAGCTGGCTTTAAAGCAGGGGGTTAGAAAGAGATAGGAAATGGCCCAAAACGGCCCATAAGCTACAGGTCACTGGGCTGGAACCACTCCTCAAGGGACAGATAGGCTGCTCAGAGCTCCCCACTCTCACTGGTGAACAAAGAAGCTTCCTCCTATCCAAATAAGGATATGGGCAACACAGGAACTATGACACAGCCCAGAGATCAGCAATACCTGAAGACTGGACTATTCTAGTTCAGTAAAGGCAGGAAACAAGGAATTTTTTTTTTTTTTTTTTTTTTACAAAGTAGCAGAAATTAGGTACAGAAACACAGTAAATGCTTTAATTCGGCTAGCGCACTTGAGTGTGTAGCCTACCAATTAAACTAAGCAAAAACAAACTTTAAAAGTGCAAAAAAAACTCAGAAATACAGGCAGAAATGCAATAAAACAACTTTACAGAGCTTATTTAGTAAAAGAAACAGAAAAGTCTATATATACAGAAAAGCAGCTAAAACACACAAACACTTCAGATGCAGTGCAACCTAGAGCACTTGAGTTGTAGCAATATTAAGGCTATTACAGTTATAATAAATGCTCTGAAATATACTGTATAATTCCAAAATGTTTGAGAAGCACAGTCAGAACACAAGGAGGTTCAGGCGAAAGAAAAAAAAAGTTTTGTTTTACTTTTTGAAAGGGAAAAAGGAGGAACAGAAGGCCTTATCAAATGTTCTCTCTGTATTAGGCAGAATGAGCTAATGACACTAGACTGGGAGGAGTGTCACAGTAGGGGCGGGCAACTGCAAAGCCACCAAGTATAAGAGCAAGACACCAACAGGGAGGCACACAAATGAAAGTTTTTAAACAGATAAGGATTTGTAAAGATACAGAATAGACAAAGTGCTATATATATATATATATATATATATATATATATATATATATTAAATTTTAAAAACAGTAATCTGTAAAAATAATCAAAAAAATCAAGATACTTATATTTTCAGCTCAGTTGCAGTCAACAACTTCTTATCCAGTCTGCACTGTGTGTAAAGACAGAAACCCCATCAAAGTTAGGGCTTAAATACCAAAACAGCTTTTCAGAACACAAAAGAACCAGCCCCCACTAGCCAAAAGATAATTACACAGAGGAAATGCTTCAGTTAAAACAATAGCCTACAGCCAGCAAGCACTAGAGACACAAATGAAAGTTTTTAAACAGATAAGGATTTGTAAAGATACAGAATAGACAAAGTGCTATATATATATATATTAAATTTTAAAAACAGTAATCTGTAAAAATAATCAAAAAAAATCAAGATACTTATATTTTCAGCTCAGTTGCAGTCAACAACTTCTTATCCAGTCTGCACTGTGTAAAGACAGAAACCCTATCAAAGTTAGGGCTTAAATACCAAAACAGCTTTTCAGAACACAAAAGAACCAGCCTCCACTAGCCAAAAGATAATTACACAGAGGAAATGCTTCAGTTAAAACAATAGCCTACAGCCAGCAAGCACTAGAGACACAAATGAAAGTTTTTAAACAGATAAGGATTTGTAAAGATACAGAATAGACAAAGTGCTATATATATATATATATATATATATATATATATATTAAATTTTAAAAACAGTAATCTGTAAAAATAATCAAAAAATCAAGATACTTATATTTTCAGCTCAGTTGCAGTCAACAACTTCTTATCCAGTCTGCACTGTGTGTAAAGACAGAAACCCTATCAAAGTTAGGGCTTAAATACCAAAACAGCTTTTCAGAACACAAAAGAACCAGCCCCCACTAGCCAAAAGATAATTACACAGAGGAAATGCTTCAGTTAAAACAATAGCCTACAGCCAGCAAGCACTAGAGACACAAATGAAAGTTTTTAAACAGATAAGGATTTGTAAAGATACAGAATAGACAAAGTGCTATATATATATATTAAATTTAAAAAACATTAGTCTGTAAAAATAATAAAAAAAAATCAAGATACTTATATTTTCAGCTCAGTTGCAGTCAACAACTTCTTATCCAGTCTGCACTGTGTGTAAAGACAGAAACCCTATCAAAGTTAGGGCTTAAATACCAAAACAGCTTTTCAGAACACAAAAGAACCAGCCCCCACTAGCCAAAAGATAATTACACAGAGGAAATGCTTCAGTTAAAACAATAGTGTACAGCCAGCAAGCACTAGAGACACAAATGAAAGTTTTTAAACAGATAAGGATTTGTAAAGATACAGAATAGACAAAGTGCTATATATATATATATTAAATTTTAAAAACATTAGTCTGTAAAAATAATAAAAAAAATCAAGATACTTATATTTTCAGCTCAGTTGCAGTCAACAACTTCTTATCCAGTCTGCACTGTGTGTAAAGACAGAAACCCTATCAAAGTTAGGGCTTAAATACCAAAACAGCTTTTCAGAACACAAAAGAACCAGCCCCCACTAGCCAAAAGATAATTACAAAGAGGAAATGCTTCAGTTAAAACAATAGCCTACAGCCAGCAAGCACTAGAGACACAAATGAAAGTTTTTAAACAGATAAGGATTTGTAAAGATACAGAATAGACAAAGTGCTATATATATATATTAAATTTTAAAAACATTAGTCTGTAAAAATAATAAAAAAAAATCAAGATACTTATATTTTCAGCTCAGTTGCAGTCAACAACTTCTTATCCAGTCTGCACTGTGTGTAAAGACAGAAACCCTATCAAAGTTAGGGCTTAAATACCAAAACAGCTTTTCAGAACACAAAAGAACCAGCCCCCACTAGCCAAAAGATAATTACACAGAGGAAATGCTTCAGTTAAAACAATAGCCTACAGCCAGCAAGCACTAGAGACACAAGTGTTTTTAAACAGATAAGGATTTGTAAAGATACAGAATAGACAAAGTGCTATATATATATATTAAATTTTAAAAACAGTAATCTGTAAAAATAATCAAAAAAATCAAGATACTTATATTTTCAGCTCAGTTGCAGTCAACAACTTCTTATCCAGTCTGCACTGTGTGTAAAGACAGAAACCCTATCAAAGTTAGGGCTTAAATACCAAAACAGCTTTTCAGAACACAAAAGAACCAGCCCCCACTAGCCAAAAGATAATTACACAGAGGAAATGCTTCAGTTAAAACAATAGCCTACAGCCAGCAAGCACTAGAGACACAAATGAAAGTTTTTAAACAGATAAGGATTTGTAAAGATACAGAATAGACAAAGTGCTATATATATATATATTAAATTTTAAAAACATTAGTCTGTAAAAATAATAAAAAAAATCAAGATACTTATATTTTCAGCTCAGTTGCAGTCAACAACTTCTTATCCAGTCTGCACTGTGTGTAAAGACAGAAACCCTATCAAAGTTAGGGCTTAAATACCAAAACAGCTTTTCAGAACACAAAAGAACCAGCCCCCACTAGCCAAAAGATAATTACACAGAGGAAATGCTTCAGTTAAAACAATAGCCTACAGCCAGCAAGCACTAGAGACACAAGTGAAAGTTTTTAAACAGATAAGGATTTGTAAAGATACAGAATAGACAAAGTGCTATATATATTTATTAAATTTTAAAAACAGTAATCTGTAAAAATAATCAAAAAAAATCAAGATACTTATATTTTCAGCTCAGTTGCAGTCAACAACTTCTTATCCAGTCTGCACTGTGTGTAAAGACAGAAACCCTATCAAAGTTAGGGCTTAAATACCAAAACAGCTTTTCAGAACACAAAAGAACCAGCCCCCACTAGCCAAAAGATAATTACACAGAGGAAATGCTTCAGTTAAAACAATAGCCTACAGCCAGCAAGCACTAGAGACACAAATGAAAGTTTTTAAACAGATAAGGATTTGTAAAGATACAGAATAGACAAAGTGCTATATATATATATTACATTTTAAAAACAGTAATCTGTAAAAATAATCAAAAAAATCAAGATACTTATATTTTCAGCTCAGTTGCAGTCAACAACTTCTTATCCAGTCTGCACTGTGTGTAAAGACAGAAACCCTATCAAAGTTAGGGCTTAAATACCAAAACAGCTTTTCAGAACACAAAAGAACCAGCCCCCACTAGCCAAAAGATAATTACACAGAGGAAATGCTTCAGTTAAAACAGTAGCCTACAGCCAGCAAGCACTAGAGACACAAATGAAAGTTTTTAAACAGATAAGGATTTGTAAAGATACAGAATAGACAAAGTGCTATATATATATATTAAATTTTAAAACAGTAATCTGTAAAAATAATCAAAAAATCAAGATACTTATATTTTCAGCTCAGTTGCAGTCAACAACTTCTTATCCAGTCTGCACTGTGTGTAAAGACAGAAACCCTATCAAAGTTAGGGCTTAAATACCAAAACAGCTTTTCAGAACACAAAAGAACCAGCCCCCACTAGCCAAAAGATAATTACACAGAGGAAATGCTTCAGTTAAAACAATAGCCTACAGCCAGCAAGCACTAGAGACACAAATGAAAGTTTTTAAACAGATAAGGATTTGTAAAGATACAGAATAGACAAAGTGCTATATATATATATTAAATTTTAAAAACAGTAATCTGTAAAAATAATCAAAAAAAATCAAGATACTTATATTTTCAGCTCAGTTGCAGTCAACAACTTCTTATCCAGTCTGCACTGTGTGCAAAAACAGAAACCCTATCAAAGTTAGGGCTTAAATACCAAAACAGCTTTTCAGAACACAAAAGAACCAGCCCCCACTAGCCAAAAGATAATTACACCGAGGAAAGCTTCAGTTAAAACAATAGCCTACAGCCAGCAAGCACTAGAGACACAAATGAAAGTTTTTAAACAGATAAGGATTTGTAAAGATACAGAACAGACAAAGTGCTATATATATATATATATATTAAATTTTAAAAACAGTAATCTGTAAAAATAATCAAAAAAATCAAGATACTTATATTTTCAGCTCAGTTGCAGTCAACAACTTCTTATCCAGTCTGCACTGTGTGTAAAGACCATCATTACTATTATACCCTGTCTAAGGACAGTTTCCTTGGTGGGCAGTAGCATACAACCACACAAGGGACTGCCCTTTACTCAACCCCATGCCACCCAGTCCCTAACCACAGATGCATCAGACTATGCCTGGGGGGCACACATGGATGGCAAGTGCATTCAGGACCATTGGAGCCCAAGTCAAATTCATCTGCATATCAACCAGAAAGATATGCTAGCCGTGCAGCACAATCTGACAGCTTTCAGATCCCTAAACTCACCAGGACACCTGCTAATAAAAACAGACACCACAGTTATGTGGTACATCAACAAGCAGGGGGGGACCCATTCTTACCCACTCTGCAGGCTAGCCATGGCCGTGTGGAACACGGCCTTGGACATGCAGGTCCATCTGCAAGCTCAATTTCTGCCAGGCAAACAAACCTCACTAGCAGATGACTTGAGCAGAAATCTCCTAGACCCACATGAGTAGCAATTAGAGCTCAGCACCTTCAACCTTCTGATTCAGAAATGGGGGACCCCAGAGGTGGATCTCTTTGCCTCCCCCTGCAATCACCAGCTCAGCAAATTCTGCACCAGGACACCTCACAGCAGGGCCTGGAAAGTGGATGCCCTATCCTTCCAGTGGGTAAATCTCTCAATCTATGCCTTTCCACCTCTGCCCCTTCTCTCAAGAGTATTGCTCATAAGACAGGCCAGACGAAGGACAATTCTGATTGCCCCAGACTGGCATTGCCAGCACTGGTACCCACTGCTGCGCAGCCTGTCACTGGTGCCACCCTGGTACCTACACCAGAACCCAAACCTGCTGTCTCCACAGGAGGGACAGATCTTGCATCCACAACTGCAAACTCTTTAATCTTGCAGCCTGGCTTATTCCTTGAATTCTCCTCCATTAGCCAGACTAAGCAAGCAGGTGCTGGACATCATTCTTGAAGCCAGAAGGCCCAGTACAAGGAAATCCTATGCTGATAAGTGGAAAAGGTACTGCTCCTGGATTCAGTCTAAAGGAGAGGACACAACTCTGCCCTTCCCGCCTCTAATCCTGGATTACTTAGCAAGTCTATTCCACAGAGGCCTATACTTCTCCTCCATTAAGATCCATGCCTCTGCCATTTTGGCTCATTACAACACTGAGCCACCTCTCTTCTCTCACCCTCTTATTAAACAGTTCCTGAGAGGGGCAAACAACTTAAGACCACAAAGGAGAGCACCCACCCCTGCTTGGGACCTTAAATTTGTACTGGAAAAGCTCAAACTACCCCCCCTTTGAGCCTGCAGCATCAGCAGAGTTAAAATTCCTCTTTTGGAAAACAGCCTTGCTTCTGGCCATCACTTCAGCTAGAAGAGTGTCTGAGCTACAAGCACATTATTTTCCATGCTGTCAGGGTTTCCTTCAGGACTAACCCTTCCTTTATGCCTAAAGTTGTGTCCAGTGTGGCTCTCAACCAATCTATCCATTTGCCAACTTTCTTCCCTAATCCTCAAAATAAAGGGGAAAGGATCCTGCACTCCCTGGACATGCACAGACAGCTCAGACTCTACCTTGATAGGACTAAGGCCTTCAGGAAACCTGAACTGCTACTAGTCAGCTTTACACCAGGGGCAGAGGCCACGGCCACTTCAAAGCAAACAATTTCCAAATGGATAGCACACTGCATCCATTTCTGCTACAAGCACCATGGGAAACCAACCCCTTAGGGGGTCAGAACACATTCCACTAGGGCAACTTCTACCTCTACAGCATTCCTCAGGGGAATCCCTACCAGGGACATCCTGGAATCTGCTACCTGGAGTTCTGTACACACCTTCACCAAGCATTACCACCTTCCTATCTTTTCCAAATCCAGGGTAGGTTTTGCAACAGCAGTCCTGCAAGGCATACTAGCCAGCCACAACTCTTCTTCACTGCCTCCACCCTTCTTCAGCTTTGGGAATTTACCAAAGTGTGATGACTGCAACAGTGAAACACAAAGAACATGGTACAGTTGTGTACACTTACCATAAATGTAGATGTTCGAGTGTATTCACTGTTGAAGTCCTGGTTTCCTTCCTTCCAGCCCCCTTGTCTCTCTCTCTCTTCTCTATGTCTATTACTCACCCCTTTTAGGGGTATTGGTACTGGTATTTACTTTTTACTGGTGGTGTTTTCCCCACCATAACTTAGTGCTCTATTTGGGGGGCTCCTGACATTTGGTACAAAAAAAACTGATGTAATGGCATCAGTTGCCTGTTTTTAGACCCCTGATGACCTGATATCAGTCCTGGAGTGACAGCAGCTGATGGAGAAATATTAAGTCTCTGGTATTCGGGCTGACTGAGGGCTACCTGCAGGCAGACAACCCAAGTGTGAAGACTGCAACAGTGAGTACACTCTAACATCTACATTTATGGTAAGTGTACACAATTGTACTTTTTGTTGGCTGTGCACTATTCATTTTACTTACTATTGCAACAGCCTTGCACCAGTCTGAACACAGCTGCCATTATTTTTTTGTGTGCTTTTTGTTGTTTAATTCATGTGTTTGAAGGAAGGACATTGTGGGTTGGGGAAAATGCTACCCATTCCTGTCAGCTGTCCAGATTTTCACAAAATGTCCAGATTTTTACCTCATATTTTGGTTTGTCCCTCATAAAATGTGTTTTTTTTCCTGGTAAATCATTGAGGATTGAAGTCCCTAAGTATTGATGTTCACTTGATTTTCTGACATAAAAATCCTTCAGAAAATGCATGCTAACACATAAGATGTTATTCCATTAACTTTCTAAATTCATAAGAGCAACATTTAAAACCTGGTCCCATTATTTTAGGTTATGTCCAGATTCCTTGCACCAACAGGTTGAGAGGTATGAGACAGGCTACTGCCTCAAACAATTAGTTTGGAGTCTAGCAAGGAATAGCAAACTTTCCAGTCCAGTGTACAAAACTGCATTCATTAGTTATGAGCAAACAGATGTGAAAATTATCATTTTATGCAGTGAGAGGAAATCCTCTCAGTCCATGTGTGTGTTGCAGTGCTCAGTACCCCCCTCTGCTAAATATAATCACCACTGGGTACCATGGTTGCCATTAGCCAAAAAGTGTAATCCAAGTGGAATAAGTCAATGAACCAGCGAAGCTAGGATACACCTCTTTATTTGTCAATACAGCGAAACAAAACGATCCAATACACACAAAAAAACATATACAATTCAAATAAAGCAATAAAAAACAATGAAAAGCGATTAAGCGCTTTCATCCACTAAATCGTGGACTTCATCAGAATCAAATACAATCATTGAATGATTCATTTTATAACCTTTTTGGCACCAACGTCTTACAAAAAATTAAAGCCATATTCATCGTAATTTTTCTACAAGCTGGTTCATTGGCTTATTCCACTTGGATTACACTTTTTGGCTTGGTTTGCAGCGTGCACTCCTTGCTTATGGTTGCCATTAGCCCATGGAAAGCAAACACACTCAAACCCCTCCCACGCACACACACACACACACCAAGCTGATTGTAAATGTGTCCCTAAGCACAGAAACTAAAATCAAAGCAATTAGTGCAAAGACTCTAATTTCAAAATATATTAGATGAGGTGAGAGATAGGCACTTTAAACTTGCCCACTATACTATACTTCGACTTAAGCAACAGTGGTACTCCTAAATAATTTATGCATATTGTTTGTATGCGGTATCCTTAAAATGCTAATTGCCCCTTACTTATATGTCTCTGACACTTTACTGTATTATTTACTGTGTAATACAGTAGGCTTCTTGGAGTGCCTCTTGTCCTGAAAGCACAAGGAATTAAGTGTATTAAAGAGGACTGCACCAGAAGGAAAAGGTCTTCAGCACTGGGGAGCTACTGCTACATGAAACAAACACCTCCACAAGCCGACAACTTTGTGTGACTGAGCACTTAACTGTACCGTAATTGGCAGAATCACAAAAATAACTCCTCAATAAGTAGTTTATTAGTAAATAAGGGAAATTTGTCATGTCAGACGTTAGTTAAGTAATGGCACAAGATAGAACCACTGTGTCTCAATAACAGGAAAGTACAAACCATGGTCCAAAACCCAAAGAAAACTGTCATGAGTAGCATATAAACAAAAATATTGACTGATCTGATGGACTACATATACAACTTCTCCCACTGTCACCGGACAAAGATATCCAAGCATCTAGCTGGTATTGCTGTTCATTTCCCATATTACTCCCACTCATACATACGGCTTTCCTGACAGGAAAGCCCATTATTCCTGGCCTGGAGTACTCACTTAGCAATCCCCACAGACTGACACCTTTACTTTTTCCTTTTGTTACATAATTACCAGCTCCATCACCATTTGATGGTTCTGGAAGATCTGCTAATAAAGCCATCTATGGTGCTGTCCCTCAAAAAACACAGTTAACAGAATCCATAATTGATACTTGCACCAAATACCCCACGCTGCTCCCCCCACCAACTGCACTGACAACACCACAAGCTAGAGTGCCCTTGACTGCTACATACTATCCGTTCCACTTTGTGAGGTGAACGGGTATTGAATCATGTATGTAGAGGTAATGGAATAAGTAAGGAGTTTATGCTAGTGTGGTTTTGATTCCATTTTTGTTATTTTTTATATTAACCGAAAGCATTCCATTAACATTTCTAAACAGTAAGCAGTATATACAATCTGTGGGCAACTAGTTGTAAAAGTTTGTTCAAGTAAAACCAATCTTTCTGGGCTTGGACAGAAAATGCAAAACCCATTTAATGGTTCAAAAAAACATAAACACCACGGAAAACACCAGATCAACACAACTGACCTAGCTAGACTAAAATCATAAGCATTTAGTAATGTAATTTTCTTTTTTTTTATTTTTACCTGGAGGATCTGGGGGAAGAACTGGTGGCTGTGGTGATAAATTTTCTCAAGACCGGTCCAAGTCGTCCGATGACAGTGCTGTGTGCTGCACTAATGAATGGCTTGCCTTCCTTCTTTCCTCTAATTTTAATTTAAAACAAAAAAAAAAACACACGGGAGTAGCACACTACAACTGCTCTCAGTCGTTCAGTCCTTCACTGTTCTGCCTCTCTTAGTTACTTGATTCTCACTCTCTCTAATGTTGGCTGCTGCAACTGCAAACACATTGCCAGCCTGTACAGAAAAAGATAAACAAAGACTATAGTACACAGCCCCTTGTCCCGCAGCCGAATTCCTACAGGCTGGCAGTCTGCTGATGAAGCTTACATCATCACACACGCCCCTGCATGGGATGCCATCAGCAAAAATGTGCCCCCCCCCCAAAAAAAATGACCCCCCCCCAGAAATTCAGGAATTAAAGGGACCAATCAGGAATTCATGGCACCCCATTTTTTTGACCTGATAAATACCAATAAATTTGGTATAGTTGAGAGATAAGGTGATTCTTGATGAAACAGAGCTGTCTGATGTAGCCCCTTGTATGCATGTGACAAAAGTACTAACCTGCATCCTGTTTGTGATTGTGATTAATAGGTTCATAGGTTCATAGCTAGGTACTAGGCTATCTGCCCAAAGGCATTTATAAGCCTAGCCGGAATGTGTTGGCTTTCGCCGCCCCCTTAGATTAGTTCCCTGTTCCTCTGTCCAGCAGAGCCATTGAAGTGTTCCCTGGGGTAAACTTTCTGTTTCCCATCCACTCATCAAGGTTTCTCTTGAAGAGGGTTAGCAAGGAGCTCTGCCTAATGTAGATTGGAATCTTGTTCCAGAGCATGGACAGGAATATATCCCTCCAGTCCTATTTATTGTTGTGGTGAGGTTTAAGTAGGGTAAAAGTCTTTTTGTGGACACTTGAGCACTGAAACTGAGTCTGAAGTTAGTTTTATCATTCAGCTGGCATATGCTTTGGCAAATGTGAATACAGTAAGAGCACAAAACATAAATAGTTGGTTTGCTTGGTATTATATATATATATATATATATATATATATATATATATATATATATATATATATATATATATATATCTATATATATAATTCTACTCTGTTATAGTTAGAATTTGTAAAGTTTATATTTTTTTTGTGGGGGGTGGAGTATGTTCCTGTGATTGTTATTGTTCTTAGTAATTGTCAGAATATCTTTTCAAGATATCAGAAAAAATAAAAGTCCAGTAGGTTTTAAAATGTGTGGAAAATGTGGTCAGAATATACCTTTTTCTGATGCTTGTACACTCTGCGTGTACTGTCTTGGACCCCTTCATCCCCAAGAAAATTGCTCAGTCTGTCATGCAGTCAACCCAAGGGCTCTGGTTGAACATGTCCTCTTTTAGTGAGGCTTTCTCTGGATCTTCTAAAGAAAAATCTACAACAAATGTTTTTCCCACTGCTCCAAGCATTTCCATCGCTTCTTCTAAGTCCTAGGAGAAGTTCTTGAAAAGGTCTCTTATGGATCCATTTGTTTCCTCAGATCCTGAGGAGAAAAGACCAAAATCTACAGATCTGACTTCATCATCAGAGACATATAAAGAAACAATCATTGAATCCGGCTTGGTCTTTGGATCTGATAAGCCTAAAAATTAAACACACATCAGATCAGACCAGCTTGGATCTGACACACAGACATGAAGACATGGCAGTTTTACCCAGAACAAAATATTCCACCTCAGTCAACCCAGTTCCCTCCAGAGTTCCTTAACCCTCATAGAGAGACCAAGATCTCCTTCAGGATTGCCCAATCGCTCTTCCAGAAACCTTATAGAAGATGATGTGGAGAGGTTAGTGAAAACAATTCTCTTGGTGCAGAGCCAGTTGTTGTTCCTTCTGGCTCCTACCCCTTTGGATCAGGAGATCCGTACTTGCAATACTCCACCAATTCCTCCTCAGACTCTTTCAAGGTCTCAAAGCCCTTGGATCCAAGTTATCTGGGTCCGTCTGCTTCAGATCTGAGAATTCCTTTGCCCTCAGATCTGAGGCTTGTTCTGAGGTTTTCAGTTCAGTCAGATTTGGAGACCTCTCGGAGCATATTCTGCCATGTAGGGTCCAAAGTACTTTACTGGACTCCAAGGGTTTTGGAGCCATCTCTACACTTTGGAGCCTCGGCAATGGCTAGTTCAGCCCTGACTTCAGACTCGGGTGGACTGTCCTCAGTGTGGAGAGGCACCGTGGATCAGAGACTGGATGTCTCAGATCTGCGGTCCTGTCCCTCACCGGGTGGTTCAACTTTGCAGTCATGGAGAGAGTCTTGTCTACCCCCCTGACTTAGATGGCACCTACCCCCCTTGGATCCTCTGCCTACATCTTTCCTGTCTCTGTGCCTGGAGTCTCAACTATACTCTCTATAGGGACAGCCGGTACCGAAACTCCAGGTTTCCCGTCAGGCTATCCCCATTTTTCTGACATTTCCCCTGAGTACCCCAATGATGAGGTCTCTAAGAAGAGAATATGCAAGAGGAAGCATTTAGATTCCCCGAAATCTGTCACTGAAGATAAAGATTTTGATGAGGGCAAAGGGTCCCCACGGTCACCTCCTGATGATGCCTTATTCAGCTGTACTGGAGTAGTGTAATGGCTCATCTGATGTTGTCAGTTTTCATTCTGTCTTCATCTGATGGGTTTGGATATCAACAGTCAGATCTGACTTGGCCATTGCAAAAGCTTGTGGTAACTTAGAACTCCTGGAGATCCTAAAACAGAGAGGTGAATGGAAACCCAACAACCCTTCATTGGAGGAATCTATTCTCCTAGAGGCATTCAATACCGGTCCATCTACCTCCTAGGAAACTCCGCCCACCAGTGACCTCATTAACTTGATCTCATGGCAGGCATGGCAGGATCCAGACACCATTGAGTCAGTCCCCAAGAAGCCAAACAAAATTATGACATCTACAGAGGATAAGCAGTTTTGGTCCAAGCATGTGCCTGTTGATGCCATGGTCATGGCAGCAGCCACTAAGAAGGAACTTGCAGAAGAAAGTTCCTCTGTTCATCTCCCCAGCAAGGAGTCTCGGGCAGTGGACAGATTTGGGAAGCATGTCTATGCTTCTGTGACCTTCACATTAAGGTCACTGAATTATTTGGCACATTTTACTAGACTACAAAGGAAGCTGATTAAGGAACTATCAGATACCCTCTCAGGATCAGTTTCTAAAGAGGTTAAAGCATTTGCCACTTCTCAGCTGGCTATGCTACAACTCCTACATGAGGCTCATTTCTAATGTAACAGAAGGAACCTCTAGAGCAGCTAGTTTAGGCGTTGCCATTAGGAGATACACCTGGATGTGCTTATGTGACTTTGTGGAGCCCTTTAAGTCTTTGTTCGTCAGTGCCCTTTTTGATGGAACATCTCATTCTAGTCCCAAGTTTAAAAATACTTTGTCCAGGTGTGAGAAGGATGGAAAGAGTCTTTCTGCCGTGGGTGCATGTATTTCCACCCCTCAAATTTCCTTTTGAAGGAATCATCGAGGAGGAGGTAAAATGTGGTTCAAAAAATCCCCAGGATCTTTCCAGGACACACATGGAGGAGGTTCCCCCAGAGGCAGCAGGGGGAACTCAAATGGTAGATGCCTCTGTCATGGCAGAGATGGCTCACAGAACCAAGGTTTCAGAGACACTTTCTTTGGTAAACCTTTTCAGCACTCCTGAAAGGAGTCCCGATTGTCGCCCTTTGGATGCAATTGAAGATCATTTGTTCCTGCACCAAAGAGCCTGTCTAGCATACCTGTCAACCTCTTAGCACTAAAATCTGGACAATGCCTAAAATAATGGGGGAAAGGACTAAAAATATGTACAGATTTTAAAAATTTCTGTTATAAACTTAGAAAGTTTCTAGAATAACAGGATTTGTGTTAACAAGTCTGAAACTAAAATATGTATCACTATTAGGTGACTTCAATCCTCAGCAATTTGCAAGAAAACCACAAATTTTATGAAGAACAGACCAAAAATATGAGGCAAAAATCTGGACATTATGCAAAAAATCTCAACAGTTGAGAAGTATGCTGGCTAGAAATAACAATTGGTACTTGTGTGCAGAGGATCATTTCCAGAGGTTATATAATACAATTTTCCCTTTATCCTCCCAATTTAAGAAAATTCTTGATGTTCCACCCAGTCAGAAGGAACAAGCAACAATTCAAATTCAAAGGCTGCTAGAAAAAAAGAGTCATCCAAAAGGTCCCCCAGAACAGTTAGAATCCAAAACTTACTCAAGGTTCTTTTTAGTGCCAAAGAAAACAGGGGACTGGAGACCAAGTCTGGATCACAGCATCTTAAACAAATCTGCTAAGAAGACCCAAGTTCCAGATGGTCACAGTTCATTCCATTCTACCATTTTTGGAAAAGGAGAATTGGATGTGCTCAATAGATCTTCAGGATGCATACTATCATATAAAGATGAACAGATAATCCAGAAGATTTTTATGCTTCTGGCTGGGAGCCAGTCACTACAAGTTTAGAGTTCTGCCTTTTGGTCTCACCACAGTCCCCAGGGTGTTTACCAGATGTGTGACAGTCGTAGCAGCTCACTTTAGACTGCAGGGATTATGGGTGTTTCCATACTTAGACGATTGGCTCAGCTCTGCCCCACCAGACATCAACTCATTTTGGCAAGACAAAAAGTGATCAAGATGTGCGCTACTAGGAATAACCATAAACTATAAAATGTGTCATAAAGAACAAAGTCAAAGTCTTGAGTTCATAAGAGCATTGTTCGATACAAAGTTAACTGTAGCCTCCCTTCCCCTCTCCAGAGTTCAGACAATAAGATCACAAGTAAAAATGATAATTTGCTGTACCAATTTCTCAGCCTGCTTGGTCCTTCAGACATTGGGGTCAATGGCGGCAACAATAACTTTCCTACCCTTAGCCAGATTTCACATGAAAGTTCCCCAATGGATACTGGCCTCTCAATGGTCAGTACTTCACCTTCCCTTATTGGCTGTAATATGGATCACCAATGTATGTGGTAGATTTAGTTCAAAAGAGGTTTTACAAGGCCATTTGTTTGTTCCCTTTAGCCCAAAGCCATTGTAACCAAGGATGCGTCCCAGTTAGGGTGGGGGTGGGGGTTACCTGGGAAAGACAGTCCAAGGCATATGGTCCCCTGAAGAGGCCTCTTTGCATGTCATTGTCCTGGAGTTGAGAGCAGTGCTTCTAGCATTACAGACCTTTAAGAATGCTCTCCCTTCAGGAACAATTGCGATTCAAACAAACAACATGTCCGTGGTTTGGTACATCAACAAACAAGAGGAACCAGATCTTAATCCCTGTGTTGAATACTGCTCAGAGTTTGGCAATGGTTGATCTCTTCCAACCACTTTCTCACAGCAATGCATATTCAGGGGAAGTCCAACATATTATCGGACAAGCCGAATCGGTGCATACTACTACCTCAAGAATGGTTCCTCAACAAGAACATAGTAGATTTGATTTTGGTCTACTTTATGCTTCTCCCCTAATTCCTTTGAATCCAAAGTTCCTACAGAGAGCTGCCAGGATGAAAAGCAAAGTCATCCTCATTGCTTGCTGTGGCCTGGACAGATTTGGTTTCCCTTCTTGTGGCCTCATTTAATTCACCAACCTTGGATTCTGGACCTAGCTCCATATCTGCATTCTTATCTGACAGGAGTGATGCATCCACACCTCCCCAATCTCAAGCTGACAGCTTGGTTTCTCCATTTCCAGTAATAGCCAGACAACCTATGCTCTCTTCTCCTGTCTGCCAGATTTTGTTATCTTCCCTTAAACCATCTAAAAGGAAACTTTATGCTAGTAAATAGAAAAGATTTGTATACTGGGCACTTCAGAATGATGTGGGACCCTTTTTTACCCCACTTCATAATATTATTGATGTATTGACACTTCTTTATAATCAAGGAGCTAGTTCTTCAACAATTAAATTTCAGTTGGCAGCAATTTCTAATTTCCAGACTGGATTTGATGGCTTCTCACTCATTTCTTATAAACTTGGTAAAACCATTTTACAAGGCACACTTCTGTTAAGACCTTCGTTTAAAGTTCCTACTCCTCCATGGGATTTAATTCTGGTACTGTAAGCCCTGGTTCATCCACTGTTTGAACCTTTACATGACTGTAATATTAAATTTCCTCCTTGGAAAACTTTGTTTTTGGTGGCCATTATGTCAGCCAGACATGTTTCTGAAATTCAGGTGTTATCTGTAAAACCCCGTGTCTAGGGTTACCATACGTCCGGGTTTCCCCAGACATGTCCTCTTTTTGGGCTCCTGTCTGGGCTTCTGGGCAGTTTTTGAAAATTCTGTGATTTGTCCGGGTTTTTCAAAAAACTGGACAAATCGCAAAATTTTCAAAAACCAGACGTCCCTATTTCCTGGCAAAACAGCCGCTGCTTTGTTTTTTTGTTTTTTGATTGGCCCATATACCGGTATACCAGCCAATCAAAAAATTGCAAAACGGAGCTCTGTTCAATGCGGAACTGCTTGATGTTCTGCATTGAACAGAAGAGGGTCTGTTGTGTGAGTTTTTGACTAGCTCTTATACCGGTATACGAGCCAATCAAAAAAATCAAAAAACAGAGCTCTGTTCAGTGTGGAACTGCTTGATGTTCCGCATTGAACAGAAGAGGGTCCGCTGTGCGAGTTTTTAATTGGCTTGTATACCAGTATACGAGCCAATCCAAAAATTCGAAAAATGGAGCTCTGTTCAATGCGGAACTGCTTGATGTTCCACATTGAACAGAAGAGGGTTTGCTGTGCCAGTTTTTGATTGACTCGTATACCGGTATACCAGCCAATCACTAAATTGCAAAACAGTGCTCTGTTCAATGCGGAACTGCTTGATGTTCCGCATTGAACAGAAGAGGGTCGGCTGTGCGAGTTTTTGATTAGCTCTTATACCGGTATACAAGCCAATCAAAAAAATCAAAAAACAGAGCTCTGTTCAATGTGGAACTGTTTGATGTTCCGCATTGAACAGAAGAGGGTCTGCTGTGCGAGTTTTTGATTGGCTCGTATACCAGTATATGAGCCAATCAAAACAATCGAAAAATGGAGCTCTGTTCAATACAGAACTGCTTGATGTAATGCATTGAACAGAAGAGGGTCCGCTTATCCTTTTCGCTGAGGCATACTAAACCCTGCCCATTTATTAGTTTTATTTTTACTTTATTTGTTAATTATGCACAAACTCCTTTTTTCGGTTGTGATCCAAATAACTGTCTGGTTAAGTAGCTTGCTCTGAGTTAACAGTCAGCAAATAAAAACTGAGTGAATCAAACCAAGGACTGCAGAATAATCCTGCTATCAGTTCATAATATGACCTGTTTGTGTCAAACTGCCAAACATTTTATAAGCATCACAGCATCATCTTCCCACACCCAGCCTTCCATAGGTTCATAAGTAGGTACTAAGCTATCTGCCCGAGGGCATTTATAAGCCTAGCCAGAGTGTGTCGGCTTTTGCCGCTCCATTGATTGTTTAACTGATCCTCTGTCAAGCAGAGCCAAGGAAGTGATCCCAGGGGTGTATTTTCTGGTACCCATCCACTCGTCAAGGTTTCTCTTGAAGAGTATTAGTGAGGGGCTCTGCCTATTGTAGTTTGGAATTTTGTTCCAAAGAATGGGGAGTCTCTGTGACAGGAATCTGCCCCTCCAGCATGTTCTATTTGTTGTTGTGGTGAGGTTTAGCTCACTGGAGCACGTAGCTGACAGTGACTTGGATTTCTTTAGGTGGAGCATGTCCATCAATTCTGAGTTGGACATGGCTTTGTAAGTCAGGCAAAGATCTCCTCCGAGTAAGCGATATGCCACTGAGTACAGCTGAAGTTTTTTCAGTTGGGCTGCATAGGACATATGCTTGAGGCCAGTAATCCTCTTGGTGAGATGCTTTTGTGGTCTTTCCAGCTGTTGGAAGTGTCTTGTGAGGTACATCCTAAATGGAGCATTGTGCTCTATGATGGGTCTAATGAGTGACGAGTAGAGGGGCACTATAACCTCTTTAGTTCTATATGCGAACCCTTTAGTAATTAGATGGGCCACATAGAAGGATTTCCTAATTTGGCAATGTGATTGTCAAAGGAGAGATTACTATCTACCTGGGTCCCCAGATCTCTTATTATCTCTTCTGTATTAAGGGGGCTGCCACCTATGTGGTAATTCGTGGGTGTTTTGTTTTTCCCAAATGGGATGAATATGCATTTTTTGGCATTTAGCTTGAGGCCATGACTTTGACATCAGGTGTCCATCTCAGTAAGGCCCTTTTGGAGGATGTCCGTGTCAGCCGGAGAGTCAATTATGGCTCCCAGTTTGCAGTCATCGGCAAACTTGGTTAGCCATAGTCCTCCTATGTTTGTTTGTACTTCTGAGAAGTATATGCCAAACAGTAGAGGTCCCAGGACCGAACCTTGTGGGGCACCACTTGTGACTGGTTTAGAGTCAGACCTGGAGCCTGCTATTCTTACTGTGTGAGTTCTGTTTGTAAGCCAGTTGGCAAACCATCTTGTGACATAGGGGTTTATGTTCAGTCTGGTGAGTTTTTCTGTAAAACCCGAGTGGGGATTGGTGTCGAAAGCCTTGGCGAGGTCAAAGTAGGCTGTGGTTCACCTTTCCCTCATCTATGGCCTTGGTGACTGTCTCGAAGAAGTCAACCAGGTTTAGTAGGCATGATCTGCCCTTAACAAAGCCGAACTGGGTCGGGTCAAGTGTTTGAAGGCTCCCAATGTCTTTGTTAATGAGTTCCATGATGATGCGCCCTATAGCCTTGCAGACCAGGCTAGTCAGGCTTATGGGGTGATAGTTACCAGGGTCAGTTGTGGCCCCTCCTTTGTGGAGCTGAATAACCATTGCTGTGCACCATTCTATGGGCACATAGCCTGTGGAGAGGCTGAGGTTGAACAGCGTGTTTAGGTGGGGGGTTAGTTCGTTCTGTAGTTCATACAAGACGCAGCCTGGGACAACATCTGGCTCCATTGATGCTGTGTTTGGCTTTTGAAAGGGCTGATTTCACCTGTGCATCTGTGATTTTTGGGACACTACACTTTTCCGGTATTGTTGTGGGCCCTTTTGGGGGTGAGAGGGGGGGGGTGAAGTTTGCATTGAATCTATATGCCAGGATGTTGGCAGTATCAGTAGATTCAGTATATTTTGTGCTGTTTTGCACTAGTTCAGTGCATATCTGCGAGTTGCCACTTAGATTCTTAACATAGCTAAAGAAGGCTTTGTGGTTAACTTTTGAATCCTTGGCTATTTTTCTTTCGAAGTTAGCCTTGGATGATTTCATGAGGGACCTTAGTTTCTTACTGATACTGATCAGGGATGTCTTTCCTTCTTGGGATTTGCTTTTTTTCTGAACTAGTTTCCTCCTTCTATTGTATAGCCTGTTTATGGCAGGGGTCCACCAAACTGGTTTCCTTCTCTTAGAAGAGTGAGTCTTGGTTTTGCTAGGGATGGCATGATCCATGCATCCTTGTAGGTGCTCATAGGGTGCATTTGAAAAGGTTTCTGCATCTTGGGCAGCATTATCCTTTAATGTGGGGGCTGTGAAACTTACCACCTCTGTCTTAAGTAAGGTGAAGTTTGCTTTAGAAAAGTTTTTTACTGTGGTTTCCTTAGTTGGGGGTGGTGGTGGGGTGTGGACATCCAGAGTGATTAATTTATGGTCTGATCTAACCAGTGAAGAGTTGACCTCTGGTGTGGAACACCTGTCGCCCATGTTGGTGATGTCCAGGTCCAATATGTTTTCACCTCTGGTAGGGGAGTTTACCAGCTGATTTAGGGCATTTGAGTTGATGAATTCCAGGAAGTGCTGGGCCTGAGAGTTTGTACTCTAGTAGTTTTCCCAGTGAATGGCAGGGTAATTGAAATCGCCCAATATCAGGGTGTTTGGTAGGTCCTACATGTTTTCCAGTGTCTCCGGAAAGGTGGAGTGGTGGTCCTGGGTCATGGAGGGTGATCTGTAGCAGGCAACAATTTGCATTGCAGATTTCCCCGATGTTAGTTGCACGTGGATGAGCTCAGAGGTATCATGCTGCGCCACTAACCTGGAGGTGTAGGTATCCTTGATGAATATGGATACACCCCCTCCTTTTGTGTTTCGGTCCATGTTCTGTGGCCAAAATGTGTGGTATGAGCTTTAGCCTGGTAGTGCTGGGGTGCTCTCTGGAGCCTTGAACCAGGTTTCAGTTACTGCACAGATGTCGACGTTCTCCATACTGAGGAGTGCTTTGAGCATGTGCATTTTGAGATTTAAACTCTTGGCGTTGAGTAGCATAACCCTCAGTTTTTTGTTAATTGTGCTGTTTACTGAGGTGGGTTTGACTTTTGAGCCTTGCCTAAAAAAGGCAGTATGGGGTCAGTAAGAGCCTTGGCCAGTATTCGAAAGCCTAGGGGTGACAGGTGCAAGCCGTCCCTTGCGAAGCAACACAGCTTGTCGAGCATGTCATCCCAGGCTGACAGACACTGGATCCCCTTTGAATGACACCAGAAGCTTAGTTAATTGTTGAAATTGATATTTTTTTCTTTATACTGAGGTATCATTCTTGGTGAGGGCAGGATGCTGCTCAGGGTCAGGATCATACCAGTCTGGGCTACATGATTAGAGAGCTCTTCCATGTCTCTTTCATGTAGTCCAGGGAGGTACATCTCAGGTCATTCACACCAACATGAACAATGACAGAGTCATATTTGTACTTGCTCTGGAGTGACCTGAGAGCTTGTGTTATGTGGCGGAGTCTGGCTCCCGACAGGAAGCTAACAGTAACCTTCTGCTTTTCCAGCCTAGTGAGTGGAACGCAGTGTGCCTGACTATAGAGTCACCTATTACTAGATTGCTAGTGTGTTAGGTATGTTATTTCACCTTAAGGGCTGTGATAGTGCAGCACACTGATTTTGTGTTTTATGTGTTGTCTGGTTTGTGACGGGAGGGGCAAGTTGTTTTGGTATTTGCTTTGGAGGTCTCTGATGCTTTTGCAGGTTTTTATTTAGAGCCACCAAATATGATTTTGTGTATTTGTGTATTTTTTGCCAGTGCTGATTTAGTATGTCTGTGTGTGGCTGGAGGGATTTAGTAGGTCTGTGTGTGGCTGGAGGTGTGGTGCAAGTGTTAATCTTCTCCTCTTGACTATCTGTTCCAGTCTTGGTTGGAGACAGCTTAGCTTCCAGTTTGGCTGTATAATTGCATCTGTTGCATATGTTAGTGTTTTGTGGTAGGAGGTGAGGGTTGGCTGTGTACATGAGGCAGTTGTAACATTGCCCCAGGATACCCAAATTCACCAGCTGGACTTGAGAGTACACCATAAATATCCCTTTGGTCATGTCTGAATAGTAGGGTGAGCTGCTTAGTTGGTTGGTTGGTGAGGGGTGAATAAAGAGCCTTGCCCTGCTGGGCAATCAGTGTCAGGGTATATTAGTGATTTCTATTAGGTCTGAGCAAGTGCTGGGCTGTAGAATGCTTTTTGAGTGCTTAGGTTGAGAGTTAGACTAGTTTCAAGGGAAAAACTTAAGAGGAGACTTAGTGGAGCCGAGAATAATTTACTCATAGCTAACTGGCACTGCCTGGTGTGCAAAACCATGCAAACGCATTTTTTATAGTAGGGAAATGAAAGAGAAATTAGCCCAAAATGGCCAATAAACTACTAACTTCTGGACTGGAACCACTCCTCCAGGGACAGATAGGTTGCTCAAAGCTCCCCTCTCTCACAGGTGAACAGAGAAACTTCCCTCTATCCAAGTAATGTATGGGCAACTCAGAAACTAGTATCACAGCCCTGAATTCAGCACTTGCCTGAAAACTGGACTATACTATCTTGGAAAGGCAGGAAACATGGAATTTTTTTTTTTTTGAAAAGATAAGGCAAAAACAGTAAAAATACACTTAAAACAGCTTTAAACGACTACAAACGATCAGAAAAGGCTATCACACTTTATTGTATAGCCTACAACAGTTAAACAAATTATTTAAACAAAAAACTTTTTAAAAGTGCAAGCAGTCCAATAAGTACAATATGTGAAAAAAACAAGCTTTTAAATCGCAATAAACGCTGGAAAATCTGCATTTAGGCAGAAAAACAGTTAACCACAGCAAGAAAGTACAGAAAACTGATAATTAATCACTCCAAAGTCTCGCTTCTAAGCTAGAAGGCTTGTATCAGTTTAAGGCTTTCTAGTGCTACCCAGTAGGTTAGTTACAGGAAAGATGGGAAACAAGTGCAGATGTGGTCTTTTAAACCAGAAAGTTGAAAGAGACTGACAATCTGTCCAACTGGTCATTAAACTACAATTTCTGGGCAAAGAACCTCTCCTCTCATGGTAGACAGGCTACCTAGTGCTTACCACTCCTACTGATAAGCTAGAATGCTTTCCTCCAACACAGAAAGGCTTGTGGGGCTCAGAAGCTTACCAACAGTCCTGGATACAGCAGTTCTGTATCTGGACTAGGCTAGTTACATGAAAGGTGGGAAACAAGCGCAAGTGCAGCTTTTAAACCAGAACATTGAAATAGATGTAAAAAAACTGCCCAAACAGCCAATATTTATTTATTTTTATTTATTTTATTTTTATTTTACATTTGTTAACCGGGGGTGTCTGAGCCGAAAAGGCCCTTTTTCAGCAGAGGCCCGGGGAGAAAAGCTCCACAAAGAAAAATTACAGACACATTTAGTTATTTAGACATAATCAGTATGCACACAAATTACAAGAGACATGTTTTACAGTGGTATGCGGCACAAACAGTTACAGTGGAGAGAACAATCAAAAAAGATATTAATTTTAAAAATAAAGGTAAGTAATAGATTTGTGGTGTACAGCTGAACTTTGGAATGTAGGTAGAATACATACATAGTACACAGGTACAGTACATACATTGTAGATTAGCCAGTGTTTGTGAGTAAGATTGAAAAACTATTATCAATTGCTCTAGATTTAGTATGCATATGTTATCCGCTTTCACTAGCCTGGGGAGCAATCATGGCACTGCCAACTTTGCTTGAGATGTTGCCTGATGAGGTCTTTAAAGGAGGCTTTGGATGATGTGTTTTGAATGCTAGTAGGGACAGAGTTCCATTTTTAGCCACCGAACTACTATATAGTGCATCTCCAAAGCTATTGTAGCTGTTGGTGACTTCTAGTAGTAGTTTGCTTGATGATCTAAGAGGCCTTTTGGCTGAGTGATGTTGTACTAGGTTTTTGAGGGCAGGACACTTATTGGGGAGGTAATAGATAGAATGACAGAGGCAGAGCTGATTGTAGGTTAGGAGGTTGGGCAGTTCAAGCCAGTGGAGCTGTCTCAAAGCAGTACAGTGATGAGTTCTATATGTGCAATTTGCAGCAAAATGGGCAATTCTGTTATAGCAAGCTTCCATTTTGCTTAGTTCAGTTTTGTTGAGATTAGTCAGAATGGGAGATGCATAGAGTAGGGTGGATAGAAGTTGGGCACACATGGCTACAATGTCTGGGCCAGGAACCACTCCTCTTGTGGTAGATAGGCTACGTAATGCTTACCACTCCCACTGATAAGCTAGAAGGCTTCCCCCCAACACAGAAAGGCTTGGGGGGCTCAGAAGCTTACAAAGCATCCTGGATACAGCAAATCTATACCTGGACTAGACTAGTTACTGGAAAGGTGTGGAACAAGTACAAATGCAGGCTTTTAAGCCAGCAAGTTGAAATAGATGGAAAACTGCCCAAACGGCCAAATAAACTACAATTTCTGGGCCCAAGACTCACTCTTCCCGTGGAGGATAGGCTACCTAGTGCTTACTACTCCTACTGATAAGCTAACACAGAAAGGCTTGGGGAGCTCAGAAGCTTACTAACAATCCTGGATACAGCAACTCTGTAACCGGACTAGGCTAGTTATAGGAAAGGCAGGAAACCGGCGCAAGTGCAGCTTTCAAACCAGAAAGTTGAAAAAGATGGAAAAAAACTGCTCAAACAGCCAATAGCTACAATTTCTGGGCCAGGGACCACTTCTCTTGTGGTAGATAGGCTACCTGATGCTTACTACTCCCACTGGTAAGCTAGAAGGCTTCCCTCCAACACGGAAAGGCTTGGGAGGCTCAAAAGCTTACAAAGAGTCCTAGATACAGCAAATCTGTACCTGGACTAGACTAGTAACAGGAAAGACAGGAAACAAGCACAAACACAGGCTTTTAAATCAGAAGGTTGACCAACAGTCCTGGATACAGTAAGTCTGTATCTGGGCTTGACTAGTTGCAAGAAAGGCAGGAAACAAGCTTAGAATTTTTTTTTTTACAGAAAAGCAGCTAAAACAGCAGTAAATACAATTCAATTTGCAGTGCAGGCCAGCACACCCAAGTGTGTAGCAACACTATGGCAAATACAGTTCAAATAAATGCAATTAAATTAACAAATGACTAAAAAACAAGAGCAGAAGGCAGTAAATTAGAAGGCTACTAACAAGCAGTAATAAGTGCAGAGTAAGAGCGACTGAACAAATAACAGCAAGCAGAAGTACAACTAAGACAGTTACAATAAGCAGCTGAATTAAAAAAAAAGAAAAAATATATATATATATATATATATATATTATTTTTTTTATTTAGTTATTTTTTTGAACAAGGCAGGATTAAGAGGCTACAAAGGTTGTCCTTCCCAAATGCTCTCTTTGTACACAGTAGGAGTGCCTGAAATCAGACTATGATCTCACTGCACTCTGTTGATTGAGCAAATGAGATGGGCCCAGAAGGAGTATCCAAATACAAATGTACTAGAGGGGCAGGCAATTTCAAAGCCACCAACATTAACACCAAAACAAGAACACGGAGGGTGGGTGGGAACTAACTGTAGAGAGACAGCCACAACTTCATTTGAGTTAATGTTCATTGAAAAACACAAATAAATACATTAAATACAGTACTATATGAAAAAGAGCAGATAAGAGTTTATTTAAATTCACTTATATGTCCAGTTGATTTCAAATAAATGTTAGCTGGCCAAAGCTCAGATATAAAGCAAAAATAAGTCAAAATGTACCACTTATAAAAGGCAGGACAGAATATCAGTGATGAGGTGAAACTACCCCCATTGCTATCAGTGGCTACACAGAAATTCTAACAAGTACTCTGTAGCGAGACAGCCACAACTTCAGTTGAGTTAATATTCAGTGAAAAACACATAAATAAAATAAATACAGTACTATATGAAAAAGAGCAGATAAAAGTGTACCTAAATTCACTTATACATTCACTTGATTTTAGATAGATGTTAGCCGGCCAAAGCTCTGATATTAAGCAGAGATAACTCAAAATGTACCACTTACATAAGGCAGGACAGAACATCAGTAATGAGGTGAAACTACCCCCCACTGCTAACAATGGCTACACAGAAATTCTAACCAGTACTCTGTAGAGAGACAGCCACAACTTCAATTGAGTTATTATTCAGTGAGAAACACAAATAAATAAAATAAATGCAGTACTATATGAAAAAGAGCAAATAAAAGTGTACTTCAATGCACTTATACGTCCAGTTGATTTCAGGTAGATGTTAGTCGGCCAAAGCTCAGATATGAAGCAGAGATAACTCAAAAGGTAAAACTTATATAAGGCAGGACAGAATATCAGTGATGAGGTGAAACTACCCCCACTGCTATCAATGGCTACACAGAAATTCTATCAAGTACTTTGTAGAGAGACAGCCACAACTTCAGTTGAGTTAATATTCAGTGAAAAACACATAAATAAAATAAATACAGTATTACATGAAAAAGAGCAGATAAAAGTGTACTTAAATTCACTTATACGTCCAGTTGATTTCAGGTAGATGTTAGTCAGCCAAAGCTCAGATATTAAGCAGAGATAACTCAAAATGTACCACTTGTATAAGGCAGGACAACACTTCAGTGATGAGGTGAAACTACCCCCCACTGCTATCAATAGCTACACAGAAATTCTAACAAATACACTGTAGAGATATAGCCACAACTTCAGTTGAGGTAATATTCATTGAAAAACATAAAAAAAATTACAGTAATATATGAAAAAGATCAGATAAAAGTGTACTTAAATTCACTTATGTCCAGTTGATTTCAGGTAAATGTTAGCCAGCCAAAGCTCAGATGTTCTTTGTGTTTCACTGTTGCAGTCATTACATTTAGGTAATCTGCTGGGAGGTTGCCCTCAGTCGGCCTGAATTCCAAAATCTTGGGTCCTGCGTCATTTGCTGTCTCCTCTTCCATGATGTCAGGTCGTCAGGGGTATAAAACATGCAGCTGACGCTATTTTCTTTATTCTTTCTTGCCGCGTGGTGCCCAAAGCAGAAGCATTTCACAAGTGCCAGTCGGCCGACTACTGAAATATTTGCATTTGAGTTTCAGAACTGAAGTCTTCAACAAAGCTAAGTACCAGGTTAGGGAAACTTTTTTCTTGCTTTTTACCAATGTCAGAAAAAGTTAATAATTGTATTACTTGTGGGAAGCAAATACCTCATAAGGATTTCCATTTATACTGTATTCCTTGCCTAGGCCCTGATCACAACGTGCCTGGCTGTCGGTTTTGTGCTAGATTTAACCAACGCACTATTAAGCGTCAGTATATTTTTGCATCTAAGTATTTTGGAAACAGATTTAACTACCCAGAGATGTCCTATCGACTACTGGAGTACTTAAAAAAATGCAAAGAAAAGGACAGAGAAAGGCAGTCAAGATCCAAAACCAAAAATGAAGCTTCTCCTAAGCCAATCGCCGATTCACCGGTACTCAGTGAGGCACTTTCGCAGCCCCTGATACCCACTACCTTTGAGTCGCAGGCCTCTACCGACACCCATGTGGAGTCTGGCATGTCACAAGATACTCAAGGTATTGGACCGACGGATGTATCGCCCCCGGATGGGTCCAGAGCCACTGAGCAGGCACCGGCTTCTGAGGGTGTATTCAGACCTCAACATTTTTATATCAAACCGACAAAAGCTGCAAAACCAAAGGCAAAGACACCTTCTAAAACTAAAAAGTGACACCTGAGCCATGTACACAGGCCTCTATGCCTTAAAAACAGATGATCAAAATGGCTGAAGACCTTATTGATCAGGGGTACCCATCCCCCTCCAGATAAGAGGCCTAGGCAAAACACTGACTATGAATCTTCAGATCAGGTTTCTATTTCTTCTGATTCCTCTTCTGATCAGGAATTATCTTTACCTCCCTATGAGGATTCTGATGCTGAGGAGTCTATATCATCTGCATCTCCTCCTGAGGATTATTCATTTGGAGAAACCTTGCATACTTTGAGGGAGCATTTTCACTGGGAGAGTCAAGACTTCTCAGAATCAAAAAAGAGGCTCAGGGATTTCCTCCTTCTCCTTCAGCACAAGCCTTTAGCTATTCCCCATGTTAGACATTGTGTATGATTTCGGAGTCAAGCCTGACCCCTGACTTTTTACCTCCGGCTCCCAGTAAACCTGACAGGTATTACAGGGTCCCTGTCTCTCATAATTTTTTATTTAAAAACCCTGCTGCTGATCCTGAAATTATTTCACAGGGTCCAAAGGGAGTTAAGGCTTCAACAGCAAAAAACCCTACCCCCTCCAACAGAGATTCAATGGTGCTGGACAGATGGGGAAAAAAGGTTTATACATCTGCAACCTTGGCAATTTAGGGCCTTAAACTGTCAATTTCATATGTTTAAGTACCAACAACATGTTATGGGATTGCTGAAACAGAAAATGATGTTGATTTCAGAATGCGCAGAATATAAGGATTTGCAGGAATTATTGCATGCAGCTGAACAAGTTGGAAAGCATACTTTGCAATGTGATTTTGATTCTTTAGAGGCCTCCTGCAGGGCTGCAGTTACTGGATCTGTGATTAGGAGGCATGTCTGGTTAAAGGAACAAAATTTGCCTGATCATGTTAAAGCTAAATTACTAGATGCACGTTTACAGCATGATTTTCTGTTTGGTATTAAGGCCGAAGAGGTTTTAAAGAAAATGGAAGACAAAGCTAAGTCTATGCAAACTGTTAAAGATTTCTTACAAGTACAGCCACCTAGATTCAGTAGAGACTGGCCTACAAAAAATTGGTTCTTTCATGTGTCAGACAGAGCTCAAAGGGGCAAATCCAGATGCCCTAAGGGTTCCAGGTGCGAGGCTCAAGACTCATACAGGTCAAAGCAATGGGGCGCATCCACCTCCAAATCTGGAGGAGATAAAGCACAAACCTACAGAAAGCAATCCCAATGACTTCTCTCTGCCTACACCAAGCACTTATCTTTTGGCAGCATCCATAGGGGGAAAATTAGCACTTTTTGCTCAAAATTGGCAGTTAATAACCCAGGACAGGTGGGTACTGAACATCATATCACAGGGATACAGATTCCATTTCCACACTCTGCCAATGATAAATGATTGGCCAGACCTGCCAAAAACCCAATGGGCGGAGGCACAGAAACAGGTTATGTCCCTCATGGACATGGGGGCCATTCAGACAGTACCAGAACAGGAAGACTGTTCTTAGTACCCAGAAAGGACAAGGCCTGGTGGCCAATACTGGATTTATCGATTTTAAACACATACCTGGACATTCCAAAATTCAAAATGCTCACTTTGCAACAGCTTCTGCCCATGCTGGGCAAGAATGCTTGGCTGGTGACTTTAGACTTAAAAGAGGCATACCTGCATGTCCCAATAAGACAGTTGTGCAGAAGATACCTCAGATTCAAGGCTGGCTTAATGCATTACCAATTCTCTGCACTGCCCTTTGGCTAATCTACTGTGCCAAGGGTCTTTACAAAGTGCCTGGCACAAGTAATTGCATTTTTCAGACAAAGAAGTATTCAAATATATCCTTACTTGGATGACTGTCTCATTCAAGCAGAGAACAAGGACACTCATCAACGACACCTGGTGTTTGTGAAAAGGCTTCTAGCATGCCTAGGGTACACAATAAATGAAATGAAATCACAACTGGTACCCCCTCAAAAGATAACATTCCTGGGTGCAAGCTTGCATACAACTGCTCAGATGGCTTACCTCACACCAGACAAACAAAGGCAACTGACTACTTACTTCAAACTGATGGCAACAAAAACCCAGTCTTCTGCAATACAAATTCTGCAGGCTCTGGGCTTCATGGCATCCTGCATCCTACTAATTCCATATGCAAGACTGCATATAAGGACACTTCAATGGTACCGAAAAGGTTTATGGAGTCAACATTCACACAGCCTGGAAACAATGATTCCTCTCATCCCCTGGCTGCAACAGGAGTTTTTATGATGGGCAAAGGCCTGTCACCAAAACATGTGTCGCCCTTCACTCTACCCCCTGCCAGCCAAACCTTAACAACAGACGCATCAGATTATGCCTGGGGGGCCCACATGGCAGGGAGATGCATACAGGGCATATGGGCACCAAATCAAATGCATCTACATATCAACCAGAAGTAGATGCTAGCTGTTCAAAATGCCCTAATAGCCTTCAAGGACTTACTTCATCCAGGACAACTACTGGCAAAGATGGACAACACCACAGACATGTGGTATATAAACAAGCAAGGGGGCACACACACATACCCCCTTTGCAGATTAGCCATGGCACTGTGGGACACAGCTTTGACCTACCAAGCTCAATTCCTGCCAGGAGAACAGAACACTCTGGCAGATGATTTAAGCAGAAACCTGATGGATCCTCACGAGTGGAAATTAAATCCACAAGTATTCAGCATGATAACAGAGAAATGGGGGAGCCCAGACATAGATCTATTTGCCTCTCCACAAATTTTTCAGTTGAAAAGATTCTGCACACAGACTTATCACAGACAGGCATGGAAAGTGGATGCCCTATCCTTCAGTTGGAAAAACCTGTCAGTTTATGCCTTTCCTCCTCTGCCTCTTCTACCCAAGGTCCTCCTAAAAGTCAGACAAGAAAAGCCAAAGATTATATTAATTGTCCCTGACTGTTCCCGTCAACACTGGTGCCCAATCCTAAGGAACTTCTCTCAATACCCAGCTTGGACCTTGCCTCAAAGACCACAACTACTGTCCTAGCAAAACAATCCGATCCTGCACAATCAACTACAGACTCTGAACCTGGCAGCATGGCTAATCATGTAATTATACGAATGACACCTCTCAGTAAAGCTGTGATGGATGTCATTTTGGAAGCCAGAAGGCCTAGTACTAGAAAATCTTATGCTGACAAATGGAAGAGATTCTGTGCTTGGAATCAAGCACAAGGTACTGATACAGCAGAATCGCATATTCCTCAGATATTACAATACTTAACTGAGGTGCTTGACAAAGGCCTATCTTTCTCATCAATCAAAATTCATGCCTCTGCCATTTTGGCTCATTACAATACAGAGCCACCAATCTTTTCTCATCCTTTACTAAAGCAGTATCTTAGAGGAGCCAAAAACCTAAGACCTCCTAGAAGATCACCATTACCTGCATGGAACCTCAATTATGTGTTGGAAAAGATCACCCTGCCTCCATTTGAATCGGCCGCTACCGCTGATATAAAGTTCTTATGGAAGACAGCTCTGCTACTAGAAATTACTTCAGCAAGAAGAGTTTCAGAGCTACAGGCCCTCATGGCTGTGGAGCCTTTTATCATATTTTACCCAGACAGTCTCTGAGGACAAATCCTACTTTTATGCCTAAGGTGGTCTCCAGTGTGGCACTTAACCAAACTATTCATCTACCAACTTTTTATCCAAATTCGCAGATCAAAGGGGAGAGAATTCTGCATTCCTTGGACGTACACAGACAGCTATGATTCTACTTGAGCAGGACAAAAGCTCTAAGAAAAACTGAGCAATTACTAGTGTCATAT
This sequence comes from Protopterus annectens, assembly GCF_019279795.1. Lineage (NCBI taxonomy): Eukaryota > Metazoa > Chordata > Ceratodontiformes > Protopteridae > Protopterus > Protopterus annectens. Next base: position 217,396,021 of record NC_056726.1, read on the forward strand.
GCTGCAGGATCAGAGGGAAAGGCTATCTCAAAGCAGACAATTTCAAAGTGGATAAGCCACTGCATCCGTTTCTTTTACTTATACCATGGTAAACCTGTGACCAAGGGCATTAGGTCTCATTCCACCAGAGCTGCAGCTACTTCGGCAGCCTTTCTCAGAGGAGTACCAACCAAAGACATTCTAGAGGCTGCTACTTGGAGTTCTGTTCACACCTTTACAAAGCATACCATTTGTCTCTCTACTCAAAGTCCAGGGCAGGCTTTTCTACTGCAGTGCTGCAGGGCCTTATAGCCGCACCTAATGCTGTTTAGCTCCAGCCTCCCAAACATAGCTTTGGGATTCTACCCAAATGTAATGACTGCAACAGTGAAACAGGAGGAACATAGTATATTTGTGTACAATTACCATAAATGTAGATGTTCGAGTGTACTCACTGTTGCAGTCCAGGTTACCCTCCCGCCACCCCCTGTCATTCTACAGTTTATCTTTCCTTCTCTATCTTCTACAGCCTATGTGGTGTATTTGCTTGTAGATGAAGGTAAAGTTTATATTGATGCATGTATATAGATATTTATATATAATATTGCTACCTTTTTGGGGGCACCTGACATCGGGGGCAAGAAAAACTAAAGAAAATGGCATTGGCTGCATGTTTTATACCCCTGACGACCTGACGTCATGGAAGAGGAGACGGCAACTGATGCAGGACCCAAGACTTTGGAATTCAGGCCAACTCAGGGCAACCTGCCAGCAGATTACCCAAATGCAATGACTGCAACAGTGAATACACTCGAACATCTACATTTATGGTAAGTGTACACAACTGTACGATATTAAGCAGAGATAACTCAAAATGTACCACTTATATAAGGCAGGACAGGATATCAGTGATGAGGTGAAATTACCCCCCACTGCTATCAATGGCTGCACAGAAATTCTAATAAGTACACTGTAGAGAGACAGCCACAACTTCAGATGAGTTAATATTCAGTGAAAAACACAAATAAATAAATTAAATACAGTACTATATGAAAAAGAGCAGATAAAGGTGTACTTAAACTCACTTATACGTCCATTTGATTTCAAGTAGATGTTAGCTGGCCAAAGATCAGATATTAAGCAGAGATAACTCCAAAATCTATGACTTATATAAGGCAGGACAGAATATCAGTGATGAGGTGAAACTACCCCAAACTGCTATCAGTGGCTACACAGAAATTCTAACAAGTACTCTTTAGAGAGACAGCCACAACTTCAGTTGCGTTAATATAAAGTGAAAAACACAAATAATTTAAATACAGTAATATATGAAAAAGCGCATATAAAAGTGTACTTAAATTCACTTATACATGTAGTTGATTTCAGGTAGATGATAGTAGGCCAAACCTCAGATATTAAGCAGAGATAACTCAAAATGTACCACTTATATAAGGCAGGACAGAATATCAGTGATGAGGTGAAAGTACCCCCCACTGCTATCAGTGGCTACACAGAAATTCTAACAAGTACTCTGTAAAGAGATAGCCACAACTTCAGTTGAGTTAATATTCAGTGAAAAACATAAAAAAATTAAATACAGTAATATATGAAAAAGCACAGATATAAGTGTATTTAAATTCACTTATACATCCAGTTGATTTCAGGTAGATGTTAGCCGGCCAAAGCTCAGATATTATGCAGAGATAACTCAAAATGTACCACTTATATAAGGCAGGACAGGATATCAGTGATGAGGTGAAACTACCCCCACTGCTATCAATGGCTGCACAGAAATTCTAACAAGTACACTGTAGAGAGACAACCACAACTTTAAATGAGTTAATATTCAGTGAAAAACACAAATAAATAAATTAAATACAGTACTACATGAAAAAGAACAGATAAAAGTGTACTTAAATTGACTTATACGTCCAGTAGATTTCAGGTAGATGTTAGTCGGCCAAAGCTCAGATATTAAGCAGAGATAACCCAAAATGTACCACTTATATAAGGCAAGACAGAATATCAGCAATGAGGTGAAACTACCCCCCCAACTGCAAACAATGGCTACACAGAAATTCTAACATGTACTCTTTAGAGACACAGCCATAACTTCAGTTGAGTTAATATTCAGTGAAAAACACAAATAAATAAATGAAATACAGTACTATATGAAAAATGAACAGATAAAATTGTACTTAAATTCACTTATATGTCCATTTGATTTCAGGTAGATGTTATCCAGCCAAAGCTCAGATATTAAGCAGAGATAACTCAAAATGTACCTCTTATATAATGCAGGACAGAATATCAGTGATGAGGTGAAACTACCCTCACTGTAAACAATGGCCACACAGAAAGTCTAACAAGTACTCTGTAAAGAGACAGCCACAACTTCCACTGAGCTAATATTCAGTGAAAAACACAAATAAATAAATTAACTATAGTACTATATGAAAAAGAGCAGATAAAAATGTACCTAAATTCACTTATACATTCAGTTGATTTCAGGTAGATGTTAGCCTGCCAAAGCTCAGGTATTAAGCAGAGATAACTCAAAATGCACCTCTTATATAATGCAGGACAGAATATCAGTGATGAGGTGAAACTACCCCCCACTGCTGTCAATGGCTACAATGAAATTCTAACAAGTACTCTGTAGAGAGAGACAGCCACAACTTAGGTTGAGTTAATTTTCAGTGAAAAACACAAATAAAAAAATTTAATACAGTACTATATGAAAAAGAGCAGATAAAAGTGTACCTAAATTCACTTATACATTCAGTTGATTTCAGGTAGATGTTAGCCAGCCAAAGCTCAGATATTAAGCAGAGATAACTCAAAATGTACCACTTATATAAGGCAGGACAGAATATCAGTGATGAGGTGAAACTACCCCCCCCCCACTGCTATCAATTTGTACACAGAAATTCAAACAAGTACTCTGTAGAGAGACAGCCACAACTTCAGTTGAGTTAATATTTAGTGAAAAAACAAATAAATAAATTTAATACAGTACTATTTGAAAAAGAGCAGATAAAAGTGTACTTAAACTCACTTATAAGTCCAGTTGATTTCAGGTAGATGTTAGTTGGCCAAAGCTCAGATATTAAGCAGAGATGTACCACTTATATAAGGCAGGACAGAATATCAGTAATGAGGTAAAAGTACCCACCCACTGCTATCAGTGGCTACACAGAAATTCTAACAAGTACTCTTTAGAGAGACAGCCACAACTTCAGTTGAGTTAATATTCAGTGAAAAACATAAATAATTTAAATAAAGTAATATATGAAAAAGCGCAGATAAAAGTGTACTTAAATTCACTTATACATCTAGTTGATTTCAGGTAGATGATAGTAGGCCAAATCTCAGATATTAAGCAGAGATAACTCAAAATGTACCACTTATATAAGGCAGGACAGAATATCAGTGATGAGGTGAAAGTATCCCCCACTGCTATCAGTGGCTACACAGAAATTCTAACAAGTACTCTGTAAAGAGATAGCCACAACTTCAGTTGAGTTAATATTCAGTGAAAAACATAAATAATTTAAATACAGTAATATATGGAAAAAGCACAGATAAAAGTGTATTTAAATTCACTTATACGTCCAGTTGATTTCAGGTAGATGTTAGCCGGCCAAAGCTCAGATATTATGCAGAGATAACTCAAAATGTACCACTTATATAAGGCAGGACAGGATATCAGTGATGAGGTGAAACTACCCCCACTGCTATCAATGGCTGCACAGAAATTCTAACAAGTACACTGTAGAGAGACAGCCACAACTTTAAATGAGTTAATATTCAGTGAAAAACACAAATAAATAAATTAAATACAGTACTGCACAAAAAAGATCAGGTACATGTACTTAAATTGACTTATACGTCCAGTAGATTTCAGGTAGATGTTAGCCGGCCAAAGCTCAGATATTAAGCAGAGAGATAACTCAAAATGTGCCACTTATATTAGGCAGGACATAATATCAGTGATGAGGTCAAACTACCCCAAACTGCTATCAATGGCTACACAGAAAATCTAACAAGTACTCTGTTGAGGAAACAGCTACATCTTCAGTTGAGTACATTTTCAGTGAAAAACACAAATAAATTAATTAAATGCAGTACTATATGAAAAAGAGCAGATAAAAGTGTACCTAAATTCACTTATACATCCAGTTGATTTCAGGTAGATGTTAGCCAGCCAAAGCTCAGATATTAAGCTGAGATAACTCAAAATGTACCATTTATATAAGGCAGGACAGAATGTCAGTGATGAGGTGAAACTACCTCCCACTGCTATCAAAGGCTACACGGAAATTCTAACAAGTACTCTGTAGAGAGACAGCCACAACTTCAGTTGAGTTAATATTCAGTGAAAAACACAAATAAATAAATTAAATACACTACTATATAAAAAAGAGCAGATAGAAGGGTACTTAACCTCTCTTATACGTCCAGTTGATTTCAGGTAGATGTTAGCCGGCCAAAGCTCAGATATTAAGCAGAGATAACTCAAAATTTATCACTTATATAAGACAGGAAATAATATCAGTGATGAGGGGAAACTACCCCCCACTGCTATCAATGTATACACAGAAATTCTAACAAATACTCTGTAGAGAGAAAGCCACAACTTCAGTGGAGTTAATATTCAGTGAAAAACACAAACAAATAAATTAAATAGAGTACTATATGAAAAAGAGCAGATAAAAGTGTACTTAAATTCACTTATACATTCAGTTGACTTCAGGTAGATGTTAGCCAGCCAAAGCTCAGATATTAAGCAGAGATAACTCAAAATGTACCACTTATATAAGGCAGGACAGAATATCAGTGATGAGGTGAAACTACACCCCACTGCTGTCAATGGCTACACAGAAATTCTAAGAAGTACTCTCTAGAGAGACAGCCACAACTTCAGTTGAGTTAATATTCAGTGAAAAACACAAATAAATAAATTAAATACAGTACTATTTGAAAAAGGAGCAGATAAAAGTGTCCTTAAACTCAGTTATACATCCAGTTGATTTCAAGTAGATGTTAGCCTTCCAAAGCTCAGATATTAAGCAAAGATAACTCAAAATGTACCTCTTGTATAATGCAGGACAGAATATCAGTGATGAGGTGAAACTACCCCCACTACTATCAATGGCTACCTAGAAATTCTAAGAAGAGCTCTGTAGAGAGAGAGACAGCCACAGCTTCAGTTGCATTAATATTCAGTGAAAAACATAAATAAAAAAAAAAATAAATGCAGTACTTAATGAAAAAGAGCGGATAAAAGTGTACTTAATTAGACATCCGGTTGACTTCAGGTAGATTATAGTAGGCCAAAGCTCAGATATTAAGCAGAGATAACTCAAAATGTACCACTTATATAAGGCAGGACAGAATATCAGTGATGAGGTGAAAGTACCCCCCACTGCTATCAGTGGCTACACAGAAATTCTAACAAGTACTCTGTGAAGAGATAGCCACAACTTCAGTTGAGTTAATATTCAGTGAAAAACATAAATAATTTAAATACAGTAATATATGAAAAAGCACAGATAAAAGTGTGTTTAAATTCACTTATACGTCCAGTTGATTTCAGGTAGATGTTAGCCGGCCAAAGCTCAGATATTATGCAGAGATAACTCAAAATGTACCACTTATATAAGGCAGGACAGGATATCAGTGATGAGGTGAAACTACCCCCACTGCTATCAATGGCTGCACAGAAATTCTAACAAGTACACTGTAGAGAGACAGCCACAACTTTAAATGAGTTAATATTCAGTGAAAAACACAAATAAATAAATTAAATACAGTACTACATGAAAAAGAACAGATAAAAGTGTACTTAAATTGACTTATACGTCCAGTAGATTTCAGATAGATGTTAGCCGGCCAAAGCTCAGATATTAAGCAGAGAGATAACTCAAAATGTGCCACTTATATTAGGCAGGAAAAAAAA
>NC_056726.1:217402461-217414961 GCF_019279795.1 Protopterus annectens
TGCACAAATAAAAACAATTTTTTTTCCAAAACTTAAAACCAAACAGTAAAACTCTTTTAAAAGGTTTAGAGGAAGTGTTAAAATGACATCACTTCCTATTGAGAACCTCATGACCACACGCCCATACAAAAGATACTAAAAGCGCTCCAAAGAATTAAACGAATAAAATTAATTAAATAAAATACCTTTTCCGCTGCTTAAAAAATCTGCAGCTTCTTCACAAAAAACTTCATTAAAACAAGAAACCAAGGCTTTTTTTGGAGGTTTAAAGGAAGTGTGCAAAAATACATCACTTCCTATTGAGATCCTAATGGCAACACACTTATGTAAAAACATTACTGGTTTAGCTCCTAAGGTAAAAATGTGAAAGAAGTAACTAAGTGTAATAAAGCATAACCACGTATAGAATAACAGGTTTGGGACAGAGGGTGAAAAAGAAATATGAAAAATAAAAAGTGAGACAAGATACGAAAAAGTAAAGGAAGGATGAAAGTGCAGACGGGAAAAAAGTGTTGTGGGGGGAGGAGGGGGGGAGAGAGAGAGGAGAGGGGAGGGGGGAAGGAGGAGGGGGAAGTGTCTGAAAGAAGAAAGGATGGGAGGGAGGAAGGGGAAGGGGGGAAGGAAGGGAGGAGGGAGGAGGAAGGGGGAGGAAGAGGGAGGAAGAAGAGAGAGAAGGAGAAGCAGGAAGAAGGACAAGCAGAGGAATCAATAAATATACTAGATAAATTTATTGATTCCTCTGCTTGTCCTTTTCTTCCTGCTTCTCCTTCTCTTCTTTCCACCTCATGCCTCCTTCCCCCCCCCTTCCTCCCCTCCTCCCTCCCCTTCCCCTTCCTCCCTCCCATCCTTTCTTCTTTTCAAACACCCCCCTCTCCCTTCCCCCTCCCTCCTCTCTCTCCCCCTCCTCCCCCCACAACACTTTTTTCCCATCTGCACTTTCATCCTTCCTTTACTTTTTCGTATCTTGTCTCACTTTTTATTTTTCATATTTCTTTTTCACCCTCTGTCCCAAACCTGTTATTCTATACGTGGTTATGCTTAATTACAGGACCATTGCCAAGCTCCGTATCAGCATATTAATTCCAGGATGATATCCTCTCTGTTATTAACAACGTATGTGCTGCATATGTTTTTTGTGACCTCTGTAGTCCTAGTCCTGACTTAACTTGTTGTTATTGACTCTTATTGCTAACTCTGACTTTAGGCTTCTGCTTTTGTTAGGGCTTGCACACTCATTTAAAGGGCTTACAAGAACATTCATTTTTTTCTTTCCTCTCCTAATTTCTCTTCCTTTCTTGTCTCCTGACCTTCTTCCTTAGCCTAGTTATTTTTCATTTTCTTCTCTCCCCTTACTAGCTGACACTGTTCCACCAAATAAAATGGTTCACCAAACCAGCCCACCTTAGCAGGTTTCCCAAGATTTCTTTTTATACAGTTACAAGTACAATATATTTATTGTTTTACTTTTCCTCATATGTGAATATTACACTTGCCTACTAGTTCCTTCCCTGACTAGGGATATTGGATCTAGGTACCAGACCTTTTTGGTAACACTCTCCTTATTTCCCTCCTTCAGTAAACCCCTTGATTTCTGAATAAGATACTCTCCTGTATAAACTTCGAGATTGTTTTTATAAACCTTCCACTTAACCACTTTCATTCAGGCCAACCCACTCCATTCGCCCTCACTATGCTCAGGCTCACTCCACTCCCCTACCCTACCCTTATTCCCACTCACCCCTTACATAATTTCTTTTATTTTTACCGCTTAACTACACCCCTGCTAATCCCTCCTTCCAACCACTAGTCTCCAATCACATAGCCACCTTCCATTTTTCTTTTTTCTTACCTCTACCTCTACCTTAACACTCCTCTTTATGCCTTACCTCCTCTAGCTACCTCATTATAACTTTCCCTGCTCTTATTACTTATCCCTACTTACATCTCTTCTACACATTCTACTCCCTTTATCTATTCTACTCTCCACCATGACAAACTTCACCCTCCTCCTACCAATGTTATCTACTTCTACCCTAACAATCTTATATAACCTCACCTCATATAGCATTCCCCTTTTACCTGTCTACCAGTCACCTACCTCTTCCAATCCTCCATTCTTCACACACACACACACACACACACACACACACACACACACACACACACACACACACACACACACACACCCCACTCTCTCATAAACACATTCCCAACCACTCTGTCAAAAACATTACCTGTTAACTCAAAGCTAAGCACTCCTAAGTCAACTTTTCAAAGCGTAAAACTTAAATACTATTATACACCCATTCTCCATATTCAATCCCTAATATCTTGTCCCTGTTATTTTCAGGTGACATTCACCCTTACCCAGGCCCAGCTCCCACCCCTCAAAGTAAAACCTCCACACAGTACATCACTCCTATATCCCAGCTAAACACACCTCTATATATTCTATTAAAATGAGAAACATACTTAACAAAACCACTGAATTCTGCTCATGGATATCTGTTCACTCCCCGGACATAATAGCTCTATGTGAAACTTGGTTAAAGCCCCATATTACAGGCAAATATATCCTCCCACTCCAGCTACAGCATCTTAAGACTTGATAGAATCCATAAAAAAGGTGTTGGTGTTGCTATTATGTTCTCTGACTAACTTACCTTTACCCTTCTAACTATCCCCTCTTCCCCTGCTTCACTTGTAGAAATTCTTGCAGCTAACTGTAAATGGAATACTCACACCTCACTAAATATAGCTGTAATCTACATTCCACCTGGTGATAACATTGTAGTACTGGAAAGTATGCTTTCTCGCTCTCTACTGACCTCCACAATGAAGTTATACTCCTTGGAGATGTCAACATCAACTGGTTAACTCTCTCCTTTGAATCTCCCTCTGCCTCTATTAATTTACATGGCTTTACACAACTAATATCAACATCCACTTATACGTCTAAATCCACTAATTATTCCTCTCTCCTAGACTGGATCCCAGTAACACATCCTCAAAAGTATCATTTCCCTGAAACCCCTACCCAGATACCCTTAGTGACCACTGCCCTATTAAAGTTCTTTGTTATTCTCCTCACATGTATAAACCTCACAAGATCAAAGCATGTTGAAAATTAAACAACTTTGACTCAAAAAACTAAACAGTCAGCTATCAGCTATCAACTGGTCATTCCTTAGACACTTACCCCTTGATAATGCAGTAATGGAGTTTAACAAAATATTCCTTAATATACTTAACTCCCTAGCCCCCATACATAATATTAGAATAAAATCAGTCATATCCCCTTGGCTCACAAACACCACCTGTACCCTAATATCTCAGAGGGACAAATCCTGGAAGGTCTGGACTAAAACCAAACTCCCATCTTCAACAGTATAAACATGCAACCTTACTAAAAAAAGCTGTAACCAACAGTAAGATAAACTACTACACCAACCATCCTGACACATACCTAAACAACCCAAAGAAATTCTGGCATACAATTCACAATATCCTTCATCCTGGTAAACCCTCCTCTCCCCCAACTTAGGTCTAAAAACACTCCTCTCCAAACTGCTACTAATTTTAACTTCTATTTTATAGACTCTATCTGTAAACTAATCAGCCATCCTATCTCAAACTCTTACTCTACTTCACCCATCAACCCACCAAAAACTTCCAACACCTCCCCTGCCTTCGTCCTGAAAACTGTATCTACAAACTATATTAAATCCCTACTTCCAAAACTTAAGCCATGCTCCCCCTCCATAGATGATGTCCCTCAACTCTTTCTTCAGAAAGCTGCAAACTCTATAGCCCTAACCATTGCCATTCTAATTAACCAATCTACCTTTGAGGCTAAAGTCCCAGCAATATGGAAAAAGTTCTTCACCCTACCCGTCATAAAGGTGGCAATTCCACTGAATTATCCTACTTTAGGCCCATAACAATTCTATCTCCCCTCTCAAAGATCCTGGAAAAATGTGTTCACAAACAAATTCTACTATACCTTATGCAAGAGAATCTAATCACCCCCACTCAGCAGGGATTTCGCCCTAGTCACAGTACCTCTACTGCCCTCATCTCCTTTATCAATATCATCTCTCTAGCTAGAGACCAGAACAAGTTTGTCTCCTGTCTCTTTCTTGACCATCAAAAGCTTTTGACACTCTCGCCCTCTCCTCTTAAATAAACTCTCTGGACTTAACTTATCTACCTCTACTATCTGTTGGTACTTTAGCTACCTTAGCAATCAATCTCAATCTGTGAAATGCCTTTCTGCTATCTCCCCAGAACTCCCTATAAAGTGGGAGTTCCTTAAGGCTCAATACTAGGCCCACTACTTTTTAGTGTTTTTACCAGTCAATTATCTACTCCACTCCTCAGGCTTCTCTGGTACAATATGCTGATGACTCCACAGTTATCACCATTGCTGATACATTCTCTGAACTGCATATTACAACTCAGAATTCCTTTTTGTCTATTGAAAAATGGCTCAATCAAAACCAATTTTAAACCCTAAGAAGATTAAACTCCTACTTTTTGTCCCAAAAACTATGTATCATCTAAAACCTTCTTTCTCTAGCTCTTCCCACAATAACATACCATTCACAGTCGATACACCAAACTACTTGGCGTCATTATTGATGATCAGCTAAAATTTGACCAACATGTACTAAAACTAGGACTGCTCTACAGAAACAAAAACTTTTTGTCTAGTGATGCCAAGATTGATCTATCTCATGCCTACCCACTACCAACCCTTTTCTATGGCTCTCAAATACACACCAACTTACAATCCACTCTACTTTCTAAATTAGAAACCACCTACAACAAGATTGCAAAATTTGCTGCTGAATTCCCTTACTTTTCTCATTACTGCTTGGCTCTCAGGAAACTTAATTGGTTAGGGATTCCCCATTACCTTCTTCTCTCTCAGCTTCAGATATTCACTCTGTACTGCACCAGCCATCTTTCTGTCCCACCATTTCCTCTATCATCTCCTCTTACTCTCCATCTAAAATGCTTAGAAGCTCTGATAAACATCTCCTTGCTATATATAAGCCTAAGATCAACTTTGGCAAAAACCTCTATAGCTTCTCACCAGCTGATAACTGGAATACATTTCCACCTGACATTAGAATTACTAAATCCAAATATAGGTTCAGGAATACATTAAAAAAACATCTAAGCAATATTAGACTATGTCAGTGTAATCATCCCCCAGACTGATCTTACTTCCCTCTGTCTAACCTGTCTCCCTCTCTCCTCCCTCACCTGTATCACCCTACTTACTTCTCTCCCACCTTAACTCACTGTATTACTCCTACTTCTTCCATCTTACCTTACTTTGTATCTGCATTTTATTATTTACATAATCACATAAAGTTGGTCCTAATATTTTTTTTCTTTCTCACTGCTTCTTTGTAGAACTGAATATTATTTTTTTTCATTTGTTTAATCTTTCACTCTGTAGTTTAATTAGCCTCTATATCTCTGATTCTTAGAATCTATTAACAATCTCGTATCATATTTCTAATATGTATAGTTTTCCTTAAATTGTCAAGTCTTGTTTTATTTATATATTAGTTATGTCTTTTTGTATTTATGCATTGTAATGTCTGTATTTGTGGATCATTTCTCCCCATGTCTCCACTGAAAAAGGGATTTGTCTCAGCTGTACCAGCCAGTTCAACAAATGTCAAATAAAGAATTAAATACATAATTTTGCATGGAAAGTTATAAATATGGACTTGGAAAGGCTCACACAGACTCTGCTACAGTTTGCTGTGAGGGAAATGTTGGTTTGCTTTTTATTTGTTATATTTTGTATTAGTTTATTGCCTTTTTATATTGCGTGTGCTGTGATTTGTTTTCTTTACCTTGTGTTTTGATTGTGTTCTGCTTTTAACTGCATATTAAAACTTCAAAAGACCCCACAGCTCTGTCTCTTGTGAGTCAGGCAGAAATCCCCCCCCCCCCCGACACTGTCGTGTTCTTAAATACCACTGTCTTTCTAGTTGCCTGCCTCTTATGTTAATTTGACTATATATCTCATTTCCTCTCAGCTTTCACTGGCTTGTGTGAATAAGCATTAAATTATCATTTTGTGAAATCACTCCCCTTCAACTATTTAAATTTATTGGCCATTCTACTGTATTCCATAGTACCGGAATACAAAAGTGATCACCCCCTTTCAATCTGTCTTGCTGTTTTAAAAATAGTGACTCTCCACTAAAACTTAACTTTTTAGACAGGTAAAGATAAAGTTACCTTCTTTCACATCTAACTTCACTAATGCACACTGCAGTGTTTAGGATAAACCATTTTTTTCATCTTACCTTTAAGCAACCCTGTGACTAGCACTTGCTCTAATACCTGCTGGAAAGCACTAGGAAGCCTTAAACTGATACAAGCACTCAACTCTCCTTATTAATAAGGAGAATTAATTATAGGCACTAAACAGACTATAATTGCAAAGTACCTTGCTAAGGTAAGGGAAAACAGCTCCTGTACTTTAAAAAAAAGAACCAAACCAGGCATGTCCATGGGTCAGCTTCCGTTGATTTCTCCTGTCCACCTGGTGAATCTGGGCATACTGGGGCATTGCAGCAATTGCCTCATGTACACAGACAACCCTCTCCTCCTACCACCCAACACTACAGCCTGTGAGAGATGCACTTACATAGTCAAACTGGAAGCAAAGCTCTCTCCACCCGAGATTGTGCTAGACAGTCAAGAGGAGAAGGTTAACACCTGCACTACACCTCAAGCAACACATAGCCCTTCTAAACTCACACCACCAACATCCACACATAGCAACACTAAATCCACATATGTGGAGGCCCTTAACTGTAACCTGCCCAAGCAACAAGGACCTCCGAAGCTGAAATGCAAACAAACACCAATCACAACCAAAGTGTCACATATCTCACAACACCAGTGTGCCACCCAGCAACAGCCCCTAAGGCAAGGCAATGTACCTAACACTTTAGTCATAAGTGACTCTATAGTCAGGCACTATGATGTCCCACTCACCAGGCTAAACAAGGAGACAATTACATTGAGCTGCCTGTCGGGTTCCAGGATCCTCCATATAACTCATGCACTCAAGTCACTCCACAACAAGTACAAATATGACTCTGTCATTGTCCATGTTGGAGTGAATGACTTAAGACATACCTCCCTGGAGTACATGAAAAGAGACGTGGAAGAGCTCTCGGATCATGTGGTCCAGGCAGGTTTGACCCTAGCCTTGAGTAGCATCCTGCCTTCGTCCAGAATGATGCCACAATATAAGGACAAAATGATTGACTTCAACAATTGGCTAAGCTTCTGGTGTCATTCAAAGGGGCTCCAGTATCTGTCTGCCTGGGATGACATGATTGACAGAACACGATGCTTTTCCAGAGATGGTCTGCACCTGTCGTCCCCTGGGATTCAGGTTACTGGCAAAGGCTCTTGCCACCCCTATAGTGCCTTTTTTAGGCAAAGTTCAAAGGACAAAACCACCACCATAACAGGTACAAGCATGCAAAATCTGAAGGTAATGCTACTCAATGCTAGAAGTCTAAACCTCAAACTGCACTCTCTCGTGGCACTCCTAAAAATGGGGAACATCGATATCTGTGCAGTAACTGAGACCTGGTTCAAGGCTCCAGAGAGCACCCCTGCAATACCAGGCTACAACTCTGACCACACTTTTCGGCCACCAAACCAGTATTGAAACACTAAAGGTGGAGGAGTGTCCATATTCACCAAGGATATTCACACCACCAGGTTAGCTGCCCAACACAATGCATCTGAAATTCTCCAGGTGCAACTAACACTAGGTAAGACTGCAATCCAAATTGTAGCTTACTACAGATCCCCCACCATACCCCAAGATTCTCACTACACCTTTCTAAATATACAGGAAAATATTAATATACAACCAAACACCCTAATACTGGGTGATTTCAGCTACCCTGCCATTAACTGGGAAAACTACTCGTGTACCAGCACCTTTGCCCAACGGTTCTTGGAATTCATAAATTCCAATGCCCTGGATCAACTAATCCATAGTCCCACCAGGGGCTCCAATATCCTAGACCTGGTCATTACCAACATGGGAAATTGATGCTCCACACCTATGGTCACCCCCTCATTGGTCAGGTCAGACCATAAGCTAATCACCCTTAACATCCACATCCCACCCCCCAGTAAAGAAACCTCCATAAAAAACGTCTCCAAAGCCAACTTCATGCTACTCAAGTCAGAAGTTACAAACTTCATGACACCCATGCAGACGGGAACTGAAAGTTCGATTGCTGAGTCCTACACTAAGGCACTGTACGAGCACATCCACTCATGCATGAATCGTGCCATCCCAAACAGAACCAAGATGCTCTCCTCCAAAAAAAGGAAGCCAGACTGGTGGTCCCGTGCCATAAACAAACTTTACAACAAAAGGAAGAAACTGTTGCAGAAAAGAGGAAAATCCCAGGATGCAAAAAACTCCCTTACCAGCCTCAGCAAGAAGCTGAGATCCCTCATAAAATCCTCCAAAGCTAGTTATGAAAATAAAATTGCCAAAGATTCCAAAGACAACCACAAGTCATTCTATAACTATGTCAAGTATTTAAATGGCAATGCTCAGATCTGCCCTGAGCTACAACAGAATGGCATTAAATATACTGATCCCAAGGATATTGCCAATATCCTGGCAGATCGATTCAGTGGCAACTTCACCCCCCTCTCACCCCTAAATGGCCCATCTCAATACCGGAAGATTTCCAAATTCCGGTAATAACGGCCATACAGGTAAAAAACGCACTCTCCAAAGCTGAGAATACAGCATCCATGGGACCAGATGACATCCCGGGCTGTGTGCTACATGAACTACAAAATGAACTGGCACCTCACCTAAGTGTCATGTTTAATCATGCCCTCACCTCAGGCCTCATGCCCACTGAGTGGCGCACAGCTACAGTTATCCCACTCCACAAGGGGAGATCCACCTTGGATCCTGGGAACTACCGCCCCATCAGTCTGACAAGCCTGATCTGCAAGGCCATGGAACGTATTATCATGGGACTTATAAACAAAGACATTGGCAACCTTAAAACACTGGACCCCACCCAATTTGGGTTAGTGAAGGGCCGATCTTGTCTCCTGAACCTGATTGACTTCTTCAAATCAGTCTCCAGAGCCGTGGACGAGGGTAAGACAGTCCACACAGTCAATCTGGACCTCACCAAGGCTTTTGACACCACCCCCACTCTGGAATCATAGCTAAACTTAGTAAGTTGGGCATTAATCCCTACGTCACTCGATGGGTTGCCAACTGGCTTACTGACAGAACCCACACAGTAAAAGTAGCTGATTCCGAATCCAGCTCCAGACAAGTGACAAGTGGAGTACCTCAGGGTTCAGTCCTGGGAGCTCTCTTGTTTGGCATCTACTTCTCTGAAGTACAGGCCAACACTAAGGGACTCTGGCTAACAATGTTAGCAGATGGCTGCAAACTGGGAGCTATTATTGAATCCCCAAATGATGTTGATACTCTACAAAAGGGCCTTACAGAAACAGAAGCTCAGTGCCAAGAAATGTATAGTTATCCCCTTTGCGAAAAAACATGTACCCATGAATTACCACATAGATGGCAGTACACTAAACACTGAAAGTCTGATAAGAGACTTAGGGACACAGGTGGACAGTGGTCTCACCTTCAATAAACACATCACCACAACAGTCAGAAAATCCTTCTATGTGGCACACCTCATCACTAAGGGATTTTCATCCAGAATAAAGGAGGTCATTGTCCCACTGTACTCATCCCTCATTAGACCCATTATAGAATACAATGCCCCATTTGGTATGTACCTCTCAAGACATCTGCAACAACTGGAAAGGCCGCAGAAGTACCTCACTAAAAGAATCACAGGCCTAAAGCAGATGCCCTATGCTGACTGCCTTAAAAAACTCCAGCTATATTCTGTTGCATATCGTCTACTCTGAGGCGATCTCTGCTTAAAAAACAAGGCCATGTCAAACCCAGAGCTGTTGGACATGCTACACTTAAAGAAATCCCAATCCCTCAGAGCCACACACTCCAGGGATCTAAACCTTGTCATCACAATAAACAAAACATGCTGGAGGGATAGGTTCCTGACCCAGAGACTCCCCAGACTCTGGAATAGACTGCCCATATATGTCAAGCAGAGCACCTCTTTGGCCCTCTTCAAAAGGAACCTTGATGACTGGATGGGAGAAACGAAATTCACCCCAGGGATCACGTCAGTCGCCCTGCTAGACAGGGGTCCAGGGAAGTAAACAGTGTGGGAAGAAATAGCCAGGGAATTGTTATGGCTAGGCTTGTATAGGCCCTAGGGCCGATAGCCTAGTACCAACCTATGAACCTAGTGCTGCGGGTTGTCACTAAAATTTTTACCTCAAAATTGTAAAATTCCTGTCTGGAAATTCAAAGACCTTTACAGTCTGTGCTACCTCCTTATCATGCAGTTTTCTTATCTAGACCATGGAACAGGTTTTGGAGTGTTTGGTTCATTCCTACCCAATCAGTAAGAAGAAGAAGAAAGTTTCACCGAAGTCTTCAGTAGTCAGGCCAGCTACATATGGCCTTAGCTGCAAATAATGACTCTTCTGTAGTGAATCAGATATTTTAGACTGCTCAGCTTCTCCTGATCCTGGTGATGTTGCTCCTTGAGAAGCTACTAAAGACTGGGAGTTAGGCACATGCTTTGAGATGTTGGCTTGCCTTCATCAGGTAAGGAAGAACTATTCTTGGTTTCAAAGGATGAAGCTAATGATGCTTTACCAGAAAGCCAACCCTAGGATGCCTGATTCCTGAGAAGGAGTCCCATACTTGGATTGTTCTTTTTTGGGTGGGGGGGGGTTCTAGAAAAAGAAAACAGAAAATTAAGCATATTTCTCCTCCTGTTTCATGGATGCACGGGGAAGATTTGATTAGGTTTTGCTATGGGCATATTTCAAGCCTTTGGTTTTTGCTATGGGCATATTTCAAGCCTTTAGTTTTTTTAAGTTCTGATTCCTCACTGAGTTGTAAAGGAAAAAGTTCTCTCTCTCTGATACTGATTTCCAGTCAGAAGGGCAGGAATTAGACAGGGATTGTATTTCTCCAGTACTTATGACACAGGAAGAGGCAATCTAATTCTGAAGAAAGTTTTCTTCAGAGCCACCCTCCAAAGATTTACTTTTCCCTGTAGCTAGCCAGAATGAAAGAATTGTTTCAATGGGAACTGTGAAAGTCAAGTATCCGTGAACAATTATTACAGCTGGATTTTCCTACCAGCTTTGGGGAATGTTTTTGTGGAAGCCTGCAACATGCTGACAACCAGCCCTGTGCCTAAAAATGTCTGAGGTTGTATATTGCCCCTCAGACCCACAAATATCTATTTTCTAGTCCCACATCAGACCCTGCAGCTACTTCTTAGGCAAAACCATATGTTGACAAACATACTGTAAATGGTAACCCTGTCATCCCAAATCTATCAAAAGCTCTCCTATCTTTGACAGAAGGGAAGTATGTTCTTCTAGAATACAGAATTCTGAATTGTCAAGCTCTCATATGCCTAAGTATCTGCTTGCTTCATTTGAAAATATGAGAAAGTTAATTGATGGCCTCCCTTCTTCAGAAAACAAAGCATAACTGATTTCATTAATAGCTTCTGTTTCTGAGGTAACCAAACACTTCCTGATGTTCTTATGACTTTGCTGATGCTGCATCTAGAGTAACTGCTACTGGATCAGTAATAGAAGGTTTGTTTGCTTGGCTACATTCACAAACTTTACCAGAAAAGCTGAGATTTTGAACTCTCCCTTAAGGAGACTGATTCTGATGAAAGAAGGAAGTTAATTTAGAGAGTCAAGCAGATTTTTCAACCCTCTTTTCCAAGGTGTGATAGGACTTTTCTTTCCAATTCAAAATCCTTTTATAGGAATCAAAACAGTCTCAGTAAGGTACAGGCAAACAGAATTTCAAAAGGCAATGACATGGAGGCTCAAAAATAGGGGGGGGGGCTCCCAGAACCAAGGAAAAGCAGACTATGTGCCCCTTCAGATGTTTCCCCTTTTCCAATCTCGCAGCCCATTGAATCTTTCCAAAAATGTAGGTCTTTATTTTCTTCAGTGGCATCAGATAATCTCAGACCAAACTTCTCTGTTTCCTCCAGTATTGGAACAAGTACTTACTCTACAGGTCATAGAAGCAGTTACCCGAGGGGCGTGGCCAAGGATGAACACAGGATAGCAGCAGATTTCTTCAGCTCCACCAATTTCATTACATTGACAGGAATTAATTACTTAAAAAATTAATTTTTGAAGTAATTTTCTTTCTAAATATGTTTGTTGTATATAGTTTTTGAACTATATCTAAAAAAGAAAGGAAATCTTAATAATATTCCTGTCAGAAATTACTTTGGAAATTTTCCTGTCAGTTTATCAGTCTGAAATGAGTTCCAGTAAGACAAATTCTCAAGACTCCA
>NC_056726.1:217419961-217421622 GCF_019279795.1 Protopterus annectens
ATTAACATGGAACCTAAAGATAAAATAAAGGAGTTTATAACCACAAATATGAATAACAAGCTTAATAAACAACAGATTAAACTATTGGACAAGAGTATTTCATATACAGAAGTTATTACACAAATAAATAAGCTTAAATCAAACAAAGCACCGGGTAATGATGGTATTATACCAGAGATATATAAAATCCTTACTAAAATCAGATATTCATCAATACATAAGGTTTTTATTTTGGCCCAAACTGAGTTAATAACCCCCCCCATCTTGGCAATATACATTTATTTCGCCAATTTTAAAACCTAATAAAGATCCAACTAGATGTTCTTCATATCGTCCCATCTCATTACTTAATGTTGATTATAAAATGTTTATGAATATCTTTGCTGATAGATTGAAGACAATCATTCCCTGCATTATAGATATAGATCAGACAGGCTTCATTGTAAATAGAAATACTTTTGATAATATAAGAAGAACTTTAACATTAATAGATTTTGCAAATAGGAAAAAGAAAGATTTAACACTTATTAGTCTTGATATAAGTTCAGCGTTTGATTCAGTAAGTTGGGACTATCTGTTTACCTTAATGAAGTGCACAAACTTCTCGGATGCATTTGTAAATCTAATTGAACATTTATACAAAGGAACGTTGGCTTATATTAAGGTAGGAACATATGTTTCACAAAAATACCCATTCTTAAAGGTACAAAACAAGGATGTCCACTTTCTCCACTATTATTCACTTTAGTAATGGAGCCTTGGGCTAATTTGATCAGAAACAGTACTGACATAGAGGGTTTTGAAATAGATGAAAATACAGCATCCAAAATTCAACTTTTGCAGATGATGTTCTAATTACATCAGCAGGATCTAATTCTTCTATACAGTCTCTATTTGATAACATGATGAATTTTAAAAGTATTTCTGGTTTAATATTCAATGAAGAAAAACTAAAATACTACCTATATATACACGAAAAATATTCTCATTAGTGATTTTACTAAATATGCACCCAATTCAGGTCAGATAACTTATTTAGGTATAATACTATCTAAAGATATTAAATCTATTATATATAATAATTATAATACCTGTTTTCTTAATATACAAAATCTTTTAATACCTGGAATAATATGTTTTTACTATGGAGGAGAGACTTACAATTATTAAAATGATAATATTCCCCAAGATTTTATACTTAATACAATCAATAATACTTACCTACAAAAATAATTATCAAGAAACTGAACACACTAATGTTAAATTTCTTATGGGCACCTAATAGACCTAGGATTGCATTAAAGAAACATACTAATAGCTGGTCTCAAGGGGTATTTCTTTTCCAGACTTTAATTTATATACTATCTCTTCTATTGTAAAAGTTATTACTTTATTAATAGATCAGTCATATGTCACAAAATGGAAAGATTATTGGGAGCTAATTATAGTATACACTCCATGAAAATCCTCCTTAACACATAAAATATGATTGTAAATAACTCCATGTTATGGTTACTAAAGGAATTTTGTACTTCACCTATTACACCTAAACATATGGTTTTTTACCCATTAAATATTATTATTAGTTATCATAACTTTATATTCATGCACCCTAAGTATAGGGAATGGAATTTTATTGTATTCCTTTACTCAACTTTTAA
>NC_056726.1:217422122-217512883 GCF_019279795.1 Protopterus annectens
ACTTAGCAAAGGCCTTCAATACACTCCCACATTCAGGCACCACTGATAAACTCTCCCAGTTGAATATAAACCTTTACATTGTCAGGTATGTTGCTAACCATCTGACTTTCAGATAACACTCAGTCAAAATTGGGGACTTTACCTCGACCAGCAGAGCTGTCAGCAGTGGAGGTCAGTGCTGTGGCCCTATTGTTTAGAATATACTTCTCAGAACTTCAGGCCAAAACTGAGGGCCTGTGCCTAACTTTGCTGATGACTGCAAATTAGGTGTAATCATTTTATGCCCAGAAGATGTCAATATACTTTTAGAAGGACTTACACAAATGAATGATTGGTGTCAAAGCCATGGACTCCAACTCAATGCTAAAAAATGCATTATCATCCCATTCGGTAAAAATTATATCCATGCAGACTACCATATAGATAATAATACCCTAAGTAACAACTCAGCACTGATAGAATTGGGAATGCAAGCTGACTGTAGCCTAATCTTTGACCACCATGTGTCTACTGTGGTAAGGAAGGCCTTCTACATTGCTCACCTCATTAGCAAAGGCATTGCCTCAAGAGCAAAACAGGTCATAACTCCCCTGTACTCGACCCTCATCAGGCCAATAACTGAGTACAATGCTCCCTTTGTATGTACCTCACCTGGCACCTGCAGCAACTTGAGAGACCCCAGAGATTTCTAACCAAGAAATTACAGGGTCTCCATCACATGTCATGCATTGACAGACTCAAGTCATCGTCACTGTACTCAGTAGCATACAGACTACTTAGAGAAGACTTGTGCCTGGCCTATACAGCAATCTCAGATCCAAACTTAATCGAAATGCTGCATATCCGCAAGACTAATGGGATAAGGGTCACTTGCTCCAGGGACCTTTACCTGGCCTTCAACATAAATAGAACCTGCTGGAGAGACAGATATTTCTCTGAGGTTGCCACTCCTCATGAATAGGAAACCAGTTCACATCAAACAGAGCCCCTCTATGAGCCTGTTTATGTGTAGCCTGGATGACTGGATGGGAAACCATAAATTTCTTGCCAGGATTTCACCTATGATCCTCCTAGATATGTGCAGCCATTGTTAACTAAGATTTTGAGTTTAGGCTAGATCCTTTATATTGGGTTTCTCTAGTATTATATCGGGTACACATGGAAAGGCTTATAAAGACCTTTGGGTCAGTATCCTAGTAACCACCAATGAACCTATCAAGTAACAAGAGTATTCTTTCCTTCAGTCACCTAAGTTTTTAGAGATCGTAATCTTACTTGAGTGTTGGCACACTCTCATACTGCACTGGATTTTTTTTTTCAGGATAACTGTTGCCATATTCCTAAGAATTGGGTCGGGAGAGGAACTTAGGAGAAAGCAAGCTCAGCAGCAGGTGGCCAAGAGTAATTACATGTAAACATTAATTGCCACTACATAGTTTGAGTTATTCCTGGATATACAAACAGAAGGCAAACAAGGCACTCCAAACTCAAAATCGGAAAACAGATGTATAGTTCAGGCAGGGAGCAATCAACAAAAAGGGTGAGGTGAAGAATACTTGAACATTCTACACTATGTTGCTTTCACAGTGGGGTCAATTCAAGAGAGTGGCACTGGAAACAGCAGCAGTATCAGTGTGGATACAAATTCATTCACAGTACAGTGGCTGTACAAGAATAACAGATAATTAACACCCACAGTAATGGTAATTAGGTGGCTTACAGAAGGGTACTACAGCAGTTAGAGACACCAGGAAGGTGCCAGGTTGTCCAGTTGTGTGGCTCATAGCAGTAAAATAATGGAGGGCACACACTCTGCTACTGTTAGAGGCTGAATAAAACAAGTTGAAGGCAGCATTATACCTGGCAAGCTATCAGCTGGCTGTACAAAGCCATGGGGAGGCGGTGTGAGCCTTATGGGACAAACTCCAAAATACATGTCATCAGTAATACAACAGATTGCTTCTCATAGCCTATTGTTTATCAGCCCTATGTAGAGAATTTAGCTGGTCAAAATAAGAATATTCTAAGGATAAATAGGAGCAACTTATGACTGATCAGGGTGTGAAGCACCAGTGGCCACAGAATAGAATGTAGTCCAATGGGTACAATGTTACCAAACGCTGTGACTACAACAAAGAAGTCCACTCACACAGTTTTGTCATAGAATGGCACTTAAGAAGGAGTAGTTTTCTGCCATGAGAAGGGTATCCTGCTTATCCATCTTCAGGTGAGGGCTGTATTCAAGAAAACAGTGGAGTGATGAAGTTTATACCCCAAACATGTACCCCGCTCTCAGTTAGATTCCACACTCATTTAGCTTAGTGGCAGCTTCTCATGTTCAGTGGGTAAGGACATCATGGGAGAACATTAAGAGATTAGGAAGATGGTAGTACAATGCTTTTGAAAGATAGCTGAAAAATAACCTCTTTTACCACACCTAACATTGTTGTTTCTTATTTGCAGAAACTGGGTATTACCTGTAAGACATACATCGTACCTTTCAACAATACTTTGTTGACTGGAGATTCCTGCATGTTTGATCACCTGGAACCTTGTTCTTGCTCTTCCATGTGAATGTAAACACCTGTCTTGTATATCACCTCTTGGAACATGCTGACATTACCTGCAATGTATTGTGGTATCAAAGGCATAACGTAAAATTTGAGTTAAAGCCCAAATTATGATATTTACACTGAGGCCACAAAGTTTGCTGAGCTGTACACTCTTCCACAACCCTTAATGTTGCCTACTATTCATGGTGATACTTATATCAAGGGTTCAAATGGTATTTTTGAAATGTGCAGTTCTTGCTCTGTATGCCATTCTTCAGCAGACAGACTACTGTCCATCCATATGGTACATGGCCCATTCGACCCTGCTTGACCTCTAACAGCTATGCAATATGCACACCACCAACAAAGACTGTAATCTTTTATAGACAGAAATGGAAAATGGCTGGCGCAACAGATTTCTACCACAAGGAATCCTATACTTACTCAATAAAACTTCCTGTGCATGTCAAGCAATACTACACATGGTCTGTATTCAGTAATATTCTGAACGAATAGCCTGTAAATCATTAATCCTCTCTGGGGTATATAGCATGGTGCTTCTTAACCATGGAGCTTAGCTCACTCAACAGTGCTTGGGCTTAGCTGGTTATGTTTATTAATGTTTTTTTTTAACTCCATGCCTACTATATACCAATAAACTTATCAAACGAATATACAGTTACCAGGTATCTTACAAATGTACATGCTGCATATAGAATATATATGCAGACAAAAACATCAATTAATTGATGAATGTATTTCTATAAGCACTCTCATTTGAATGTCATTATATGGTCATTAATATAAACTACTGACCACACCAATTTTTATACTACCATGATTGTGCTACAAATACCTTTGAATTGCACATGCCCTGCACATCAACACTGACTGCATAGTTTAGCTTTCCACAGTGTGCTATTTTTCCTGTCTGAATACCCCTACTGTGATTTATGTACTGTAAGACTACCAACTATATACACACATAACAAGGTATCTGTTAGCAACCATTTGTTTGCTTCAGTATGTACTACAAACAACAAATAGATGTGCACTGTACTCTCCAAGTTACCAGAAATTAAAGTTAATCTCTGTTTGAAATCATTTGATGTGTTTTCCCTTATTTCTTTATTCAGCTGTTTGTTTGTGTACTTGTTAATTGCAAGTGGGAGGCTGAGAGACTCTTGAGTCACAACCTGAGCTCCATGGTGCAAGACATAAACAGAAACAGCAGTCTGAACATATAAGATGTTCCTGGTACCATACCTGGTTACTAGGCTATGGTCCCTGAGCAGCCATATCTCTAGGCCACATCTAAGCCCATGTGCATGCAAGGCAGCAGCTGATGTCCCCATCCAACAGAGACGCAGTTGGTATCCCACGGCTGTATGTGCTGTTAACCATCCAGCTGACCAGGTTATGCATGCAAAGGTGTAGGTAACTACCCTGCCTGATGTGGACAGGGTGCCCATCACATCACATGGTGATTGTGTGGGACAAACTTACTGCATCACTTGTTTAGGCCCAGACCACAACGTCCCTTATTGTCGCTTCTGTGCTTTGTTCAATGCCAGAACTATCCATTGTCGGGCCCTTATTGTAGCCAGATATTTTCACTTACAGTCCTCAAATTCCAATATGGCTTCAGTAAGCCATTTGACAGCAGATCTTCTGAAAAAAACGTAAAGATAGAGACAGAGACAGACCGCACAGGTCAAAACCTACCAATGACGCTTATGTTAAGCTAGTAGTCAGTTCTCTGTTACTCAGTGAGGCACTTTCGCAGTCCCCGATGCCCATTTCTGTTGATTCACAGGTCGCTACTGAGACCCTTTCAGAATCAGGTATGCCGCAAAACTCCTCTTCGTCTAAGGATCCTGCGGTCATCTCTACCTCAGTAAACAGGTTCTGGATGTTATCCGTGATGTCAGATGTCCTTACACCAGAAAGACTTATGCTGATAAATGGAAAAGGTTCTGCACCTGGATCCAGGCTAAGGGAGCCAATATGGCAAATCCCTCCCTCCCTCTCATCCTGGATTACTTAGCAGACCTACTACACAGTGGCCTCTCATTTTCCTCTATTAAAATTCATGTCTCTGCTATTTCTGCTCATTTTCCCACTGAGCAGCCCCTTTTCTCACACCCTTTGATCAAACAGTTCCTAAGAGGGGCTAGCAACCTGAGGCCACCCAGAAGGGCACCAATAGCAGCTTGGGACCTTAACTTTGTATTGAAAAAGCTAACCCTTCCCCTTTGGAACCAGCTACTTATGCAGAGCTAAAATTTCTCTCCTGGAAGACAGTATTTCTTCTGGCCATCACTTCAGCCAGAATAGTCTCTGAGCTGCAAGCACTTATGGCTGTGGTACCCTTCATCTTCCATGCAGATAGGGTATCCCTCAAAATTAACCCATCCTTCATGCCCACTGTGGTGTCCGGTGTGGCTCTCAACCAATCCATTCATTTGTCCACCTTTTTTCTAATCCCCAGAACAAGGAGGAAAGGATTATTCACTCTCTAGATGTGCACAGACAGCTTAGATTCTATCTAGACAGGACTAAATCCTTCAGAAAGTCTGATCAATTGCTGGTTAGCTTTGCTACAGGAGCAGAAGGCAAAGCCATCTCCAAACAAACCATTTCCAAATGGATAGTACACTGCATCCATTTCTGCTACAAACAGCATGGAAAGCCTCTCCCCAAGGGGGTCAGGACACACTCCACCAGAGCAGTCTCAACTTCTGAAGCTTTCCTCAGAGGAGTCCCCATCAGGAACATCATGGAGGCTACCACCTGGACATCTGTTCACACTTTTACCAAGCATTATCACCTGCCTCTCTTCTCCAAATCCAGGGCAGGGTTTGCCTCTGCAGTCTTGTAGGGCAACCTAGCCAGCCCCTAGTTTTCTTGACTGCCTCCACCCTTTTCCTCAGCTTTGGGAATCAACCCAAATGTGATGACTGCAACAGTGAAACATGAAGAACATAGTACAGTTGTGTACACTTACCATAAATATAGATGTTCAAGTGTATTCACTGTTGCATTTCTGGTTTCCCCTCCATCTCCCTTTCTTCATTTTCTCCTTTTATTACCGTTCTAACTTGTTATTCTCATTTCCTTACAAGGGACATATTGGTATTTATTTTCCACTGGTGGGGTTCTTCCACCAAAACCTGGCCTCCTACTTGGAGGCTCCTGACAGGTTATGGCAAGAAAAAATGATGTAATGGCTTCAACTGCCTTACTTTATACTACTGATGACCTGACGTCAGTCCTCAAGCGACAGCAACCAATGCAGAAATACTAGGTCTCTGGTATTCGGGCCGGCCGAGGGCTACCCTGGCAGGGATAACCCAAATGTGATGACTGCAGCAGTGAATACACTTGAACATCTACATTTATGGTAAGTGTACACAACTGTAATTTTTAACCTGTGCAGCAGTAGTACTGGGTGCCTGGCAATCTCCTGTTAATGTGATAGGTCCTTTTCAGGGGTAAAGTTGGCATTGAATCTGTCTGCCAGTATATTGGCAATATCTGTTGGCTCATTATAGGAGGTACCATTGTGCAGTAGCTCAGAGCAAATCTGGGTATTGCCGTGGGGATTCTTTATAAAACTATAGAAGGCCTTGTGGTTGTCTTTACTGTCTGCTGCTAGTTTGTTTTAATAGCTAGTTTTAGAGGATTTGATGAGGGTTCTTAACTTTTTCTTGAGGCTGATAAGGGAGTTTTTCCAGTCTTGGGACTTCATCTTATTCCATATCAGTCTCCTCATTCTGTTGTAGAGTTTGTTTATGGCAGGTGACCACCAGATTGTTTTGCGTTTTTTGGAGGAGAGCATCTTGGTTCGATTGGGTATGGCGAGATCCATGCATTTGTGTATGTGTTTAAAACATACAGTGCATTGGTGTATGATTTGGCGGTCATGCAACTATTCTTCATTTGCATGGGTGCCGTGAAGTTACCCACTTCTGTTTTTAGGAGCTCAAAGTTAGCTTTGGAGAAGTGCTGGTGTGTGTTCTGGAGGGCTATGTGTTCCATGTGGTATGGTGCAAGTATTGACCTTCTCCTCTTGACCAGCTACTCAGGTCTTGGCTGCAGAGTGTATGGCTTCCAATTTGGATATACAAGTGCATCTCTCACAAGTCTGAGTGCTGGGAGGTAAGAGGAGAGGGTTGTCGGTGTACATGAGGTAGTTTCTACACTGTCTCAGGATGCCCAAGTTCACCACATTAATAAAAGAAAGCACAGGAAACTGACCTTTAGACATGCCTGGAGGGGTGGATATTAATAATAAGTACTGGAGCTGTTTCCTTGTAGAATGTTTAGTGTTAGTAGCACTTTTGTGTGCCACAATAATTGCTGCAAGAAGTCTGGTAAAGTGCTAGACTAATAAGCTTTTAAAAGTGCAGGAGAAGAGAGAACTAGCAGATCTAAGGCAAAAATTGGAGAGCAGACTTTGGCACCACTCAGAAGCTTACAAACCATCCTAGATACAGCAAATCTGTATCTGGACTAGCCTAGTTACAGGAAAGGCAGCAAACAGGAGCGCAAACATGGGCTTTTAAACATGTTAAACATAGAAGGATGTCTCCATTTTTATTTAATTTTTATGTGCAATGGTGTTTTTAAACTATTGAGTGTAAATTGCAGACATCTTACACTGTTGCACTTCATCAGCAAATTGTTTGCAGCAAAGTGTTACATTTGCTCTCAGTTGCAATTTACACTGTTTCACTGTAAAACTGTTACATTATATAAAAAACTATTGATGCCTAGATATATCATTAATTATGAGACAGTCAGGTAAAAACTATGACTTTGCATAGAACCTGTGTGTCTGCTTGCTTGTTTCTTTATTTTGTAAAATAAATGAAACTACAATTTCACATGGAATGTGTGTCTGTTTACTTATTTATGTATGTATAAAATTGTACAGGCTAGTTTTAAATATGAAAACAATGACTGCCTAGTTTGTAGAATACGCATGCAATAAATGCCATTGATTTATTGTGATTTCATGACATTTTATAACTGAAGGCATACCTCTCAACCTCATAGTATAGAGAGAAAATCCTTGACAGAAACATGTTATTGGCTACAGTAGCTACCAACGTCCAAGATAAAAGAATAGAGAACAATTACTTTACTCAAAAGTATTACACAAAAACAATAAGATAGAAGCAGAAGACAACGTCCATTTGACTCGAAGATGACGGGTAACTGTCCAGTAAATACCCTCTACCATTTATCCCCAATTGCGACTAAGGGACAGGTCCTCACTGCCCTCTCCACACTTAAACACAGTACAGCAATGAGACCTGGTAACATGCAGCGATGCCTCTAAATAGTTTGACACATGACCTGTCCAGCCCGCTAGAATCTCTGATCATCCACAGTCTCCAGACAGGCTGCATCCCTGTGGAATGGAGGACAGTAACAGTCATCGCTCTACATAAAATTGGACCATCAACAGACCCAAGGAACTACAGACCCATACGTTGGACTAGTCTTATATGCAAGGCCATAGAAAGAATTATCATGGATATAATAAAGACATTGGAAATCTTCAAAAACTGGACCCATACCACTTCAGTTTCATCAAGGGTAGGTAACACCTACTATACCCAGTGGAGAACTTTGATAAGGCCACTTGTGCCATGCATGAACTACCTATCTAGTAGTGCATACTCCCTACCTCAACCCGGCAAAGGTATTTGACACAATACTTCACTTGGATATTATAGACAAACTCACAGATTTAGACATAAATCCCTATGTAACCCAATGGATAGTCACATGGCTCATGGATAGGACACATGAAGTTTGGGTGGGGGAATCCACCCCACCAATAGGTCTGTTACTAGTGGTGTTCCACAGGGCTCAGAACTGGGAACTCTCCTGTTTGGAATGTAATTCTCTGAAGTCAGATCAACTATAGAGAGTCTTAGCCAACCAGATTTGTTGATGACTGCAAGCTGGGGCCAATGATCGATTTCTCCAAAGATGTAGATATCCTTGAGGAAGTTCTGAGAGCCAAGTAACTTGTACCAGAACCATAATATAAAACTAAATGCAAAGAACATATTTATAAGCTTTAGGAAGATGACCACCCCTGCAAATTACAACATTTTAAACACTCTCCTAAGAGTAAACCCAGTGGTAAGGGACTTGAGAACTCAGGTTGACAGTAACCTGAACTTTGATCGTCATGCATCCATCATTGCATTCTATGTGGTGCAAGTCAGCAGTTATGGCATGGCATCCAGATCTAAGGAGATCATAGTCCCACTATGCCAGACCTCTCAACCATACCAATTTACTCGGTTTTTACCGAGTTTTGGGTCCAAATGAAGGGGTGCCACGATTCCCAAGTGGCACCCCTTAATTTCCGATTTTTTTTCTTTTAGTTTTATTAATTTTTTCAAGTTTGCGCTGTCAGAGCTGACGTCATCACGTGCACGATGATGTCAGCTCTGTCAGGGCTATCAGCCAGTCAGAATTGAGCTCCTTGAGCTCACGTCATCATTTCCAGCAAGCAGGAAACATTTGGATCATATTAGCAGCAGCAACATGTATTATGCATTTATTGGACCGTTTTGGATTTGGATATAGCAGCCGCAAGAGTGAGCAACAAGCAGGAGTGGATCTATTTCAGCGAGCAGCTGCAGAACTGTTTTATAGCAGCCATGGATTTATTTCAGTGAGCAGGACCATTTTGGAGTTGGATATAGCAGCCGCAAGAGCGAGCAACAAGCAGGAGGGGATGTATTTCAGCGAGCAGGACTGGTTTATAGCAGCCACATCCCGCATTTTGGGGCAAGCAGGTTTGGTGTGTGTGTGTGTGTGTGTGTGTGTGTGTGTGTGTGTGTGTGTGTGTGTGTGTGTGTGTGTGTTTAATTTACTTATTCCATTTCTTTGAATTTGTTTTCAGACTGCTGTTACATGATGAAGATGTTTGATCACTGGTCATAGATGGTTTGCGTCTGTAGACTAAAGCTCTTTGGCACTGTCTTTGCTATTGTTTGTTGCTATAGACTATGTGGTGGGCTTGTAACATTGGTACAATTCTTAATTTCAAGACTGCATGTCACAACTTCCTGAATTTTGGCCCAATTTTTAGGTTCTGTATTATTGTAATTTTTTTTAATAGCAGGTGTCTATCTGAGCTCTTCCTTACATTTGTTTGGTTCACACTAATATATAGTTATCTGAATGTACGATTGATTTTAATAGTTTGGCGTTTCTTAGAAAATTACTTATTTACAAATTTTATTCCTTTTTTCCCTGAAATTTGTTTGCTTGTTTTTACTTTATATAGCATTGCTTGAGTGTGTGTTTTGTAAAGTGCTTGAACATGAACTTGAATGGGATACAGAACTTTCATTTATGACATATTCATCCAGTGAGGCAACAAACATTAAATGATAGTCTACCTTAAAATGTCTAGATACCAACAGTCATACCAATGCTGTGAGGATACCATTCTATGATAAAGCAGGACATTAACCACAAGCTTTTATGAATAAGCAAATAGAAACTACTTTTTAAAAGATCTGTTGATGCTTGCAAAAGTATAGCAGTTGCACACACAAAAGAAATGGAAGTTTCATATGGATAGAGCAATAACAGAAAAAAAACTAACTGCATATATTGCTATTTTCAGTTGATTATTGCAGCTGACTAAACTTTTTGAATGAAAATAAAGTCTAACAAATCTGTGGATTCCTAAGTTGCTGCAGATAAGAGTGCACAAATGCAACTGTGGAGAAGTAAGAAAGGGATATCAGATTATATCCAGTCAGTGCTGCAGACACAGCATTATGAACCACTGTCTTGAAACTTTACTGGGAGATAAAATGCCAGCCTGGTTTTGTCATGTGTGTTATGGGCTGTCTATAGAGGTACTCAGGCTCAAGCCCTGTACCTTGGGTACAAGGTTAAAAGAGCCTAAAGTCCCTAGCCACCATGACTTGTGAATTCATGCCTCATATCTGTTACTTATAAAATCTGTGGTTTTCAGTATTTTTGTGGCAAATTACAGATTTAATTCACTAAATAATGACAGGCATTTGAATTTCAGACTTCATATTCTTCAGAAAATAAATAGTAACACAAAACGTTTTATTCTAGTAATTTTCTAAGTTTATAAGAACAGTATTTGAAATTTGTCCCAATTTTGGGGCTGTATTCCCCCCATTATTGGCTTTGTCCAGGTTTTTTGTGCTAAGAAGTTCAGAGCTAAGGTGAGAAGTGAGAACTGAATTCACTAAATGATAGCCATTTAAGTTTCAGTCTTCCTATCTTTCAGGAAACCTCTGATTTGGCATAGTGGTATGTTGCTCTGACTGTAGTGCACAGGGGCCTGGGTTCAGGACTTGGCAGTGAAATGTATTGTTGTAACACAACATTTTATTCTAGCAACTTTCCAAAATGTTTGTCCACCCCCCAAAAAAAAAACTGAAATTGAAAATAAGTGCGAGAAGCTGTACAAGATGCCTAAGGCTTACACTACTGTCATTCTATTTATATATATATATATATATATATATATATATATATATATATATATATATATATATTGGGTGTGGAAGTAGACTTTTATGATGGACAAGTTGTGAACTGGACAGTTTTGTCATTATTGGTTCATACATTTTGTTTTATTGTCTACTGGAAAAAATGTTCAAACAATAAATTTAAAATGCGCTTTGGCTAACAAGTCTTCTGTATTATACAAGGATTATAATGTAATAAAGTCAGGAAGGTGTATCAAAGAACACATGTATGTTTCTTGTTTTGTGTGCAAGAGGCCAATGATATGAAAACCGCCCAAAGGCAATCTTTATCCATCACTGGCCAGATGCATTTTCTTTGGCTATGGTGTGTGTTTCAATGCTGTTTCAATGAATGTGAGTTTTAATGCCAAGTCTATTTTCATTGTGAGACAGTATTGCTTTGTTTAGCAGCCTTGTTTAGCAGATGTCTTAGTGTTTATGCATTGTGCTATAAAATTTAAAAATAAAATCCCAATAATCATTGTAGAAGTAAAGCAGTATGCACACATTAGTGTTTATGGTAAATGGGGTGAAAAAGCCAGGTAATGGGACACTGGAATGGCTGCAGGGGATGCTGGTGCCATATTTTGGTTGCCCCACAATTCCAGTGGAGTGGGTGGGGTTACTTAATTATGTATGCAAATTTGATGTTAATCAGCACAGATTTGTACCTTTTTTTCATGGCCCTTGTCCAGATTTTTGATGTTTCCAGGTTGAGAGGTATGCACTATGCTCAGCCCTCATTAGACCAATAATCGAGTACAGGTATTTGCAACAACTACAGCGGCCACAGAGATTCTTCATTAAAATAATACAGGGTGTAAACAATATGCCCTATGTGGACTACCTTAAAGCCTTGTCCCTGTACTCAGTCTCCTACAGACTACAAAAGGCCAATCTTTGCCTAAAACACAAGGCATTCTCCAATCCAGCCCTGATAGATCTGCTACACATTCACAAAACAAACAGCACAAGAATATCTGTGACATAAACAAAATATGATTGGAGGAACAGGTGTATGTTTCATAGATTACACCATTTCTCTGGAACAGACTTCCCATTTATGTGAAACAGAGCTCTTTTCTAAGCCTATTCAAATATTTGGACCAATGGATGAGAAATCATAAATTCACCCCTGCTTGTCACCTGTGGCCATTATGGACAACAGTAGCTTGTAGATGCTGTTAGGCACAGGGATATACTAAAGTCATTCCAGTCCTTGGGCACTGATAATTAAGAAAACTGGGGCATAAATGGGTAGGCTTAAAAAGGCTCTGGACCATTAGTCTGGTATTCTCCTATGAGGAGTTCTTCTAGTCAGTTGCAAATGCATGAATTTGCTTTCCTCAGACATTTATGAAACAACATGTTGGAATCCAGGAATACATATAGGTTCATAGGTAGGTACTAGGATATTGGCCCTAGGGTCTATATAGGGTCTATAAAAGCCTAACCAAAAGGGTACCATGTGTTTTGCCACCGAAGAAAATTATTTTCCTGTGCTCCTCTCGAGCAGAGCCACAGAAGTGATCCCCGGAGTGAATTTCCTATTTCCCATCCAATCATCAAGATTTTTCTTGAAGAGTGCTAATGAGCAGCTTTGTCTGATACAGATAGGTAGTTTGTTCCAGAGTATGGGAAGTCTCTGGGAAAGGAATCTATACCTCCAGCATGTCCTGTATATTGTGGTGACAAGGTTTAGGTCCCTAGATTGTGTAGCTCGGAGGGATTGGGATTTCTTTAAGTGGAGCATATCCAACAGCTCTGGGTTTGACATAGCTTTGTATGTTAGGCAGAGATCGCCTCTGAATAGGCGATATGTGATGGAGTATAGCTGGAGTCTTTTGAGACGGTCTGCATAGGGCAACTGTTTGAGGCTGGTAATCCTTTTAGTGAGGTATTTCTGTGGCCTTTCCAGTTGTTGTAGATGTCTTGTGAGATACATACCAAAAGAGGCATTGTACTCTATAATGGGTCTAATGATTGATGAGTAGAGGGAACAATGACGTCTTTTTTCCTGGATGAGAAGCCTTTTGTGAAGAGATGTGCTACATAGAAGGATTTCCTGACTACTGTGGCAATGTGATTATCAAAGGAGAGACTACTGTCCACCTGCGTCCCAAGGTCTCTTATCACACTTTTGGTGTTAAGTAGACTACCACCTATGTGGTAGTGCATGGGTGCAGAGTTTTTACCAAAGGGGATGACAATGCACTTTTGGCATTGAGCTTGAGGCCATGGCTTTGACACCAGGCATCTGTCTCAGTGAGGCCCTTTGGTAGGATGTCCACATCGTTCTGAGTTTCGATTATGGCTCGTAGTTTGCAGTCATCTGTGAACTTTGTTAGCCAAAGACCTTCTGTGTTAGCCTGTACTTCAGAGAAGTTGATACCAAACAGGAGAGGACCCAGGACTGAACCCTGTGATACTCCGCTTGTCAATGTTCTGAAGTCGGATTTGGAGTCTGCTACTATCACAGTGTGGGTTCTGTCAGTGAGCCAGTTGGCAACCAATCTTCTGACTCAGGGATTTATACCTAGTTTAGTGAATTAATCTATAATTCCAGAGTGGGAGATGGTGTTGAAAGCCTTGGCGAGATCTAGATAGGCTGTGTGAACCACCTTACCCTCATCGAAAGCTTTGGTGACTGCTTCAAAGAAGTCTATCAGGTTTAGGAAACATGATCTGCATTTCACAAACCTGAAATGGGTGAGGTCCAGAGTTTCGAGATTACCAATGTCTTTGTTTATAAGTTCCATGATGATACATTCCATGGCCTTGCAGACCAGGCTCATCAGGCTAATGAGGTGGTAGTTCCTGTGGTCCATGGTTGCTGCCCCTTTGTGGAGTGGGATAACCGTCACTGTGCACCATTCAGTGGGCACAAATCCTGAGGTGAGGCTATGATTGAACATGGTACTTAGGTGGGGTGCCAGTTCATTCTGTAGTTTGTGCAGAACGCAGCCTGGGATGTTGTCAGGTCCCATGGATGCTGTGTTCTTGGCTTTGGAGAGTGTGGTTTTTACCTGTGCAGCCATGATTACAGGAAATTTGCATTCTTCTGGTATAGAGATGGGACCTTTTGGGGGTAAGAGGGGGGTAAAGTTAGCACTGAACCTATCTGCCAGGATGTTGGCAATATCAGTTGGTTCTGTATATTTAGTGCCATTGAGCTGTAACTCAGAGCAGATCTGAGTGTTTCCATTGAGATTCTTGACATAGCTATAGAATTTGTGGTTGTCTTCAGAATCAGTGACAATTTTGTTTTCGTAACTAGCTTTGGAGGATTTTATGAGGAATCTCAGCTTCTTACTGAGGCTTATCAGGGAGTTCCATCAATCATGAGATTTTACTATTTTTGCAACAGTTTCTTCTGTTGCAGAGTTTGTTTATGGCAGGGGACCACCAGATTGGCTTCCTTTTTTTGGAGGATAGCATCTTGGTTCTGTTAGGGATAGCATGATCCATGCACTCTTGTAAGTGCTTATAAAGTGCATTTGTGTAGGATTCAGCAGTCGTACCTCTATTGTCCACCTGCATGGGTATCGTGAATTTTGTCACTTCTGTCTTAAGAAGCGTAAAGTTGGCTTTGGAGAAATTTTTTACCGTGGTTTCCCTAATGGGGGGTGGGGGCAGGATGTGGATGTCTAGGGTGATTAGCTTGTGGTCTGACCAATGAAGAATTGACCTCTGGTGTTGAACACTGGTCACCCATGTTGGCAATGACCAGGTCTAGGATACTGCTAACCCTGGTGTGAGTGCGGATAAGTTGATCCAAGGTACTGGAATTTATGAATTCCAGAAAACATTGAGCAAAAGAGTTGGTACACGAGTAGTTTTCCCAGTTAATGGTGGGGTAGTTGAAATCACCCATTATTAGGGTGTTGGGTTGTACCCTAATATTTTCCACTGTATCAAGAATTGAGGAGTGGGAATCCTGGAGCCTGGTGGGAGATCTGTAGTAAGCTACAATTTGGATTGCGGTCTTGCCCAGAGTTAGTTGCACTTGGATAATCTCGGATGCATTTTGCTTAGCAACTGGCCTGGAGATGTGGATATCCTTAATGAATATGGACACGCCTCCGCCTTTAGTGTTTCAGTCCAGATTAGGTGGCGAAAGGTGTTGTATGAATTATAGCCTGGTAATGCAGAGGTGCTCTCTGCAGCCTTGAACAGGTCACTGTCACTGCACAGATGTCGATGTTCTCCATTTTTAGCAGTGCCTCAAGTGAGTGCATTTTAGGTTTAGACTTCTAACATTGAGTAGCATTACCCTCAGATTTTGCTTGCTTGTACCTGTTACAGTGTTGAATTTGTCATTTGAACCTTGCCTAAAAAAAGGCATTATAGGGGTGGCAAGAGCCTTAGCCACTATCCTGAATCCCAAGGATCACAGGTGCAAGCCATCTCTGGCAAAGCATTGTGGTCTGTCGATCGTGTCATCCCAGGCAGACAGATACTGAATCCCCTTAGAACGACACCAAAAGCTTAGCCAATTGTTGAAGTCAATCATTTTGTCCTTGTACTGTGGTATCATTTTGCGTGATGGCAGGATGTTTCTCAGGGCTAGGGTCATACCTGCCTGGGCTACAAGATCGGATTCATGTAGTCCAGGCTGGTACATCTCAGGTCATTCACACCAACATGGACAATGACAGAGTCATGTTTGTACTTTTTGTGGAGTGACCTGAGTGCATGCATTATGTGATAGATCCTGGCACCAGACATGCAGCTGACAGTAACTTTGTCCTCCTTTAGCCTGGTAAGTGGAACATCAATGTGCCTGACTATAGAGTCACCTATGACTAGAGTGTTGGATACATTGTTATGCCTTATGGGCTGTGTTTGAGTGGCACAATCAGTTTTTGGGCTATGTGTCATTTGGGTTGTGTTGTGTGTGGAGGTTACTTGCATTTCTGCTTTGGAGGTCTCTGTTGCTTGGGCAGATTTTTATTGAGAGCCTCCATGAATGTAGATGTGTGTTGTTTTTCTATGTGTGTGTTTTGGTGATGTAGGTTTTGAGGGCCTATGTGATGAGTGTGGGATGGTGCAAGTGTTTACCTTCTCCTTTCGACTGTCTAGTCCAGTCTTGGTTGAAGAGAGCTTTGCTTCCAGTTTGGCTATATAAGTGCATCTTTCACAGGTTGTAGTGTTGGGTGGTAGGAGGAGAGGGTTGTCTGTGTGCATGAGGCAATTGCTGCATTGCCCCCAAGATGCCCAGATTCAACAGGTAGACAGGAGAAAACTTTGGGAGCTGATCCTTAGACTTGCCTGGATAGGTGCTTATTTATTAAGTACTAAAAACTGTGTTCCTCTAGACAAGTGAGGAAAGTTGAGTGTTGTAGTAATTTGTAGCTTATTTAGTGCTTACAACAAATTCTGAACAAGTGCTGACCTAAAAGAAACAGATTTGAGTGTAAAACTAAACAATGGCTAGTTCTAAGGGAAAGTTTGAAGAGCAGAATTTATGGTGCTGGAAACAGTTTAACCCTAGCAAGGTGGCAATGCATAAAGCATATATATATTTTTCTTTTTTTATGTAACAGTAGCAAATGAGCAAACTGATTTAAACCAATTAACCAATAAAAAGCTAAAAGCTGAGTCCCATACCAGCAGTCTTCAATCAGACATGTTCTAACTGCACACTCCTGCCACTAGTGTGCAGGAGAACCTTCTCCAAAAAAAAGATGGCCTGGATTAGTGCTCAGGTTATACAAGCAAAGCTAGATTCAGCAGGTCTGAATCTAGTCTATGCTACAGCAAACAAGACGTACCAATTTCAGAAAGAAGCAGTTTAAATAAGCAGGCACAATAAGCCTTTAACCAGAAACTCCCAGCTCAGAAGGGCAGAATCTACCCTCTCCTCCCACGAGTGCAGACCACACCTGTAAAATAACTGGCCCATAGCCCAAGTGCTTAAACCAGAACTAATATACTTTTAGACACTGAGCCTTCAATCAGCAATTCCCAGCTTAGAAGGATGTAAGCTACCTGTCCAGCCACAACAGTGTAGACCACAAACCTTCTTAACAACTGATCTGAATCCCAAGTGCTTAAACCAAAGGCTTAGGATAGCAGTTACAATTTAATCAAGCTACTAACAAGCAGCAATAAATGCAGCAGAATGAATGAAATTAAGTACTTTTAAGAACAGGCAGCAAGAGCAAAATAAAGTAGGAAGAAACACAAATACAGTAAAATCAGATGAATAAAGTGCAGTTATATATATATATATATATATATATATATATATATATATATATATATATATATAAAACAATCGAAAACGAACAATTAGATTTAAACAAATTACCCAATTAAAACCAGTAAAAAAGCTCAAAACTGAGCCCTGTTCCAGAAGTCTTCAATCAGACAAATTCTAACTGCACACTCCTGCCACTGGGGTGCAGGGGAACCTTTTCCAAAAAAGATGGCCTGGGTCTTTGCTCAAGTTATACAAAGAAAGCTAGATTCAGCAGGCCTGAATCTGGTCTATGCTACAGCAACAAGGTGCACCAAATATCAGAAGGAAACAGTTCAAATAAGCAGACACAAATAAGCCTTTAACCAGAAATTCCCAGCTCAGAAGGGCAGAATCCAGCCTCTCCTCCCACAAGAGTGCAGACCACAAACCTTCTTAATGTAAAATAACTGGTCTGAAGCCCAAGTGCTTAAACCGAACAGTTACAATTTAATCAGGCTACTACCAAACAGTAATAAATACAGCAGAATAAATACAACTGAGTACTTCTAAGAAGAGGCAAAAGCAAAATAAAGTAATAAAGGAGAAGGCATATGAAGAGTTGTATGAAAGATTGGACACTAAGGAGGGAGAAAAGGACCTTTACCGATTGGCTAGACAGAGGGACTGAGCTAGGAAAGATGTGCAGAAGGTAAAGGTGATAAAGGATAATGAGGGAAACATAGTCACAAGTGAGGAGAGTGTGTTGAGCAGATGGAAAGAATACTTTGAGGGGCTGATGAATGAAGAGAATGAGAGGGAGAGAAGGTTGGATGATGTGGGGATAGTGAATCATGAAGTGCAATGGATTAGCAAGGAGGAAGTAAGGATAGCTATGAAGAGGATGAAGAATGCAAAGGCTGTTGGTCCAGATGACATACCTGTGGAAGCATGGAGGTGGTTAGGTGAAATAGCAGTGAAGTTTTTAACCAGATTGTTTAATGAAACCTTAGAAAGTGAGAGGATGCCTGAGGAATGGAGAAAAAGTGTTTTGGTACTGATTTTTAAGAATAAGGGTGATGTGCAGAGTTGTAGTAACTACAGAGGAATTAAATTGATCAGTCACAGCATGAAGTTATGGGAAAGAGTAGTGGAAGCTATGTTAAGAAGGGACGTGATGATTAGTGATCAGCAGTATGGATTCATGCCAGGAAAGAGCACTACAGATGCAATGTTTGCTCTGAGAGTGTTGATGGAGAAGTACAGAGAAGGTCAGATGGAGTTGCATTGTGTTTTTGTAGACTTAGAGAAAGCATATGACAGGGTGCCTAGAGAGGAGTTGTGGTATTGTATGAGGACGCCGGGAGTGTCAGAGAAGTATGTATGAGTGTTACAGGATATGTACGAGGGTACTGTGACAGCAGTGAGGTCTGCAGTGGGAGTGACGGATGCGTTTAAGGTGGAGGTGGGATTACATCAAGGATCAGCTCTGAGCCCTTTTTTATTTGCAATGGTGATGGACAGGTTGACAGACGAGATCAGACAGGAGTCCCCATGGACTATGATGTTTGCAGATGACATTGTTCATAGGTTCATAGGTTTATACTAGGCTATCTGCCCTGAGGCATTTATAAGCCTAGCCCAAAGTTTTGTGGTTTGCACCACCCCTTATGTCTGAGGAATACTGTTCCCATTAGTTTGCCGTGCCTCTGTCCAGCAGTGACACAGAGATGATTCCCGGGGTAAACCTACGATCTCCCATCCACTGGTCAAGATTCTTTTTGAACAGAGCCAGCGAGGTGCTCTGTCTTACATGGACCGGGATTTTATTCCACAGCATAGGGAGTCTCTGGGAGATGAATCTATCCCTCCAGCATGTCCTATTTATATCCGTGTTGAGGTTTAAGTCGCTTGCTCTAGTGATTCTGGTGGATTTGGATTTTTTGAGGTGGAGCATGTCCATTAACTCGGGGTTGGACATGGCCTTGTATGTCAGGCACAGGTCACCTCTGAGAAGACGGTATGCGACTGAGTAAAGCTGGAGTTTCTTCAGTCTGGCAGCATAGGACATGTTTTTGAGTCCTATTATCCTTTTGGTGAGGAACTTTTGGGGTCTTTCCAATTGCTGCAGGTGTCGGGTGAGATACATTCGGAATGGGGCATTGTACTCAATCATTGGTCGGATAAGTGAAGAGTACAGGGGGACAATGACCTCTCTTGATCTGGATGTGAATCCCTTCATGATCAGATGGGCAATGTAGAAGGTCTTTCTAACCACTTTGGCAACATGAGTGTCAAAAGAAAGGTTACTGTCAACCTGGGTCCCCAGGTCCCTGATAACCTCTTCAGTGCTTAGTGGATTTCCTCCTATATGGTAGCTTGGGGATACCTTGTTTTTCCCGAAGGGTATGACTATACATTTTTTGGCGTTTAACTTCAGGCCATGGCTCTGACACCAGCTATCCATTTCCGTGAGACCCTTCTGAAGGATATCTGTGTCTGATGTATTTTCAACTATAGCGCCCAGTTTGCAGTCATCTGCAAATTTTGTCAGCCATAGTCCTCCTATGTTTGCCTGTACTTCTGAGAAGTAGATGCCGAACAATAGGGGGCCCAGGACTGAACCCTGTGGGACACCACTTGTGACCGGCTTGGAGTCTG
Source organism: Protopterus annectens (assembly GCF_019279795.1). Taxonomy (NCBI): domain Eukaryota; kingdom Metazoa; phylum Chordata; order Ceratodontiformes; family Protopteridae; genus Protopterus; species Protopterus annectens. The sequence goes on from NC_056726.1 coordinate 217,442,072, forward strand.
ACATGGCGCCAGCAACTCTAACCCTGTGTGTTCTGTCCTTTAGCCAGTTCGCAACCCATCTTGTGACATATGGGTTTATATTTAAGCTGGTAAGTTTTTCAATGATACCCGAGTGGGGTATTGTGTCGAAAGCTTTCGCAAGGTCGAGGTAGGCTGTATGAACTGCCTTTCCCTCATCAATAGCCTTGGTGACTGTTTTGAAAAAGTCGACCAAGTTCAAAAGGCATGATCTGCCCTTGACAAAGCCAAACTGGGTCGGATCCAATGTCTGTAGGTCCCCAATGTCATTATTTATGAGTTCCATTATGATCCTCTCCATAGCTTTGCAGATCAGGCTTGTTAAGCTTATGGGTCGGTAATTTCCAGGGTCCGTAGAGGCACCGCCTTTGTGAAGTGGGACCACAGTTGCCGTACGCCACTCCTTGGGCACGTATCCTGTGGTAAGGCTAAGATTAAACAGCAGCCTTATGTGCGGGTTTAGTTCCTCATTGAGTTCGTGTAGCACACAGCCGGGGACACCATCCGGTCCCATGGATGCTGTGTTCTTAGCTTTAGAGAGAGCAGTTTTTACCTGCGCATTTGAGATGCTGGGGGGGGCTACATTCCGCTGGGATATTTATCTCTCCTTTTGGGGGGGGAGGGGTGAAGTTTGCACTGAACCTGTCTGCCAGTATGTTGGCAATGTCTGTGGGTTCGGTGATTTTGTGATCTGTAGTGAGAGTAGGGAACAGGTGGAGGAGACCCTGGAGAGATGGAGATATGCTCTAGAGAAGAGAGGAATGAAGGTCAGCAGGACTAAGGCAGAATGTGTGTGAATGAGAGGAAGGATAGAGGAATGGTGAGGATGCAAGGAGTAGAGCTGGTGAAGGTGGATGAGTTTAACTACTCGGGATCAATAGTTCAGAGTAATGATGAGTGTGGAAGAGAGGTGAAGAAGAGAGTACAGTCAGGATGGAGTGGGTGGAGAAGAGTATCAGTAGTGATTTGTGACAGACAAGTGCCAGTAAGAGTGAAAGGGAAGGTCTACAAGAGGATAGTAAGACCAGCTATGTTATATGGGTTGGAGACAGTGGCATTGACACAAAGGCAGGAGTTAGAGCTGGATGTGGCAGAGTTAAAGATGTTAAGATTTGCATTGGGGGTGTGAAGAGGGTGGATAGGATTAGGAATAAGTATATTAGAGGGTCAGCCCAGGTCCAAAGGTTTGGAGACAAAAGCCAGAGAGGCAAGATTAGGTTGGTTTGTACATGTGCTGAGGAGGGATGCTGAGTATATTGGAAAAAGATGCTAAGGATGAAGCTACCAGGTAACAGGAAAAGAGGAAGGCCTAAGATAAGGTTTATGGATGTGGTGAGAGAGGACATGAAGGTGGTTGGTGTGACAGAGCAAGATGCAGAGGACAGGAAGAAATGGAAACAGATGATCCGCTGTGGCGACCCCTAACGGGAACAGCCGAAAGAAGATGATGACACAAATACAGTAAAAGCAGATGAATAATGTGCAATTTTTGTATTTATTTTTTTTGTTTGCTTGTAAAGTGCACGGAAAGAGGAAGGAAGAACTGGAGAGAAGAAGGAAGAACCTAAGTGGGTTGGCCTTCTCAAATCTTCTCTCTGTATTAAGTAGAGTGAACACTAGACTCAGAATATGATCACACTGTACTTGGTTAAGTGAGCAAATGAGATGGACCCAGGATGAGTGTTCAAATAATGATTTACAGGAGGGGCGGGCAATTCCAGAGCCACCAACATTACCACCAAGCCAAGAACAGTGAGGGTGGGTGGGCAACTAACTGCAGAGAGACGCACAGCACACTATTCAGAACAGAAAAATAAACTACAGTACTTTTAAACTGCAAGTTTGAACTTAACAGAAAAATAAAATATATTACTGCAAGTCTGCACTTAACTTCAGCTTCTAATGCAGGTGATTGTAGCCAAGCAAGTCACTCAGAAAATGAGCATAAATTGAATTCTTGGCTCTGTGGCTAGCACTTAAAGTACAGAGGAAACCCTCTGGGCTAAGAGTTAAATATCAAATAAGAAGTGAAAAAACTGCAACACAGGTCTTACTGCAGAGAGACACACAGCACACTTTTCATAACAGAAAAATAAAATACAGTACTTTTAAAACTGCAAGTTTGCACTTAACAGAAAAATAAAATACAGTACTGCAAGTTTGTACTTAACTTCAGCTTCTAATGCAAGTGATTCTAGCCAAGCAAGTCACTCATAAATTAAGCATAAATTGAATTCTTACAGGTAACAGGTATACCTTGTACCTTTCTGGCTCTCTAACACTCAGACATAGATTCCAGTTGAAAACATACTTATCTTTGATTGCAGGTTCCTTGTGTTTGGTTAAGCCCTGCTTAGATTGCCCTCCCTGTGCTCGAGCGTGCTCTGCACTTCTCCCTGCCCCCAAATTCCACCCGCCCCCACTGTGGCTAGCTTTATAGCCACAATAGCACACCCCCCTCCAGCTGAACCATTCAATACTCCTCTACTCAGTTAACCCATCCCACACTCACCCCTCCATTTTCTCCTATCTGAACCAATCATTACTGTACTGCTTACACTATTCCAGCTTCCACCCCTCCTCCCAGTAGTTAATATCCTACCACAAGATCCTTAGGGCCCTAAACCAGTAACACTAACCTATCCCCAAATATGTTACCATCCAAAGCAATGTCACTATTCTCTCTGCTATCCCTCTTGTTAACTCCATATTTCCTCTCCACTTATAAAAATCAGCCTTACCTAGGATTTTATCACCCAAAATCTCAAACCATACCAGATGTATCGAACATGACAGGCTACCCACTGGTTACTACTATAACTAACTCCTTAACCGCTAGAACACTATCAGCCTATTACACAGAGATATATCAGCGCAAAATCTAAACACTGTCAAAAACTTATAACCAAAATCCTGAAGCTTATAGAAACTACAGGTTATAACCTCGCAATGGATGGAGATATTCACCCAAACCCTGGCCCTGCCACCCTACATAGTGCAACTTCATTTGCAACTAACCCAAATGAATCACTATCTATTAACAAGTTCCCCCAACTCCCTCCTGGTCTGCCATCTAAATATTCGTAGCATAAATAACAAAGAACCTAATCTACACACCCTCCTACAAGTCCATTCCCCTGATATTTTATGTCTAACTGAAACCTGGCTGAAACCATCAACTCCAGATAATGAAATTGTACCACCTGGGTATAATATACTTAGACTTGATCATTCTACTAGGAAGGGGGGTAGCTGTACTCTTCAAATCTACACTAAATGTTACCACAGTCCCCATTCAACCACCCCAGGTTAATAAAGCAGAAATAATTGCTACCAAGTTCCAAATTAACAAAAACAAATGTATGAATATAGTCTGTGTGTACATTCCACCAGGGAATAATACTAATACCCTAGAAGACATCCTCCATTGGTTAGCTAATAGCTACCCACAAGAAACCATTGTACTTGGAGATCTTAACATTGATTGGAATACTTGTTCCTCTCAATCTCCTACCACTCATGTAAACCTGTATGGATTCACACAGATCATATCCACCCCCACCAGGATAGGGAAACATAACCAAAAGGATAGTATACATGACTGGATACTAATCAATAGCCAACCCCAAATGTTTACATCGGGGGCCATCCCCCATGACCTCAGTGATCACTTTCTCACCTTTATCTGCAAGCACATATCAAACAACTCCCATCAGCCGATGTATAGAACAATAAGAAATAATAAATGCTTTAATCCTAGTAAGTTCCAGGATGAACTTAAGATATGCAACTGTTCTGCCCTAAAACACTTGCCCCTACACAAAGCTGTTGCCTACTTTAACAATAAATTCCTCACCATCCTCGATTTTCATGCTCCCACTCGTTCTACTAGGGTAAAGACAAATGCTGCACCGTGGCTCTCTAAAGAAACCAAATCAAAAATCATAGTCCGAAACAAAGCATTGGCAACATGGTGTGCTACAAAAGACCCTCTAAATGAAACCAAATTTAGACAACTAAGAAATGAGACTAAACGATACATTCTATTAGATAAAAAAAACTACTACTTCCATCTCTAACAAGGAAACCAAAATAACCCCCAAATATTCTGGGCAGGGATAAATAAATTACTGCACCTAGGTCAAACCACCACTCCACCTCTCTCAGCCTCTACTAATAAACTGCCAGTGGATATTGCTAACAACTTTAATAATTTCTTTACTGAAACTATTCAAGCCCTCGCTAGTCAATTGCCCTTTAACTCCTCTAACCCACTGGACAACACTCTCAGTACCCAGCCCACCTTTAGCTTCCAACCAGTCTCTACATCTTTCATTCACTGTTCAAAAAATTAAAACCTACTACCCTAGCTACTGACCTTCTCCCTGCTTAATATTTTCATCAAGCTGCTGATACCATAGCATACCCCTTTTCCATTCTAATTAACCGGTTCATATCAGAAGCCTCTCTTCTCAATATCTGGAAAATATCTCATGTCATACCCCTCCATAAAGGTGGCAACTCTACTGAATTATCTAATTACATACCCATAGCCATAGCCATCCTGTCACCTCTGGCAAAAACTATGGAAAAATGTGTCCAAACAACTTCTGTACTTTCTAACCTAAAACAACCTTCTGGCTAACTCTCAGCATGACTTCAGGCCAAATCATAGTACTACCACAGCTCTCCTCACCTTCTCAAATGCAATAAACTATAACAGGAACAACAACAAGCTATCCTCAGCTCTTTTCTTGCACCTGTCCAAGGCTTTGGATATGGTTAACCACCATCTTCTCATTAACACCCTGGCAACAATGTCTCTATGCAATCACTCTCTCCAGTGGTTCGAATCCTACCTGTACAATAGACAACAATCTGTCTTATGGCAGAACAACCTCTCAAACCTCCTACCTAACACCCTAGGTATCCCCAGGGGTCTATTCTGGGTCCACTTCTGTTTTCTATTTTTATTAATGACCTCCACACTGTATGCAGATGACTCAACGTTGATCTGTACTGGCACCTCACAAACAAAGCTGCTAACAATAACTCAAAGTACTTTTAACCTAGTATAGAACTGACTTGCCTCTCGCTGTCTGATTCTAAATCCTAACAAAACAAAGCTCCTACTTTTCTCCCACACCCAAAGATCCATGGTGCTAACACTCTCCATTAAGTCCAATAATGGTACCATAATCTCACCAGATGCCCATACAAAACTCCTAGGATTTATTGTAGATAATCTTAAGTTCAATGTGCACATCAACAAAACTATCAAAATCATTAACAGAACAATGGGCTCACTATATAGGCTAAAGCTATTCCTTACCCCACCTGCTTGGACTGCCATTGCCCACTCCCATGTACTATCTACCCTCTTCTATGCTTCCCTTTACTTGCCAACCTAAATAAAACTGATCTTAAACTCTCAAGCTGCTATAATAACATTGCTAGATTTGCCACTGGTCTCCCTTACAGAACACATCATTATAAAAATCTAAAATATCTCGGAAGGCTAGAGCTACCCAGGCAGATTCAGTATAATCAACTTATTGTGGCTCACAAAGCACTCAACCAACCAGAAAATACACCTGCACTGAAAAACATCATCCAACTTCACTCCAACTCCAGATCACTCTGCTCATCTAATAAACTGGTAGTGCAAACCATCAAATCCAATAATACAGCAGGTGACTCCCTGTTCGCCAACTCTGTTGGCAAAATTTGGAACTCACTTCCTGCTAACTTTACCCTAGATACCACCCTATCTCCTTTCAAAAAAAATCTCAATGAGTATTTCAAGTCTCACTGGATACGTCCCTGCTCCAAGCCAGACAAAATCGTTATTCATATTAGGGTACTTATACTGTGTTTGTAAATGGAACCCTAATAACTTGTTATTTGTTAAGCCAGATCAGAAGTTTGTTAGACTGTATACATTTAACTGTGACTGTAAAGTGTGTTTTGTTTGTACAATGTTATTATGACTCTTGTTTTATCTGTAAATTGTGTTAAATGTGTATGTTACATCCGTTGGAGCTTTTCTTCCCAGGCCTCCGCTGAAAATGGACATGTATCCAGTCGGACTATCCTGGTCAACAAATGTAAAATAAATAAATAAAAATAAAAATTCTCAGCTCTGTGGCTAGCACCTAAAGTAATATAATCACAATCCGTTACAGTGGAATGATAGGATCGTATCAAGTTACTAGTCTACTCGCCCTGAGGCCTTTATAAGCCTAGCCAATAAATTAGCCCATGTGCCCACAAGTCTGCACCTGATGGTCCTGTCTAGCAGGGACACACGTGGAATCCCAGGGTGTAATTTTCTATTTCCCATTCCAGTCATCCATGTTCGTCTTAAAATGGGATACTAAAGTACTCTGCTTGACATGGAGAGGGAGTCTATTCCACAGATGAGGGAGTCTCTGGAAGACAAATCTGTCGTGCCAGCAAGTCTTATTGATGTTGCAGACCATGCTGAGGTTTTGCATGCTGGTCACATGAGTGGAATTTGGCTGTGGATATGCAGCAATTTCATCAAGGTGGAGTCCGAGATTGCTCTGTATGCTAGACATAGATCACCTCTGAGGAGTCTGTATGTGATGGAGAAGAGGGACAGGGCTTTTAGCTTATCCCTGTAGGATAAATTTTTGAAGCCCTGTATTCTTCTGGTCAGGGACCTCTGTGGTCTCTCCAGCTGCTGCAGGTACTTCATGAGTTACATTCCCCACAGGGCATTCTACTCCGTGATGGGCCTGATAAGGGAGGAATACAGGGAAGTTATGAATTCCTTATTCCTGAAAGAAATACCCTTACTAATGAGGTCAGCCACGTAGAAAGCTCTCTGTACAATGGAGGCAACATTGTGTTCAAAAGTTAGATTGCTGTCAATTTGGGTGCCCAGGTCCTTCACAATTGCTTCAGTGCTTAGGAAGTTATTACTGTGAAAATTTGTGGAGATGTCACTCTCCCCACAAGGGAGGATGATGCATTGTTGGTGTTAAGTTTGAGGCCGTGTTTCTGGCACCAATCATCTGTCTTGGTGAGACCCTCTTGTAGTATGCCTACATCACTAGGGGAGTTGATGACAGTGCCCAGCTTGCAGCCATTTGCAAAACTGGTCAGCCATATACCTCTGGTTTTGGCTTGTACCTCGGAGAAGTATATCTCAAACAGCAGTGGTCCCAAGACTGATCCCTGACGTCTTTACATGCGGTGGTTTCAAAACTAATGCTGAATATCTTTGTAGGAAATTTGTATCATATGACATGGAATTTAATGTAGCACTAATTGTAACATTACAGTAATGAGTATTGCTTACAAGCTTCCTTTCATACTTATAGAATAGCCATTTTAGGTAGATACTGCAAATATATGTTAGTGTCGTAACTTTCTAAAATTGTCAGAGCAATATTTAAATTGTATACCTATTGTTTTGAGCCCTTGTCCCTTCGTTATTTTAGCATTTTATGAAGGATATGAAGTCAAGGAACTCAATTGTATATCATTAATTAATGACTTCAGTCCTCAGAGATTTGCCAGAAAACCACAAATTTTATGAACAAACCAAAAATATGAGTCAGATATATGGACATGCTGCAAAAATATGGGCAGTTCATAGTTATGCCCAAATCATTCACATTCTCCATAAGACTGAAGCCTGAAGCAACTTTTATTACATCAGTATTTAGAAATTATGCAAAGACTTATATACTAAAAATCAGTCATTTACTCACAAAACATATTCATACACAAATTTGTCTCAACATACACCTCAGTTTTAGTAAGTAATTGCATTAAATGACAAAGAAGAATATTCACAAGTGGTGATCTTTAAATGTGTGCAAACTGGTCCCTGTGCATTACAAACACAAGCTATTAGCACACCATTTTAGCTTTTATCTACCATAACTACTATTTACAACACAAAAAGAGTGCTAGCAGGGGGGAATCACAGCTGGGTTTCTGTGAAGATACTGAATACCATTAGTAAGCCTCCACCATCCTGTTTTTGAAGCCTTACTGCTAAATATTGTGTGTGTGTGTGTGTGTGTGTGTGTGTGTGTGTGTGTGTGTGTGTGTGTGTGTGTGTGTGTGTGTGTGTGTCTGTCTGTATGTATGTATGTACTTATGTATGTATGTATGTATTTAATTTGTTGAAACCAAAAAGTAATTAATTTTCACTCATAAATCATAAAGACTCAATAAACATGCAGACATGCACCACCTCTCAGATCTCCCAAATTCAGGGCAGCACATCTAATTTTTTCTCAAACTTTTGTTTCACCCTCCTGAATTTGCAAATTATTTTGAGTTAATAGCACCCAATAACAGTACCTAATATGCAATATTTTCCCTAATTATTTTTCCTTTGTCCATAATTCCAAGTTAAAAGAGGTTCTCATCCAAACAAATGACAGGTGCCAGAAACATGGCTTCATGCTGAATGCCAAAAAAAGCTGATCATCCCCTTTGGGGAGAGTGACGTCCCCACATATTATCACATTAATAACAATGCTTTAATTGCACAATCAGTAGTAATGGATTTGGGCACCTAGGTTGATAGCAACCTGACTTTTGACCATCATGTTGCTTTCGTTGTACGGAAAGCTTTCTACATGGCCCACCTCATAAGTAAGTGTATCTCATCCAGGGACAAAGAGATCATAACATCCCTGTATTCTTCCCTTATAAGGCCAATTATTGAGCACAATGCCCCTTCTGCATGTACCTCGCAAAGCACATGCAGCAGCTGGAAATACCACAGAGGTTCCTCACCAGGAGAATCCAGGGCCTCAAACATCTACTCTACACAAATAGGCTAAAAGCCCTGTCCCTCTACTCAGTTTAATACAGACTCCTCAGGAGCGACCTCTGTCTGGCATATAAAGCAATCTCAGACCCTGCCTTGATGGGACTGCTGCATATCCACAAGTCAAGCTCAACTCAACCCGTACAAGTGACCTCAAACTAGTCTGTGATATCAGTAGGACTTGTTGGCAGGACAGATTCATGTCCCAGAGACTCCCCCATCTGTGGAACACACTCCTTCTCTACATCAAGCAAAGTACCTCATTATCCCTTTTTAAGCGCAATTTGGAAAACTGGATGGGAAACAGAAAATACACCCCTGGGATTACACCTGTGTTCCTGCTGGACAGGGGCTTTGGGTACTGACTTGTCTAAACATGGGTTAAACTCTTGGCTAGGCTTATAAGGGCCTCAGGACCAAGAGCCTAGTTAAAGTCCTATGATCCTATAAAGATAGTTGCAAAAAATACAGGCAAAGGCATATGGCTGTACAAAATTTCACAATACAAAAAAATAAGAAAACAAAATGGGAAAGTAGAAAAGAGGATTAGTAATGGGGAAATTTAAGAAAGAGAAACTAAAGTTATGGATTACATGAGAAGTGAAGGATTTAGTGTAGAAGATCCTATAGTGGTAATGTCACAGCATGATGTAACAATGAGTCTAACAAATTAATGAGAAACAGGTGAAACAGGAAGCATGTGATCACTTGCCACATGAAGATTTTCTACAGCTTTCAGAATACTTCTTTTTTGACTAAAAGGGTGTAGGCTAGTGAATATAAATAGGCATTAGAGAAAGTGTCCTTACTGTGTATGGTAGATTTAAACTTCCCGTCTTCCACTACTTTGTAGATAGTATTATCCAAATATTGTATTTTATCCCATCTAATACAACGGGTAAACCTCAAAAGTCTGTGGTGCTGTTAATGTAAGCTATACATTCTGTCAACACTGTCTCAGGCCCTGTCCAAAAGATACACTGCATCCAGGTAACGCCAATAAAAGTTGCAATATTCGCATAGCTGGAATGGACCAGGTACTTCTCCTACAAAACTGACAAAAGGGGGGTGCACCATGCCCCCATAGCTACTCCTCTAGTCTGCTTAAAAAATTCTCCTTCAAAGAAGAGAAAGTTATTGTCCAGATCCAACTCCATGAGGTCCATACAAACTTGGAGGTCTTTACTGCCAAAGTCTGCCCACTCACAAATGGCCCCCTCAAACCATTCAAGTTCTAACTTGTGAGGTATTACAGTGAATAAATCCTGAATGTCCAAAGTTATAAACACCAGGTCTTCTTTGTACAGCCCATTGTCAATACTACATAGGAAATTCCATGAGTCTTTTAGTATACCCCTTTGTCGGGCCCAAACTTTTTCAATCTGGCACCCTCAAACTTTGCCAATGGGTATGTTTTAGAGCCATTGGCAACCACAATAGGCCTCAAGGGGGTCATTCTGATTTTTGTGGACCTTTGGGATCCCAAATATTGATGGTTTCCTGGGTTTTTCTGTCCACAAATATTTATAAAGGTACTGATTTTTCAAATCCTCTTCCACCCTCTCCCTCAAAATAAAATATATTTATCTATGCTAAGTTTATCTCACTCCTCGACACCCTCAAATATTTGGTAGTGTCATTTAATAATTCTAACATTTTGCCTGAGTATAATGTACTATCCATAATCACTACTCCTCCCCCCTTTGTCCAGCTTCATAATACTAAAATATTCATTTTGTCTGAGTTCATCATTTAATAATTTTTTCATCTCTAGAAAGATTAAATTCCACCCATCTGTTACTTAGACCCTCCTTTATTTCCCTCTCGAGCTGTGCCTCAAAATTCTTTAACTGGGCATGTAAGGGCGGGTTCATAGTACTTTTTTCCTTAAACTGTATATTTTATCCATCCAACCATTAATTTGGAACAGGAGTTCAAAACATTTTCTGCCTTAAGAGATTAAGGTCTATTAACACATTAGTAATCTGACTATTATAACTGGGAATAAATTTAAACCCTTTACTAAACAGTTCAAAGTATGTGGGGTTATATCTACACTGCTAAAATTAAAAATACTAAAATTTCTATAAGTATACCTATTACCAGCAACTATAATCGAACCATCCTCCATTACCCCATCACCCCCATAGTTTCTTCCCTACTTCCTTACTTGGTACATAATGCAGTTTGGCTATCCAAAAAGAGTATAAGGCTAAAGCAGGGTAAAGAAATAGTGTAGAAAAAATGGTACAAATACAATACATCACAATATCTCAAACATCAAAATGCTCCACTTCTGTAATAAAAAGCAAATAAATGAAGCCAAAAAACTATACTACAACAACACTCTGAACAATAGCTAACACAACCCTAAAAGATTCCAGTCATCTATTAAAGGAATCTTGCACCCTGGTCAAAAACTCAACCCTAGTCCCCCCCCAAAAATTAGTCACTCAAACCTGCAATAGAATGAATCTCTTATTTCATAGGTAGTAGTGTTCTTAACCAAGGATTCCCACATCTAGTCCCAACCATGCCCAGCAGCCATATGTCACTATGTCCACTTTCACCATCAAACCATTTCCCTTATTCTATATAAAACAACTCAAACTCAAACCATGCTCAGCTTTAGCTGATGACCTTCTAAATGAGTACCTTAGAATAGTAGCCATTCTCTCAATCCTTATAAATGGGTCAGTCTTGACATCCCATGCTCCCTTTCTTTGGCAACAATCACACATTATCAAGCTACACAAAGTAGTAAATTCAACAGACATCACTAACCTTATACCTACATTGATCTTAGGTTTATCAGAGAATAGTAGGCTAATTGTCCTGAAGTCAGAATAAAACTGTGTATTCTGTGTTTATGAGGTGAACACCTTAACCATCATGCTAAACCCACCGTCTCTGAAATACCTGAAAACAGGGCTTCCTTCCCCCCAAAGTACTAACACTGCACTTCTAATCCTTATAGATACTGTTAATAAAGAAAGAGATAATTTCAAACTAGTCTTCCTTTATTTTTATATCTGTCTATACCCTTCAATACAATTTGTCACAGCAAACTTCTACTTCAAATGTCCCCATTAGGTCTATTGCAGAGCACCCTTTGATGGTTCAAAAGCTACTTGCCCAACATGTGTCAACACTATATGAGCTGAAATAAGTGATTTGTCACAGTTTCACAATCTCTCTACAGTAAAAAGTTACACATACCTGTAATAACCAGTCAGTAAAATGACACTGTACCCTCTCTCCATATCTCACAGTCACCACCAGTGTACCACAAGGTCTCCTCCTCTTTAACACTCCAGCACCCTCCACTGATCCACAAAACAGGCTTCTTTAATACAATATGCTGATGACTCCACACTGATACATGTATCAGTTAACTTGGCACATCTCAAAAAAAAAAATACTCAGGAAGCTGTAACAGATACTGAAACATGGCTTTGTAACTCTCAAGTTATGCTCAGTCCCCCCTGGCAAAATAATGCTGTTTTACCCAGAGCTCTCCCTCATGAAAAACAACATTTAAAATCCTCACATCTAATAATACACCATCTGAAGTCCCTTCTAATAGCAAATAATGATTGAGGATAGTGGATGATTACAAGTAATACTGACTAATAATAATAATAATAATAGTAATAGTAATAATAATAATAACAGTAATAATAATAGTAATAATAGTAATAATAATAATAGTAGTAATAATAATAATAATAATAATAATAGTAATGATAAAAGTGGATGATGACCTCTACTTTGCAGATGACTGCAAGCTAGATGCAGTTACTGAATCCTCTAATGACTTGGCCATCCATCCTGCAGGGAGGTTTGTCTCAAATAAATAACTGGTGTCAAAATCTTGGTGTGAAACTACATACCAAAAATGTAACCTACCTAATTAAACCCCAAAGACCTCCTTGGTGAAGTCCACATAACTAACTCCTCAACAACCCTGAATTCACGCTTTCAAAACAACACTCACATCAGCCCATACAGCCACATCTCAGGTTGCCTATACGTCTAACCCTAAACAGCATGTCACAGGACATACACTGATGTCCATCTCACCAGTATGACTCAGTTATAGTCCATGTATGTGTAAATGACCTGAGATGTACCTCCCTAGACAATGTGAAGTGGAACATTGCGGACCTCTCAGAATCTGTGTCTCAGGCTGCCATGAGTTTTGCATTAAGCAGCATTTGACCTTCTCCAAGGATGAATCCACAATATGAAGAAAAGATGACTGACTTTAATTGGCTTAGTTTCTGGCATCATTTCAAGGTGATGCAATATTGGTCAGCATGGAAAACAGTCATTGTAATGTTGTTACACAAGGATAGCCCACCCATAGACCTTAGTAAACACAGACTCGTTAGTCTCAGTAGCCTCATATTGACCTATTCTACTTACTGTAACATTCTCATTTTACTATGTATAATTGTGGAGCTTTTCTCCTTGTACCTCTGCTGAAAAAGGGCAATAGCTCAGTCAGGCTACTCTGGTCAACAAATGCCAAAGAAATAAAATTTACAGAACATAGGCTCCTTGCTCACATTTTTAGGACATGCATACACATATGGGTTCTTTGATTCACCTTCCTGATTGTATTAAATTAAATTCTATGTATAATACAGCACCACTTGTTAGAGTGTGTTATAAATTTGTAGTTTTGCATGTTTTTCCAGTAAGCAATGAAACAAAATGTATGATACAATAATGAAAAAATTGCGCATTTCAGAAAATTTTAACCATAAAAATCCAGTCAAATTTCTGTCATTACAATCCACCTAATCTGCCCAAACAACAGAGACCTCCGAGGTAGAAACGCAAACAACCACCACATCCCAGCACAAACCATGAGACACATAGCTCACATTAAAGTGTGCCACTCAACCAAAGCCCATAAGGCAAAACAACTTAACCAATACACTAGTCATAGGTGACTCAATAGTAAGGCATACTGCTGTCCCACTCACTAGGATGAATAAGGAGAAAGTTACAGTCAGCTGCCTGTTGGGTGCTAGGATCCACCACATAATGCATGTACTTAGGTCACTCAACAACAGGTACAAATATGACTCTGTCATTGTCCATGGTGGTGTAAATGATGTGAGACATACCTCCCTGGACAACATGAAAAGAGACATAGAGGAGTTCTCTGATTTTGTAGCCCAGGCAGGTATCACCCTAGCTCTGAGTAGCATCCTACCATCACACAGAATGATACCACAGTACAAGCAGAAAATGATTGACTTCAACAATTGGCTAAGTTTCTGGTGTCATTCTAAGGGGATTCAGTATCTGTCTGCCTGGGATGACATGATTGACAGAACTTGATGCTTCACCAGAGATGGCCTGCACCTGTCACCCCAGGGATTCTGGATACTGGCCAAGGCTCTTGCCACCTCTATAGTGCCTTTAAGCAATGTCCTAAAGGCAAAATTACCACCATAACCGCTACAAGCAAGCAAAATCTGAGGGTTATGCTAGTCAACGCTAGAAGTCTAATTCTCAAAATGCACTGTATCGAAGCACTCCTTACAATGGAGAACATCGACATCTGTGCAGTGACTGAGACCTGGTTCAAGGCTAGGGACAGCACCCCAGCACTACTAGGCTATAATTCACATCACACCTTTCGGCCCCTAAACCTGGACCTAAGCACTAAAGGTGGTGGTGTATCCATATTCATAAAGGATATGCACACCTCCAGACTCATAGCCCAACTTAACGCATCAGAGATACTTCAGGTACAACTAACACTGGGTAAAACTGAAGTCCAGTTTGTAGCCTGCTATAGATCCCTCACCATGTCCCAAGACCCCACTCCACATTCCTAAACACACTGGAAAATATTAGGGTACAACCCAATACCCTTATACCACCTTTGGTGGCCCAGTTTAATTTGGAGTAGGTGGTAGAGGCTGCCACAGAGAGGTAGAAGTGGGTCAATCTGTGGCCTGATTGAGGAGCCTGCTGGAGTACATAGCAGACTTACTCACCCAGCTGGCCCTTATCACTGGGCTTCCAGGGTGTGCATGTCCCCAACCACTGGCCGTCTTGAGCCATCATGTGTAATGAATCCCTGTAATGTCCTTCTGGGTTGGGGCAGCAGTCAGAACAATGATGTTCATACCCCACCCTATCCCCAGCTAAGTGTACCCTGCTTGTTTTATATCACATCCCATACCCATACATCTTTGTTTATTTATTTACCCTTTGTTGACTAGCTAATCTCACTAGACACTAGACTAGTGGGCTCTTCTCAATGCAATTATAAAGTGGTATTTCTACTACTAGGGGAAATTTGGCCATGTCCTCAGGGAACTTCCCCTACTCTGTTTGATAAGTGCACTGAGATCTTTTACAACAAGTAAAGCCACCACCAACTGAAGCAGATGGACTTCGATTTAACATCTCATCCACAGGATAACCCACACAGTAGTGTAGTACCTCCTAATGTTGCACTGCATTGCCAGTGATCCAATCCCCCAGAGTAGGAATCTGGTCTTCCAGCAATAAAGTCACATGTGCTACCTGTTGCATCATTGACACACCTAGGCAATGATTTAAAGATTTTTTTCCTGAGCTGTGTAAAGGATCTTAATTGCCTAGAAGTAGCAAAGACTAACTGAGTTTAATGATACTGGATTCCAAGAAAGCAAATGTTAGAAAATGGAATTCAAAATCTGTACCACCCATAATGGAAGTTTTGAATACTGAAAGGTGATTTGAACTGGAGGTGGGATTGGCAGAAAAGTGAAGGAGTGCATTTCTTAGAAATAAATGGATTTTGTTAGAACAATACTCAGGTGGACAAGTGCGTTTTAAGGGAAGGGAGGAATTATCAAATGTATGTAATTTTGGAGTGAATGAAAACTGTTAAAAGAAAACACAAGTGTATACTACACAACAATAGTAACGAAAACTGTACCTACGGTTTGTTGCCTTTTCTCAATGTGAGTACATGTTGCATTTGAAAATGTAATAATGTAATAAGGACATTTAAACCTGTGTAACTTATAGAATGCTGCTTTCTGCTTTTATAATAAAGGTCTTGAATTAAAAATGGTGTATAAGAGGATGGCTTATGGCCATGTATGATAAGTTGCCTTCTCAATGCAGGGAGAGTCCTTGATTGGAGCAACAGCAAATGATAGTGTGCTGCAGCAAAAGTGAACAGACTCCAGGTTTAATGAAGAAATTCAACAATCTTCCATTTGGAATCCAAAAAGATAGAAGTTGTAAGCCTTGAACTGTGTTAAAATTTGTTTGAATTATTGGTGTGACATACAGAAAAGGTCCGTTGTATTGTCTCTGTTCCTGCAATACATAAGGAGAGTCTGCACAAGTGTTTTTTCCAATAAACTTTCATTAATGTACAAACCAATAGTCTGTGTGGCATTATTTTATAGTAGTGTGTGTGTGTGTGTGTGTGTGTGTGTGTGTGTGTGTGTGTGTGTGTGTGTGTGTGTGTGTGTGTGTGTGTTTTGCAAATGCTAGACATTAGCAGAAAAATCATAGGTAAATAGATGTTTACTAGGCTAATGACCACAAGGCCTTTTTAAGCCTAGTCATGCATCCCAAATCTCTGACAAGTTCTGATACCCTTGATAAGTGTAAGCATCAGCCTGGGAGATAAACCATTTACAGGTTGCCTGTGTCCGTTACAGACATAGGTGTCAAACAAGGGATACATTTCTGGTTTCACATCCAATTGTCCAAGTTGCACTTGAATTGGTTTAGGGAGGATCTCTGCTTCACATGGATGGGGAGCCTGTTCCATAGACAGGGTAGTCTCTGGGATACATACCTATTTCTCCAGCAGGTCCTATTTATATTACAGGCAAGGTTTAAGTCTTTAGACCGGGTAATTCTGGTGCTGTTTGTTTTGTGGATATGCAGGAGGCCCGTCAGAATGGGGTCTGACAATGCCCTGTATGCCAGGCATAGATCTTCCCTCAAAAGTCTGTAAGAAATAGAATACAGGGATAGTGCCTTGATGTAGTCTGTATAGGACATTTTACTCATGCCCTGTAGTCTTTTAGTGAGGAACCTCTGTGGATGTTCCAATTTTTGTATATGCCTGGTTAGGTACATATCAAAGGGAGCATTGTATTTGATAGGTCTGATGAGTGCTGAATACAGTGGAATAATGACTTCCTTGGACTTAGATGCCATACTTTTGTTTATAAGTTGCACATCACAGAATGATTTGCTGACCACTGTAGAAAAATGATGGTCAAAGACTTGATTACTATCTATGTGTGTCCTTACATCCCTGATTACTGGGTCAACTCTAAGCGGTGTACTGTCAATTTGATAGTTACCAGGGATGGACGGGTTCCCAAAGGATACTATTACGCATTTGTTGGCATTTAGCTTTAGTCCATGGCTCTGGAACCAGTTGTTGGTGTGTATCAGCCCCTGCTGGAGAACATTTGTGTCAGTGTGATATTCAATGACATCAGCCAGAGACCACTGAAATTGTCCTTGACTTCTGAGAAGTAAATGCCAAAATGGAGCGGTCCAAGGACTGATCCCAGAGGGACTCCACTTGTGAATGGCCTCTTTGAGAGGTGGACTCCCCAATTCTAACTTCTTGGGTCCTGTTTGTTAGCAAGTTGGCCATCCACTGAGTCAAATACAGGTTTGTACCAAAACTCTGGAATTTGCCAAAATGCCCAAGTGGGTTATTCTATCAAATGCCTTGGCCATGTCAAGGTAAGCAATGTGAACAATTCTGCCCTCATCCATTGCTTTGGTGACCTTCTCAAAGAAGTCCACCAGGTTGAGTAGGCATGATCTACCCTTGACAAAACCAAACTGGGTTATATCTAGTGTCTGGAGGTTTACTTTCTCTCTATTGATCATCTCCATGATAATTCTTTAAATGGCTTTACATATAAAACTAGTGAGACTTATGGGTCTGTAGTTTCCAGGGTCTGTAGATGGCCCATCTTTGGGTAAAGGGATGACTAGTGACATTCTCCATTCATGAGGCACAAAGGAGGCTACAGTTTAATAGTAATTCAAAGGCCCTGATAAGTCATGTTTTATGCTATTTTAGAAGGCATCCTGGGATATTGTCTGGGCCAACTGATGCAGTGTTCTTGCTCTTACAGATAGCAGTGAGAACCTGTTCCCTAGTGATAGTAGGTGGAGTTATATTTCATGATATTTCCTGAGAGAAGGTTGAGGGGAGAGAGGGGTAAAGTTGGAGCTGAATTTATCAGCCAGGAGGTTTGCTATATCTTCTGGCTCAGTATAGATGGCTCTTTTTGCAATGAGCTTTGCACACAACTGTGTAATGCCTTTTGGGTTGCGGACATAGCTACAGAAACCTTTGTGGTTGTCTTTGGCCTGGGAGGCCAAACTTACCTCAAATTTGCCTTCAGTAGAATTTCTCCTCTGTGTTGTTTGTTTACTTGGATTTGATTGCTATTTTCTTGCAGGGTGCTGCACCTCCTAATTTTTGTCACATTTTTTTTCCTTCTGATATACAGCCTATTGAGTTTGTGATTCCACCAGGATGGCTTGTTTTTTGAGTTAGTTCTGTACTTCTTCCTGGTGGGTACAGCTGCCTCATAAATTTCTGCTCCCCTTACAAAAATACAGGGTCAACTACTTCCACACCAAATGGTTTTCCCTGATCCCCAGTCCTTTTCAGTGGCCTCAGTTGGAGACAAAATAATGCATACATACATACATACATGCATACTTAAATAAATAAAGTTGGACTGAAGTTCTAATAATGAAAAAAGTAATCTGTGACAAATGTCACCCACCAGAGAGCATCTGCCATCTTCAAATGGACCAAACCACAACTCAAAATATCACATAGAAAAATACATCACACATTGGAGACAAAGTTGAATAATTACAGATAATTTAGCAAGGAAGGTCATCTAGTGTAGGAAAAATGATAATAATGGGGTGAATACATGAGATGGCAGGGAAACATGCTACTCATAATAAATGACATACATACCACAACTTACACGAATATAAAAAAAAAATCACAATCATGAGGATATGAAGAAAGCCGCAATAGGCAAGCATACCTGTATGACAAATGGTCACCAGAAGCAAAAACAAGAAACAAATCCACCAATCTGATCCTTCTATCCACCAAAACAAGTCCTTGATGAATGCAATCATGTAACCATCCTGTTTTCACACACAGACTGCATCCCTAGCCCCACTCCAAAAGATAATGGACTTCTGTGCACAGCTCTAATGATATTTTTGCATGAAAATGAAAATAATGGCAATAGTATTGTCTTTCAGCTTGCTGCAGTCAGATGCATATGAAATGCTCCCACTCTCATCAAGTCACATAAAGCAGACATTTCAATAGGAACATTTACCTGCCCATCACATTTTGGTTCAGATACCTAGGCAGCAAGATATTTACATGTCATACAATTGGTTGGGGACATATAGCTGAAGTGGCATTCACCTGCAGAGAAATATGGTTGTAATTGACAAATACCCTTGGTCAAACCAAAAATGTGGTGTCATGCCCACCAGTTCAATAACCAAATGCTCAGGTGGAAAGTAATGTCCATGGCCCCTAGGCTGTAGGACGGGACAGCAGGCAGTATGGCAGGCATCAGCAGCAGGCTGCCCAGTGGGCTTATCAGTGGCAGTAAAAATAAACTGTACAATGGGCAGTGCCTTTATAGTGTGTGTGTATAGTGTATGTGTGTCTGTGTGCAGTGTGTGTGTCTGTGTTTGTGTGGACCACTACCCCTTCATATTGCCCAGGGAATATGCATATTAGAACATAATTGAGACTACAGTAACATGCAAGATTTCCTGCAAGCTGTAGGCATGTAGGCACACTTCTACATGTTGCAGTTACATATGCATGTACTATACACTAAGCACAACACAAGTTAATTATTCTGCCCCATGCACTTAGTTATTAAAGCCATGGACATCGCAGTATGTGCTTCTCTTTGCTCACAGGGAATTCACAACAACCCATCATGTGGCCTCCTCTATCTCTCTGCCACCTTTCTCTTCTTTCTCTCACTAATAACCTCTTACCATACACCACTCTGCTACCAACCACTATCACCTACTCTCCTTTACTCATTTAATGCTCACACTATCCCTCACCCACAATTGATCTCACCTTCTTCTCTTTCCCATTGCACCCCTTCAAAATTACCATATGTTCTAGTTCCTCTCTCTCTCCGCTAGTCTGAAACCAAGACAACCTCATCATACTACTCTGAACCTACATATATATATATATATATATATATATATATCTTCACACATTCATTGACACACTTCTCTTGAATGGGGACATCCATCCCAACCCAGGACCTCCTGCCTCTTCCCCACACAATAGTATAACTCTAACATATCTCTCTCACCTATCCCATCAAACCAACACTCCCTCACCCAAATCTCTAACAATTTACTCTCTAAGTATCAAAAGCATTGTAAATAAAATAACAGAAATTAACTCTTGTATTTAAGGGGTGGGAGGGTGACGTAATGGTTAAGGTGTTTACCTTAAAAGCACAAGGTGCAGGGTTTGATTCTCACCAAGGGTAACTGGCTAGGCTTAAAAATGGTCCATGAAGGCAGCTAGCCTAGTAATAATCTATGAAGCTAACACATCTCCAGACATTCTAACCCTATCAGAAACCTGGCTTAAACACCACATCCTCAACTATGAAATCTTACTTCCTGGTTACAATATCTTTCGTTCAGACAGACCCAACAAGCAGGGAGGGGGGGATGCTATCCTCTACTCCAAACAAATCAGCCTGTCTCAACTCACTCTGTCCCCGCTTCACACTTGAAGAAATTCTTATAAACTGTCACCTTAACCCTCACAAAAGATTTACCATAATCTCTATATACATTCTCCCTGGCAACAACATTCCTCTCCTAGAGAACTTTCTTTCCTGGCTCACTCAACATGACCCTTATGAAACCATCACACTTGGAGATGTCAACATAGACTGGTCTAAACTGTCCCCCTCACTCCCCTACCCATAGTCTCAACCATCATGTATTTCACCTACACATAACTATCCCCAACTAGAACTAACAAAAACTCATCATCTGGACCTATCCTTGACTGGGTGCTCACCTCAGCTCCTCACCACTACCTCAACCCTGGCATAATTCACAACTCATTAAGCAACCACTCCCCAACCTTTATACAGATTCACCCAACATTCTCCCAAAGGTCGTATTTACAAAGTATGTCATAGCCTTACCCACTTTGACCCAGATAAATTTAACTCCAAGCATTAATTGGTACTTCCTATACCATCTCCTTCTCAATGACTCTGTAGAATCCTTCAATAAGATTTTCCTAGAAACACTTGATTCTATTGCCCCCTCGAGAAAAATCAGAATTAAATCCAAATATGCCCCCTGGCATACTGAGCAAACCTGATCAATCATGCACAATAGAGATGCTACCTGGAAAGCCTGGGTTAAAAACAAATCCCCTTTTTACTGCAGAGATTCAAAGAGCTCAGAAACATGACCAAAAGACTAGTCATTAAAGATAAGAAAACATTCTTTTCCTATAACCAGTGTAGCCCACACAAAAATCCAAAAGATTCTGGACTACCATTAACAACCTGCTCCACCCTGGTAACCCTACTAACTCCCAACCTTTTTCCACACAACACTGCTACTTTGACTGCCACCCTCCTTAAAAATTATTTCATAGAAATGATCCAAAACCTTACACAAAATAATATATCTGACTCAACCCCTCTATTACCCCAGAACAAAACTCTTCTCAATACACTCTCCTTCCAACCAGTTCCCATCACCACTATTAAATTGCTCCTACATAATTTTATTTTATTTTAATTTTTTTTTTTAGTCCAGCTGGATTAATGTCCATTTTTTTTTTTGGGAGGGAAAAAAAAAAAAAAAAAAAAAAAAAAAAAAAAAAATACATAACAACACACAACACAACACAGTATAAAAAAAAAAAAAAAAAAAAAAAAAAAATAATATATATTTATTATATATAAATATATCATATCAAAGAGAGAAGAAGTTTAGTTAGAGGTTAGCAAAAAAAAAAAATATATATATAATATCATCAAAAAAAAAAAAAAAAATTTTTTTTTTTTTTTTTTTTTTTTTTTTATGAGAGTTTTTATATTTTAATGAAAAAGGGATATATCTCAGTTGAAGTAGAGAATGAAATCCAAGCGGATAAGAAAGGTTTATGACATAAACGTAAGCCACGCTACCCCTCTGCTGACAAGCTACTCTCCCATTTCCTAAAAATAGCTGAACAATCCATTGCCTTACCCTGTCACTATTCTTATCAATCATTCCATTTCAGAAGCCCTTGCCACAGAGATATGGAAATCCTTTTATACAATCCCTCTCCATAAAGGTGGAAATTCTACTGATCCCTCTAACTTTAGACTTATTGCTATCCTGCCCCCCCCATCCAAAATCTTGGAAAAGTGCATCCATTGTCAGCTAATCAAACATATTCTTGACAACAACCTCCTTAACCCTATCCAACATGGCCTCAGACCCCACCATAGCACTGCCACTGCATTACTCTCTTTCACCCAAACAATAGCTGAAGCCCATAACAACAACTTGCTTGTCTCCTATCTGTTTCTCAATCTTTCTAAGGCCTTCGATACTATCTCTCATTCTAAACTTTGTGACCTTAATCTCTCTACCTTCTCCATCAACTGGTTCTTTAGCTACCTCTCCAGAAGGCAGAAATCCATCCACTGGCAAAATGTCCACTCTCCATTCCTCCCTGTAAATACCGGTGTTCCTCAAGGATCTATTCTGGGCCACCTCCTATTTAACATATTCACTAACAAACGTGACTCTGCTACTATCCTCTATACACTTCTACAATATGTTGATGACTCCACTCTCATCTCCTCTGGCCACAGCATACCAAACCTTCTAACTCTCACTCATCCAACCTTTTCTTCTGTCAAAACTGGACAGTAGAGAGGTATGACACACTCATCCATTCCTTTAATTTCATATTTTATTTTGTGCTGCTCTCATGCATTTCCTGCTATACATACTACATGCTACATGTTGGTGATTTATTGGTTACACTGTATGATATGTTCTTAAGCAGTTTTATTTCTCTTTCTACCTTACAACTGTATGCATTTCTACTTGAGTCCACTGTTATCTGTAGACAAGTAACTGAATGATAGTGTGTTTTCTTTTGTTATCATTCTGTCTGTATTGCCTGAGTGGCTAATTCCCTGTCTGACAATCCTTAGTCATAGATGACACTTTTCCAGCTGTTGTTGCTGTTCCAGGTTACTCACAAGAAGGCAACGTCAGGTTCATAGGTAGTTACTAGGCTATCGGCCCTGGGGCCAATACAAGTCCAGCCAAAAAGGTACCTGGCTTTTGCCACCCAAGAAAATTATTTTCCTGTGCCACTGTCGAGCAGAGCCACAGAGGTGATCCCCGGGTTGAATTTCCTATTTCCCATCCAATCATCAAGATTTTTCTTGAAGGATTTCCTGACTACTGTGGTGATGTGATTATCAAAGGAGAGACTACTGTCCACCTGTGTCCCAAGGTCTCTTATCACACTTTTGGTGTTAAGTATACTACCGCCTATGTTGTAGTTCATGGGTACAGAGTTTTTTACCAAAGGGGATGACAATGCACTTTTTGGCATTGAGCTTGAGGCCATGGCTTTGACACCAGGCATCTGTCTCAGTGAGGACCTTTTGTAGGATGTCCATATCGTTAGGAGTTTCGATTATGGCTCCTAGTTTGCAGTCATCTGCAAACTTCGTTAGCCAAAGACATTCTGTGTAGCCTGTAATTCAGAGAAGTAGATACTAAACAGGAGAGGACCCAGGACTGAACCCTGTGGTACTCCACGTGTCACTGTTCTGAAGTCGGATTTGAAGTCTGCTACTTTCACAGTGTGGGTTCTGTCAGTGAGCCAGTTGGCAACCCATCTTGTGACATGGGGATTGATACCTAGTTTAGTGAGTTTATCTATAATTCCAGAGTGGGGGATGGTGTCGAAAGCCTTGGCAAGATCTAGATAGGCTGTGTGAACCACCTTACCTTTGTCTATGGCTTTGGTGACTGCTTCAAAGAAGTCTATCAGGTTTAGGAGACATGATCTGCCTTTTACAAACCCGAACTGGGTGGGATCCAGAGTTTGGAGATTACCAGTGTCTTTGTTTATAAGTTCCATGATGATACGTTCCATGGCCTTGCAGACCAGGCTCGTCAGGCTAATGGGGCGGTACTTCCCACGGTCCATGGTGGCTCCCCCCCTTGTGGAGTGGGATATAGGTTGCTGTGCACCACAAAGCCTGAGGTGAGGCTATGATTGAACATGGTACTTAGGTGGAGTGCCAGTTTGTTCTGTAGTTCATGTAGAACGCAGCCTGGGATGTTGTCTGTTCCCATGGATGCTGTGTTCTTGGCTTTGGAGACTGTGGTTTTTACCTGTGCAGCCCTGATTACAGGAAATTTTCGCTTCCTCCTTCGATAAGAAATACGGGCAGCACCACCACCTTCAAACAAACACTGAAAAATCACCTCAACTCTTCCTGGCTATGTACCTTTTCTATAACAACCCTTCCTGGCTATGTCCCTGCTCTAGAACAACCCTTCCTGTCTCTGTACCTGCTCTAGAAAACCCTTCCTGGCTCTGTACCTGCTTTCGAACAACTCTTCCTGTCTATGTACCTGCTCTATAACAACCCTTCCTGGCTTTGTACTTGCTCTATAACAACTCTTCCTGGCTAAAGTGCGAAAAAACAGAAACTGGAACAGCAACCACAAGAAATGAAAAAATGAATTCAGCTCCAATAAGGCAGTATACTGAACTGTAGTGTCCCAAACACCACTGAACATACGCAAATCAGTCCACCAAGGTAGCAGCGAAAGTATTTAATAAAACATATATAAAAAATACACAATGTTGAGCGCTTTCATCTATCCATATAGACAGTGTTCTGAGGAAGTCTATATGGATAGATGAAAGCGCTCAACATTGTGTATTTTTTATATATGTTTTATTAAATACTTTCGCTGCTACCTTGGTGGACTCATTTGCGTATGTTCAGTGGTGTTTGGGACACTACAGTTCAGTATACTGCCTTATTGGAGCTGAATTCATTTTTTCGTTTCAACTCTTCCTGGCTGTGTACCTGCTCTATAACAACCCCTCCTGGTATGTACCTGCTTTATAACAACTCATGTACCTGCTTTATAACAACTCTTCCTGACTATGCACCTGCTCTATAAGCAAACCTCTTCCTTCTCCTTATACTATAACTAAATTCCTCTGCTTTTTGCTACTAGTGACTGATGATACTTTCTCCATAGATATTATTTTTTTCATCACTTGTTGATACTGGCACAATAATGCTGATTAATTTATCTCCATTTTTACCACTCTGAATTCATCTGGCAACCAACTAAATTACTGCTTTGATGTATATATTCTGTATATGGTACTGTAATCAAACCAACTAAATTCCTGACTTATGTATATATTCTGTATATATTACTGTAACCACTATGTGTAAGACTGTTTCTACTTCTGTACTAATTAATGTTTAATTTGTTTTCCGCATCTATGTTCTGGTCGGAACTTTTCTTCCCATGCCTCCACCAAAAATGGGCTCTTTTAGGCCCAGTGCACTTTCCCGGTAAACAAATGCAGTAAATAAACAAATAAATAAAAAATCAGTCTTCCATTGCATAGGCTGATTTTCTGTGACTGGAAGTTGTCTGTATCATGCAAACCAAGTGTTTAATAAACTTTGAGACACTAAGTATTCTCATCAGGGACCACTGTGACAGCTGTAATGTCACCAAGAACCTGAATGTGTACATATGTACAGAAATCATAAGGAAGCCACAGTTAAACGCTCACATTCCTGGACCTTTAACCTCAAACAAGACTGGACTAGTCTAACAGTATGCAAATTACAAATGCATACACGTATGTACAAGCAAATAGTTGGCTAAATCCATCCCATCAAGAAATAAACTGACCACGCATGATGTATTCAGTTAAAACAAACACAATTGCAATAAAAATAAATCAAAAATGGTATATGATCCCATCCAAGAGTATGTAACCACCTATACAACCCACATCAAGTTAAAATAGGAAACTTTTGAAATAAACGAATAAACACAATGTTATAATGCATTACTGCTTAGTAAAACAAATACAGCAGAAGTACACAAAATACATCATTTTTACCCATCTATTCCTCCACATACACCAGCAGAATAGGAGCTGAAACCTTAGTTTCCTGTTCTCTGACTTGTCTGTCAGAGAATAAATACTAATAAGAATTCTGCCAGGTTAATAGGCAAGTAAATGAGAAATGACATATTATGAATAGCGTAGCTAAAGATATCAAAACCATTCAGGCACAAAACATCCTCATGCTCAGTTATTCCATGATAGACCACTGCTCAGAAGCATAGGTAGGATGGGATGAAAGGGGCAGCCAAACCAGATGCAAGGGGTGTATGTACAAATCTAAGCTTGTCATTCAACGGCAAAGGCCCTAGTGATCTGTGAAAAAATAAAGGCCTCAAATCCTTCAACTACTTGAAAATATTAACAAAACCCTCCTTATAAAGTCAATCACCTCCTGCCTGTGCTGAAGTGACTGGTGTCTCAGTTTTCAAGCCATGGAAGACCTGATCCTATTTCACCTCCTACTGCTTCACAAAACCCAAGGATCTACACACACCTGTACTGGAAACCTAAATTTACACCAACAAATAAATGACTGGCTAGAGATTTTAAAAACTCCCTACAGAGTACTTTGACAGACATATTAGCAGAACAAATAGTAATAAGTAGGTACATGTTTATTTCCCCTCTGTCGACCAAGCTAATCTCAGTAGATTAGTGGGGTCTTTTCAAAGCAATCAGAAGATGGTATTTCTGCTACTAGGGGAAATTTGGCCACGTCCTCTGAGAACTTCCCCTACTCTGATAAGTGCACTGAGATCGACCACCACCAACTAAAGCAGATGGACTTCAATTTAACATTTCATTCAAAGGATGACCCACAGGAGTGTAGCACCTCAATGCTGCACTGTATTGCCAGCGATCCAATCCCCTGAAGTAGGAATAGAGCCCACAGGCTTCTGGTCTTCTAGCAATAAAGGCAGGCATGCTACCTGTCACATCACTGACACGGCAATGATTAAAAAAATTATTTTTCTGAGCTGTATAAAAGATCTTAATTGACTAGACATAGCAAAGCCAAGAAACATGCCACTCTATACAGATTTTCACAGAATGTCCATATTTTTCCCTTATATTTTTGGTGTGTTCCTCCTAAAACCTGTACTTTCCTGGCAAATAGCTGAGGATTGAAGTCATTAAATAATGACAAACATTTTTGAGTTTAACACTCCATATCCACCAGAAAATTGATGATAATGGAAAATCTATTATTCTATCAACTTTGTAAGTTTGTAAGAGCAATATTTAAAATCTGTACCTATTTTTGTCAACATTTTAGGCTTGGTCCAGATTTTTGGCTCTAAGAGGTTGAGAGATATGCCAAGAAAACAAATATTAGAAAATAAAAATCAAAATCTGTACCACCCATAGTGGAAGTTTTGAAAACTGAAAGGTGATGAGTACTGGAGGCAGGATTGGTAGAAAAGTGAAGGAGTACATTTCTTAGAAATAAATGGAATTTGTTGGAACAATACTCTGGTGGACAAGTAAGGTTTAAGGGAAGGGAGGAATTGTGAAAGGTATGTAATGTTGGAGTGAATGAAAACTGTGAAAAGAAAACATAAGTGTATACCACACAATAATAATAATAATGAAAACTATACCTATAGTTTGTTGTCTTTTCTCTTAATATATGTGAGCCCATGTTGCATTTGAAAATGTAATAATGTAATAAAGACATTTAAACCTGTGTAACTTATACAATGCTGCTTTTTGCTTTTTCTAATAAAGTTATTGAATTAAAAAAGGGTGTATAAGAGGATGACTTATGGCCCTGTTAGAGAAGTTGCCTTCTCAATGTGGGGAAGTCCTTGACTGGAACAGCAGTTAAAGATAGTGTGCAGCAGCAAAGGAGAATTCGACAATCTTCCATTTGGAATCTAAAAATATGGAAGTTATAAGCTTTGCACTATGGTAAAATTTTTTTGAGTTATCTGTGTGACATACAGAAAAGGTCCATCGTATTGTCTCTGTTACTGCAATACATATAAGAAGAGTCTGCCCAAGTATTTTCTCCAATAAACATTCATTAATGTACGGACTATTGGTCTGTGTGGCATTATTTTATAGTACTGTCTGTGTATGTGCTTGTGTGTGAGCTTGTGTATGTGCTCGTGTGTGAGCTTGTGTATGTGCTCGTGTGTGTGTGTGTGTGTGTGTGTGTGTGTGTGTGTGTGTGTGTGTGTGTGTGTGTGTGTGTGTGTGTGTGTGAGTAAGACAGAGAGAGAGAGAGAGAGAGAGAGACAGTATAGTTCTACTCTGAGTTTTTGCAACTGCTAGAAATTAGCTGAAAATCATAGGTTCATAGGTGTTTACTGGGCTAATGACCACAAGGGCCTTTTAAATGCTAGACATGCATCCCAAATCTCTGACAAGTTTTGATAACTTTGATAAGTGTAAGCATGAGCCTGGAAAGATAAACCATTTACAACTGCAACTGTAGTCAGAACATCCTTCTGTATCTCACAATTAATCATAGAGGGCATCTCATATAAAACCATAGATAATAAACAGAAGGATGGCAAAAATGAAAATGTATTGTTAGCGCTTTCGTACAACTAGTAACATGTACTTCTTCAGACAAATCCCAAAACACCCCTCTTTAAATACTCAGGTTAATTGTTGAATTAAAGCTCAATTAACTCTTAAAGTTGCATACCTTTGATGTACAAAGCATAAAGCATAAAACATATATAAGAGATATATAAGACATGTAACCCAAGACCAGCAAGAATAAGCAATACAATTTCATTCATTTTAAGCACGGAATAAAAAAAATGCAATTTCATTCATTTCAAATCAAACCCAACATAAAAAATAAAAATGAAAAAATATAAAAATATAAAAGATATAGTATATAGGAACACAGTTCTAACTATGTACATATAAAACTTTTTTATGCTGTGCTTAAAATGAATGAAGTATTTTAAGAGGGGTGTTTTGGGATTTATTTGTCTGAAGAAGTACATATTACTGGTTGTACGAAAGCGCAAACAATACATTTTGTGGGGCTTGTATCATTTTTGCCATCCTTCTGTTTATTATTTTAGTTTGTTCCTTTTTGACTTTCAAAACCATAAATATTATAGTTCCTCTGTACTCTGATGTGGTTAGACCCATTGTACAGAGTAGTGCACCCTTTGTCTTGTGCCAAACTAGACGCATCAAAAAGCTTAAAAAAATAAATAAATAAAATAAAATCTGCAGCCTCAACAAATCTCAGTAATCAGGAAAGGTTGGAATCATTGTTCCTGTACTCCATGTCATATAGTGTCATGAGGAGAGATCTTGGCTTTGCTTTCCATGCCGCTGGGAACCTTATCTAAGACATCCTTTTTCTTGATATATCAAAGAATAGAGCTAACATTATAACAAGAGATCTCAATTTACATCGGATATTAAACAAAATGGAGACATTGGCTCATTATTCAGCATATCCCCTTGCTCTGGTATAGACTCCCTTTGCATGTCAAGCAGTGTGATTCCCTTGTCTACCTTCCAACATATCTTAGACAAACTGATGGCTACCATAAAACACACTGTGGGATTTACAGGCCTTGCCCTCCTTGAAAAGTTTTGTAAAGCATGAGGGTGGTTATGAGCAAGGCACACAAATCCTCTGGTTAATTAGCTTTGTTTTTCCTTAGGTCAGTACAAAAAACATGCACTATATGTGAAAACATCACATTGTATCTTTTTTCAGCAACAATAAACTGTTCAGGGTTCTTATGGAAAATATGAAACCCCAGATATGTGCTGAAAATTGTTCAGTTCACCATGGTTGTTGGGGAAAAATTGAATAAATCTATTGTATGCAACTGCCTTCCAAATACACACAAGAACATCAGTCATTGTCCAGTCACCAACACAGAAATATGTTATGTATACACACACACACACACACACACACACACACACACACACACACACACACACACACACTAACTGAAATGCAAAGGCCTAAATGTTGCTTGAAAATCTTCTGTTTTTGTCAAAATCACTTGGGCTACACTGCCATTGGTTAATAATAGGTTCTTAGAGTAGCAGAAAATACTTGTGCTGGAAGGTAAGCAAAACACGTCTATGACAAAGAGAGGATTCCAAGAAAAATGGTGATCCTAGAATGTAGTCAGACCAAAAACAATACATCCCGATCCATGATCTGATCTCTTATCTTCTAAATACATGCTCCCCAGTCCACAGCAGTGTACAGTAATAGGGAAAAAAAAGACAGCAGCATTTGGAAATTGTGTGAAATGACAAGACACTACACAACAGGGTAACAAAATGAAAACCCCCTGCATCCTCAGACATATTCAGGACTTTATGCCCACAATAATGCATTAACAACAGCACAAATAAATGAAAACACACATTTTTCAGTTCCCCAGTGTTTAGGCTGAATGTCTAACTCCAGGTTAGCTTGGTGTTATGAAAATAATGCCTTTGATAACTGCTGACCCCCCC
Source organism: Protopterus annectens (assembly GCF_019279795.1). Taxonomy (NCBI): domain Eukaryota; kingdom Metazoa; phylum Chordata; order Ceratodontiformes; family Protopteridae; genus Protopterus; species Protopterus annectens. Next base: position 217,472,647 of record NC_056726.1, read on the forward strand.
CCCCCAAGAGTTCTTCTGTGACACAACCAGCTACCTTTTAGTGCCCCACTGTAGAGGATAATTGCTAAAAATCTATCTCCCATTTCTCAGCAAACAGTGACACTGTAGCATATTTAATCATCAAAGAAAGAACCGAATTAAAAATAAGACAAAAAGGTAAAAAAAAATCTATGTACTACTGACACTGCAGCTAAAATTGCGAACTTATAAGATAAACAAACAAACCTAATACTACAAAGGACTACATTCTTTAGACATAACATACTGCAACAAAAATAAACTATACACACACATATATAAATACAAACACACACACACACACACACACACACACACACACACACACACACACACACACACACACACACACACACACACACACACATATGCTTCCTCAATGTATACTCACTGTACAGGAGCTAAAAACAGTGATTTGTCACCATTTCACAATCTCTCTATAGTAAAAAGTTATACATACCTGTAATAAACAGCTGCCATTAAGTATATATTTGCTGTGGTAGCAGTCTTCTTCTGCAAAGAGTATGCCTTTCAAATAATCACCTCAGAAACTTGCACAGTACCCATGGAACAAAACATGGCAATTGTCCATAGCATATAATGCAACAGGATAATTTGGTCTTTCACAAAATCCACTCAGCCCAATATTTAAATAATGACAAATAATATAAAAATTGCACTAAATTTTCTTCAAACTTTTCACTTTGTTGTGTGTTATCAACTGAGCCACAGATACTTCCTACAAAGCCACACCCCACCAGTAATAGCTCCTGCAACAGTTCTCATACATTGACATTACAATCTTTTAAATGAGAAACATTGATAGTATGGGAACCTCTCCGGTATGCAAAATGTACCTCTGTCTCCACTGTCCCATCAAGTCAGATGAGGGACATTTTCACCTCTTTAACCACCTCATCAAGGTGAATGAGACATTGTCATCTCATTTCACACCTACTCAGCAATTCTCATTACCCCTAAAGAGGATTGTTTTAACTGAAATAAGTGATTAAAGATCCAAACTTATAAGGGATGGGTTTTCTCTTCACATAGTGCAACATTTTATGAAAATGCTGGCAGTATTTTTATACATTTAACTTGGTATACAGATAATTATGAAATGTTAGTTAAAATGTAATAAGTGATATCATTTATTACACAAAATTTGAATTTTCTGTGAAGCTTGAGATGAAAGCAATGAACAGCATTTTAAGTGATTCTGGATATGAGCAATGGATGCCCAGGCTGACTGTCATCTCCAACAACAATTTAAAAACAAGGATCCATGTGAGTAACTGCATGCTCGCTGGTTTTCAGTAACATATCCAATAATAAAAATAATCTGTCCTTAGCAACTGCCATATTCTGAACCAACATTTCTGAGTCACTTAGTAGCCAGAGTAAAAGGATGTATACTGATTTAGGTGGTCACTACTGGTCAACATTACAAAGACTGGAAAGTTTTCATGCACACAGCATTACAAGGGACAGCCTCAGGTGAAATGGCACCCTGGGAGAAAGGCTTAATATGCCCCCTTTGCCACTGGTTATGCCACCATGCACACATTCCTCTTTATTCTACCCTCCATCCATAATAACCTTTTTCTTCCTTTTCTCAAATTGTTCTACTCTTCATCATTTTCCTGCATTTTAGCTTTTAGCACCAACGAACCCAGCGGTCACTGGGGGCCCCCAACCACAACAGGTTACTTTACCCTGATATTTTGCAACAGATCTGTCAAACCAACAAAAGCTAGTACAACAGTCTTGTGTACTTAACATTCAAAGATATCTCTGGTTATAGTAACAGTGTTTTATCAAGCAACAGGCTTCACAATTCCATTAAATATTTTACCACTGATATGGTACCTCTGGCTTAGTTAAACTCAGCTAGTGAACATTCAGCCCTCAAAAATGAACATAGCCAACTTTAGGTACTTGCAATACCCATGGCTGCAAGGGGGCCCCCTTCGTCACCCTTGACTGTGTGTGGGGGCCCCACAAAAGCTGCTGCTGGTTGGGGAAAAATGAGGAGAAAAAAATGTTATTAATTTCATGATTATGCTCTTTAACCTGAACAGGTCTGTGATACGACCCCCTTAGAATAAAGCTAATAATGAACATAAGCAAGGTAAGCACTAGAGAGATCAGCAGCCCAGAGTGACTGGTCTCCATGCAAAAAGCTGATGCTTCTGATCTTCAGGGATGGTTTTCTTTTTTCAGAGAGTTTTATAAACACTGGCAGAACACCAGCTACTGCAACTTTCAACTTATTTTCAGAAGAATTAATTGCAATACTTATAATAGCAGAACAAAGGCTCAAAATAATGAACATGTTCCAAATATTACACTAATTCAATTTAAAATTTAATAGTATAACACCTTTTTCATCAGCTTTCATTTTTTGGTCAACAAAGTATAAAACTCTGATGTCTGGATTTATTGACTATCTGTAATCCTGGATGATTTACAAGCAAATCAATTTTTTTACAAAGGATACAGCAAAGCCATGAGAAAAATCAGGGAAGGTAATGAAAAGTGACTTACCCCTGCTGCTGTTTGACAACTGCTAAATGGCAGTCACTGATCTGGTGTGACAATACCAGTGTTGCACAGTGTATTGCTATTTGTTGAAATAAGTACAAAACTAGGTGTGTGTGTGTGTGTGTGTGTGTGTGTGTGTGTGTGTGTGTGTGTGTGTGTGTGTGTGTGTGTGTGCGTGTGTGTGTAAAATAACAATGATTTTTATCTGTGCACACACTCAGTAATGCCAGGACACAGACATTCTTCTTCTGGGTATCAGTTAAAAATGTAGCTAACAAGTAATTATATTTCAAAAGTAATGAATAAAGTATATGACAGAACATTCAGACACTTAGATCTTCTAAGAGTCTAGGAGCCTATACTCCACAGACTAAAAATGGAAACACAGGGCTCTCTTAATCATCCTTGACTGTGTGGGGGCCCCACAAAAGCTGTAGCTGGTTGAGGAAAATGAGGATGAAAAATGTATTAATTTTCTGATTATGCTCTTTAACCTGTACAGGGTGATATGACCCTGTTAGGATAAATCTGATAATGGTCTCTGCTCTCTACTGCACCCATTCTAAAACCAGCTCTGATGAGATGTGTGCAGGGCCGGCCTTAGCTGAAATGGCGCCCTAGGCAAAGTACTGCTCTGGCGCCCCTTAAGCCCCACCCACACTGAACACAAGGAACACCCCCATTTGAGCCTATACATGTCACATGTCTGTTCTTGTAATTTTCACCTCACTGTATACATCTACAGCATGATATATATAATTATCATTAATTTCTTAGTAGTTATGACATTAAATATATATTTACAAAGGAAAACTTTTTGACATGTATGTTATAGTAAGAACACCAACATTTGCTGTTTATAAGGAAGTCGCATAACATGCTCACAGTTAGAATCAATAAAAGGAATGGGTTTCAGTGGCTCTGTGGTTCAGAGAAATGGATCCGTGACTGTTACCTGTGCAACCATAGTTTGATTAGTGATCCTGGGACAGGAATATCCATGCTGGGAAGGACAAGAGTGAAGGGGGTGGTCTGCTCATCTGTCCTGTGGGAGGAAATGAGTGTGGATATTAAGGGAGCACACTGAGGTGGAATTTCTCTGGTAGAAGCAGTGGAACAACCTTTCATACCTCAGGGTTGGTGAGAAAGACTTTGTGCTGACAGCATCAATTGCAGAAGTAAAGGGATGATCAGTAAAGTCAGCCTACTGCATGTCCCTATGGACACAGGGCCACACAGAGAAAAAACCCTCAATCTGTCCTTGATTGCTGCCTTAATAATAGCCTCTCTCACATGATTCTCACCCTCACTGATGGAATGAATGGGAGAATGTGTTAATTCTTCAGAGGGGACTGATGACTGGGAGGCAGCAGGGACAAACATTGCAAAAAAAGTACTCATTGTTGCACCTTTTTATGACAGATTACTGTAAAGTAACCAAAATTATTAAAATTATGGTGGTCCCTTAAACAATCAATAAGGAGACTTATTTAAATGGAATGTTTTTACTCAGCTATTACAAAACCCCTGTCCATGACTTTTGTATATAAACCTTGTCAAGATAAGTAATTATTTTTCTTTCTGATCTCAGATCTTTTGGGAGATTATAAGAACCAGTGGTTTATCCTAGGTTGGAATTAGAACCTTACATTCGATCATCTGGGCCCAGGAGGGTCACTAAGGAATACAAACTTACCTCTGCTCAAAGACTTAATGTTTGGACATGATCTAATAGATTATTGTAAGGTATGCTTATAACAGTTTATATGCTGCCTCACATAATACTTGGTCTAGGGTAGACAATTATTATTGATACTTTAATAGTAATTCTTAGTCATTTTCACATCATTCATTAATTTCTCTTGACATCAGTGTTCCTAATAAAGTCTGCTCCTTTTTATGTTGCAACTGTAATCATAATCTTGTACAGGATATTGTAATAACAATTAATTTGAATTGAAACATATTATAGTTATCAAGCCTGATTGACAGGTAGCCTGCAAAATTATATGGGTCTATATAAAATCATTAATTATAACCAGTTAATTAGCTTAGCTTCTTACAATAAGAATACACACACACATATTATCTATATATATATATATATATATATATATATATATATATATATATATATATATATATACATACATACATACATACATACACATATACATACATACACAACAACACTTTCAAATGCGCTTGGCTTTTGCTCAAATGAAAGCTATGGGCAGGATTCAGGAAGGCTTACACGGAGTTTAAGAGTAGTGTAAGCCTCCGTGTAAGCCTCCCGATTCAGGAACAGCCCAAACCTCCGTGTAAGAGACAGCTAACACGTCTCTTACACGAACTGGGCGTGGAAATGCTCAGTACCTCATTTGCAGCTGAAATATATGCAAATGAGGTATTTGAGCGATCCAAGAAGCCCAAAGCAGTCCGTGTAATGGACGTGTTAGCTGCAGAAATGTACTCAGCTGACAACTGAGTACATTTCTGCAAAAATGAAAACGGAGCTATGTCAGCTACGTAAACCTCTATTACTTACTTCACTAAACTCCCAAAGCATAGTCAACAAAATAGCAACCCTCCATGCCTGGATCACATATAATAAACCTGACATCCTATCTATTTCAGAAACATGGCTAAAACCCCATATAAAAAACTCTGAAATAATTCCACCTAACTACTCTATCATTAGAAAAGACAGGTCCCATAAAAAGGTGGCGGTGTAGCTCCTCTATTTTCTACTTCCTTGTTAATTACTCCCTACGATAAACCTATTCCACACTTCAACAATGCTGAATTACTCATCACTCTCCTACAAGTCAACAAGCATAAACACATATGTCTTGCATCCCTCTATATTCCCACAGGTGACAATATCTCTACATTAGAAGATATCCTCTCCTGGCTCTCCAGTAACATTAGTAATGAAACCATAATCTTAGGTGATGTAAATATCAACTGGACCTCCATTCAATCTCCAACCAACCCCCTTAACATCAACCTATATAATTTTTCCCAACTAATCAACAAAGTAACATGTCCTTCTAAAAACCTTTCCTGTGGCAGTATACTAGACTGGATCCTAGTATCACACCCCCACTATCACTCTGACAGTGGTACTCTTCCCGATGCTCTAAGTGATCATATGCCCATCTTCACTTACCGACTCCCCTGTATCTCTCACCACCCCCACAATTATATTACCACACACAACCACAAAAATTTCAACCCAACAACCTTTTCAGATTCTCTAAAAGCAATCAATTGGAACACTCTTAGGACATTACCCTTAGAAGACGCAGTTTCCCACTTTAACTCTACATTCTTAAAAATACTACATTCCCAAGCCCCCCTAAGGACAAAACGAATAAAATATAATTCTGCCCCATGGCTTACCAGAAATACATTAGCAACCATGCGCCTTAGAGACAAAGCCTGGGCACTTTATCAGAAAAGAAAGTCCCCTGATTTCCACATTGAATACAGAACCCTCCAAAATAAAGTAAAAAAGCTTATTATCTCTGACAGACAAAATTACTTATTTACCCTCCAAAACAATAATAAAACAAATCCACAGAAATTCTGGAAAGGAATCTCTACCCTCCTTAACCCCAGCAGACCACACACCCCTACCCCCGACCCAAATGCCCCAGATTTAGACCTGGCTACTCAATTCAACTCCTTCTTCATTGATTCTATTAGCAAACTAACTTCCTCTTTTCCTACTTCTACCCTACCATCCAATACCCCCTCACCCTCTCCTGCCAAATGTTCACCAAGCACTTCTCTTCCTTCCTCATTCCCATCTTCTCTAACTATATCCCATAACTCTTCTCCCTCTCTAACATCCTCATCATCCTCACCAACATCAAATACTTTCTCTCCCCACTCTGCTCCATTCTCATTAAAACCTATACCCATTTCTACAATAAAAAAACTACTTCAAAAACTGAAGCCCGGCACTAATGCACCTGACAATATCCCCTCATATTTCCTAAACATTGCTGCTGATGCAATTGCCTATCCCATAAGCATTCTCATCAACCGCTCGATCCTGGAATGTACAGTGCCCCAACTCTGGAAACAAGCCTTTATCATCCCCCTTCATAAAGGCGGTAATAACTGCAGTGTTAACAACTTCCGCCCCATTGCTATCTTGTCCCCCATCTCTAAACTACTTGAAAAATGTGTTCAACTTCAACTACTACCACATCTTTTAGACAATAACCTTCTCACACCTACACAACATGGCTTTAGGCCAAATCATAGCACCATGACAGCCCTCCTCTCCTATCTAGAAACCGTAAATAAAGCTCGTGATTCCAGCCATATTGTCTCTACCCTACTACTTGACCTTTCTAAGGCTTTTGATACCATTTCACACAGCCTGCTATTAACTAAACTTTCCAAACTTAACCTTTCTTCCTCCTCTGTGAACTGGTTCTCCAGCTACCTATCTAACAGACACCAAGCTGTAAAATGGAAAAAGGCCACTTCCTCTTTTCTTAGTACCCCACCGGGTTCCCCAAGGCTCCATACTTGGTCCTCTTCTCTTTAACATTTTTATAAACGATTTTCATAAATCTATCCCATTCTCTAACATCATCCAATATGCTGATGATTCCACCATTATCTGCTCTGCCACATCTACCCCTGAGCTTCTAAAGCTCACACAAGAAGGTTTCTCAATTACTGAGCATTGGATGAAAATAAACCACCTTGCTCTCAACGCCTCCAAAACTAAACTCATGGTATTTACTCCCTCTAAAACTACTCCCTTTGATACAAACAAATTCCTGATCACTAGTCAAAACAAATCAAGCCTAGAACTCGTATCTAAAACTAAGTTACTTGGTGTTCAAATTGATAACCAGCTTAATTTCAACTCCCACCTACACCTAAATATTAAAAAACCCACCAAAAGCTGGGTATGCTCTACCGTTAAAATCAATACCTCACAAAGACCTCTAAAATCACTCTGTCTTCTTCCTTTCTTATTCCCTCCCTTCTCTATGGTTCACCTCTCCTAACTAATATTCAGTCCTCTCTTAAAAAACAACTTTCCTCTTGCTACAACAAAATCGCCAAGTTCGCCAACGGCCACAGGTCATCCACCCATCACTACATTGGCTTGAACTTCCACATCAGCTCAATTACATTCAGCTTACCCTAGCCCATAAGCTCATTAACAACCCCTCTCTTTGTCCCTCCCTGTCTTCTGCTTTTAAGTTTCACTTACCTGATAGAGTCTTAAGGTCAAACAATCAAAACCTATTAGAAATACTTAAACCAAAACGCCCCACAGGCAAAAACCTACTATCCTTTAACATAGCTCGTCTTTGGAACTCACACCCACCGTCCATTCGTACCATCTCTAATCTTTATACGTTCAAAAAATCTCTTCATACTCATCTTACGTCCCAATGGGAATGCTCTTGTTCCCATCCATCATAAAAATATGGAACCCTTCATTCTTCATCCTTCATCCTTCATCCTCCATTCATTCACTTCCTACTCAACAAAGCCTATATACTTATTACTTTCTTCAAATCTAACCACACTTTACAACAATATAATCCTACCTCTTTAAAGCCCTAACACACCTCTCATTTATTGTACTTTATTTAATATATCGCATTTTTGAATGTACCTCAAATGCAAAAGCAATGACTGTATTCTCTTTTACATTGTATAAGTAGCTTAGCTCTATTGTTTTCACCTTGTCTGTTAGTTTGCATTAAGAGCTTTTTCAAGTGTATGTACATATTCTGTATGTCTGTTCTTTTTTGGAGCTTTTCTCCCCAGGACTCCATTGAAAACGGGTTCTTTTAGGCCCAATGGACTATCCTGGTAAACCAACTGCAAATAAATGAAATAAATAAATATGTTTCATTAAGCATACCAATGGCCAAATATGTGGCCATTGGCATGAAAAAGTGTTGCAAAAATATTTTAAATAACTTTTTTTTTTCCGTGGGATTAGGATGTTTAACTGCAGCGCACACCCGCGCAAACGGGGTGCGCTACCTAAAACTGAAAACCGAAGCTTATAAGCCCACAATTGTGGGATTTATGTATTACATGGAATGTCAATGGAGGGACTTGCAGACCAAAAACAATATGGCCTCCGTTTAGTGGTTGTCAAGGGGGGAAGCTCCGTGTAAGACATGTAACTAAGCATTACTAGGCAATCCTATGTAAATGAGGGTTACAATACTGAATCACACTGCCACATAGGTAATGAGCACTTTCTGAGTAGTGTAAGAGTTATAGAAGGGGGAGGAACAGAGTAAGAGGTAGGTGACATCACGGGGGGGAATGATAGAAATAAATGTATCAGATTGGAGGGCAATGTAACGTGACAGATGACAGACAGACATCAGGGAGAGAGGTGTGTCCCAACAGAACACTAGGAAAGTCAAGAAATAGAGGGTGCACACTATCCCTACACTCGAATTTTCTTGAAATACGTGCATGCGCGCGTGTGCGCACGTGTAAGGCAGGTTCAACATGTGGGAGCGTGTTGCAAACCGTTTACAACAGTTTGCACGGGCGTGCACGTGTGTAAGGCAGTGTGCGCGCGTTTTAACATTAATCAGCCAAGTTCACACTGTGTAAGGATGTGTGCGCGCGTTTAAGTGACTGTGAGCATGCTTAAGCTGGTGTGCACATTGCTCCCCTTGAGGAAACAGAGAGGAAACAGGAAACAACCAAAATACAGGGAAACTGCCAGAGGATACTGCTGGAGTTAATTGGTGAAAACAATTGGAAGCAGGCAATTACACAGGCAGACTAGAAGCCCAACCCAGCACTTAAAACACTGCAAACAGCAGTGCAGGCTGTTTCTCACAAGAGATACTGCAAGAAAGTAAGCTATCAGAATTGAAAACTGAAAAAAGCTGAACTCAGAGCAGAAATGCTAGGGGCTGCCATAGCTGTTATAATCAGGCATAGGCGAATTGCTGAGGGTGGTGACAATGCAGATGCTGACAGACAACCCAGAATGAGGAGAAGGAGAAGAGTATACAGGCCCAGGGTCACCTACCATGGGTTACATGAGCTGGAGATAGTAGAGCGCTACAGAGTGGACAGAGACCTTCTACAGCAAATTGTTGAGCTGTGCAGGACACGCCTCACACACAGAACCAACAGAGGGGAACCCATCCCAGTGGAAACCAAGGTATGTGTTGGCCTAAGAATACTAGCAACAGGTACCTTCCAGAGACCAACTGGTGATATGATGGGGATATCACAGGCATCAGCCTCCAGGGTACTGCACCAGTTCCTGGATGCCATGTCAGCACATGTCGGTGATCATGTATATTTCCCCAATGCCCGTGAGGTTGTGGCCAGCAATATGCGTCTCTTCCAGCAAATAGCGGGATACCCTGAGGTATTGGGTGCAATAGACTGCACGCACATACGCATCAAAGCACCAGCCGGTGAGCGGGGTAGAGCCTACATGAACCACAAGGGCTTCCCCTCCATCAACTGCCAGGTCGTGTGTGATGCCCAGGGCATAATAATGAATGTGTGTGCTGGCTGCCCTGGGAGCTACCACGATTCCCACATCTGGCATCTGACGCAGCTGTACCAATCATTTGCCAGTGGGGACTTCCCACACGGACACCTAGTGGGGGATGCAGGTTATGCACTTGAGCTGTGGCTGATGACACCCATCAGAAATGCACACACACCTGAACAGGAACGCCATAATGAGGCACACGCACAAACACGTAATGTCATAGAGCGTGTGTTTGGGCTGCTCAAGTCACGGTTCCGGTGTCTGGACACATCTGGTGGAGCCTTGCAGTACACACCAACTACATGTACCCAAATGATCATGATATGTGCTATGCTACATAATATGATCCTGTGGAAACAGCTGCAGCAGGACCAGAATAGGGCTGGGCCAAACATACCCCCACCATTGCCAAGGCCACCACAGGCAGAGGGTGACTCGGAGGAGGAACAACCTGACCTTGCCCCAGTAGGCAGAAGGAGGCGTGCCCAGTATGCCCTGGCCTTGGCAAAGAGGCAACGCATAGCACATACACTTGGTCAGTAGGAACACTGGGACTGATACCCGCTCTGACTCACTCATATAGTAACAGGGATGCCTAACATGACACAACCTGCTTCCAAACATGTACAGGGAGTGTAGTATGTGCATCCGACAGAGGCAGCCCTGCAGCACCACCCAAGGCATGAATGCCATGTGTCAAGTAATGTAACACCATGTACCATATGCACACCTGAGGACCCTGACTAACATCCACCCTCACCCATCACAAACCACAAAAACACAAACCCACATTCATAGGTACCACAAGGGATAGGAACCTAGATGTAATGCTACCCAATGCCAGAAGTATAAATAGCAAGATGTGTGCAGTGTAACCGCACACAGTATAGAGGATGTAGATATCAGTGCTGTAATAGGCAACTGGGTCAAAGCCCACACCAGCACCCTAACACTACCAGGTCACACCTCATACAGGGATGTACATGTGCAAAAACATGGAACAAGCTACAAAACGAGGGTGACTAGCAATAAATGTCATGGATAACCACACCCCCATGTTGGTACCACAACAAGAAGCAACATGGATTAGCCATGGTCAAATACCAATTTCTAAAACTGCCTACTACTAAATAGCTTGCTGCAGACCACTGTCCTAATAGCAGGAACTGCACCAGGCCTATGTTCATAGGTTCATACTAGGCTATCTTCCCTAGGGCATATATAAGCCTAGCCCAGAGTTTTGTGGCTTCCGCCACCCCTTCAGTTCTAAGGATAATATGCCCATTATTTTGCTGTGCCTCTGTCAAGCAGTGACACTGAGGTTATCCCTGGGGTATACCTGCGATCTCCCATCCATTGGTCATGATTTCTCTTGAACAAAGCCAGCGAGGTGCCCAGCCTCACATGTACCAGGATGATGTTCCACAGCATAGGGAGTCTCTCGGTGATGAATCTGTCCCTCCAGCATGCCCTATTAATAGCCGTGTTGAGGTTTAAGTCTCCTGCCCTTGTAGATCTGATGGAGTTAGAGGTTTTGAGGTGAAGCATGTTCATTAATTCCGGGTTGGACATGGCCTAGTATGTCAGGCACAGGCCACCTCTGAGCAGATGGTAGGCGACTGAATAGAGCTGGGGTTCCTGCAGTCAGGCAGCATAAGACATACATTTGAGACCTTTTATCCTTCTGGTGAGCAATGTTTGGGGCCTGTCCAATTGCTGCAGGTGTTGGGTCAGATACATTCCGAATGGGGCATTGTACTCAATCATTGGTCTGATGAGTGATGAGTACAGGGGAACAATGACCTCCCTTGATCTAGATGTGAATCCCTGCATGATCAGGTGGGCAATGTAGAAGGTCTTCCTAACTACTTTGGCAACGTGAGTGTCAAACGAAAGGTTACTGTCAACCTGGGTGCCCAGATCCCTGCTAACCTCTCCTGTGCTTAGAGGAGTAACACCTAAATGGGAACTAGGGGTAACCTTGTACTTCCCAAAGGGTATGACTATGCATTGTTTAGCGTTTAACTTTAGGCCATGGCTCTGGCACAAGTTATCCGTTTCTATGAGACCCGTCTGAAGGATGTCTGTGTCAGATGGGTTGTCAACTATGGTTCCCAGTTAGCAGTCATCTGCAAACTTTGTCAGCCATAATCCTGCTGTGTTTGCTTGTACTTCTGAAAAGTAGATGCCGAATAAAAGTGGGCCCAGGACTGAGCCCTGTGGGACACCACTTGTGACAGTCTTGGACTGTGACATGGCGCCAGCAACCTTGACCCTGTGGGTGCTGTCACTTACCAGTTTGTAACCCATCTTGTGATGTATGGGTCTACATTTAAGCTGGTGAGTTTGTCAATGATACCCGAGTGGGGTACTGTATCGAAAGCCTTTGCCAGGTCAAGGTAGGCTGTGTGGACTGCTTTGCCCTCGTCAATGGCTTTGGTGACCGTTCTGAAAAAGTCAACCAAGTTTAAAAGGCATGATCGCCCTTGACAAAGCCAAACTGGGTTGGATCCAAAGTCTGCAAGTCCCCTATGTCTTCATTTATGAGTTCCATTATGATCCTCTCCATAGCTTTGCAGACAAGACTTGTCAAGCTGATGGGACGGTAGTGTCCGGGGTCGGTGGAGGCACCTCCTTTGTGAAATGGGACCACCGTTGCCATACGCCACACCTTGGGTATGTATCCTGAGGTGAGGCCAAGATGAAACAGCTTCCCTAACTGCGGGTTCAATTCCTCATTGAGTTCGTGGAGCCCACAACTGGGGACACAATCCGGTCCCATGGATGCTGTGTTTCACGCCTTGGATAGAGCAGTTCTCACCTGAGCATATGAGATGTTTGGGGGGCTACAATCCCCTGGTATAGATATCCGTCCCTTTGGGGGGGGAGAAATATGCACTGAACCTGTCAGCCAGTATGTTGCCAATGTCTGTAGGTTCAGTGATCTTTACATCATTATGAACTAATCCTGAGCATATCTGGGAGTCACCTCCCAGGTTTCCAACATAGCTAAAAAAGGCCTCATGATTGTCTTCTGAGTCCTTAGTGAGTTGTCTCTCAAAATGTGCCCTGGCTGATTTTATGGGAGATCTCAGTTCTTTACTCATAATGAGCAGGGGTGTCTTCCCTTCTACGGAACTGGCTGATTTTATGGGAGATCTCAGTTCTTTACTCATAATGAGCAGGGGTGTCTTCCCTTCTACGGAATTTGCTCTATCTTGTAGTAGCTCCTTCCTTCTGATGTAGAGCATGTTTATGGCTGGGGTCCACCAGACTGCACGCATGCCTTTGGTACAAAGAGTCTTTGTTTTGTGTGGGATTGCCTGATCCATGCAGTCCTGGAGGTGCTGGTAGAAGGCATTTGTAAGTGATTCAGCGGCTTGGGTAATGGTTTCTGCTGGCTTGGGGGCCTTGAAAGAGACCACACCAGTCTTTAGAAGTGTGAAGTCGGCTTCTGAGAAGTTCATCACTGTGGTCTTCTTTATCTGGGGTGGGGGCGGGATGTGGACTTCCAGTGAGATTAGTTTATGATTTGATCTCACCAATGATGGGTATACTTCTGGTGTTGAACATTGTGACCCCATGTTCGTGATGATGTGATCTAGTATGTTGTCTCCTCTTGTGTGGATGGTGACTAGTTGTTCCATGGCATTTGAGGTTATGAACTCCAGGAACCTTTGGCCTAGAGTGTTGGGGCTTGATTAGTGATCCCAGTCTATATTTGGATAGTTGAAATCACCCAGTATGATGGTGTTTGGAGATACATTTATCCCCTCCAGTGTTTTCAGGAAAGCTGTGTGAGGTTCCTGAGTTTGAGAGGGTGGCCTTTAACCTGCTACAAACTGCCGAGCAGTCTTGCCTATGGTTAATTGCACCTGGATGGTCTCCGATGCATCGTGTGTTGCCACCAACCTTGAGGTGAGGGTGTCCTTGATGAATATGGACACCCACCCTCCTTTCTTGGTGTTGTCCGGATTTTGGGTCCGGAACGCATGATATGAGGTAACACTTGATACTGCTGGGGTGCTGTCAGGAGCCTTGAACCAGGTTACAGTCACAGCACAGACATGGATGTTCCCATACTGTGAAGGGCTTCGAGTGCGTGCATCTTGAGGTTGAGACTTCTGGCATTGAGCAGCATTACCCTTAGTTTATTTTCTTTTTTGTGTTCTAGGGTGGTAGGTTTACAATCTGAGCCTTGCCTAAAAAAGGCAAAATGGGGGTTGCAAGAGCCTTAGCCAAATTCCGGAAGCCCAGGGGTGACAGGTGCAAGCCGTCCCCTGCGTATCAGTGTGGCTTGTCCAGCATGTCATCCCAGGCAGACGGACATTGGATCCCTTTTGAATGACACCATAGATTAAGCCAATTATTACAGCTGATCATCTTGTCTCTGTATTGTGGCATAATTCTTGGTGAAGGTAGGATACTGCTCAAGGTCAGGGTCATACCTGCCTGGGCTACATAAGCAGAGAGCTCCTCTATGTCTCTTTTCATGTAGTCCAGGGAGGTACATCTCAGGTCGTTCACACCAGCATGGACAATGACTGAGTCATACTTGTACTTGCAGTTGAGTGACCTGAGTGCTTGCATTATGTGGTGGATTCCAGCGCCCGATAGGCAGCCTACTGTGACCCTCTCCTTACACAATCTGGTGAGCGGGACGTCAGTGTGTCTGACTATGGAGTCACCTATGACGAGTGTGTCTGGCATTGTGTTTGGCCTTAAGGGCTGTGAATGTTTGGCACACTGACTCTGTGGTCTATGTGTTGCATGTGCTGTGCCCTGTGGAGGCAGTTGTTTGGGTGTCTGCTGTGGTGGCCTCTGCTGGTATGGTAGATCTGTGATCAGAGCCTCCGAGTATGTCTTTGTGTGTTTATGTGTATGATTTGAAGTTGTGATAGTGCTATGTGAGACTGGGTTTGTGGTGTGTGTGGTCACCTTCTCCTCCTCTCTGGTCCTGCCAGTCCTACGTTGAGAGAGCTCAGCCTCCAGGTTGGCTATATAGTTGCATCTCTTGCATGCATTTGTGTTTTGTGGGAGAAGGAGAGGGTTGTCTGTGTACATGCGTCAATTGTAACATTGCCCCAATATTCCCAGGTTCAACAGCTGAGCAGGAGAGGACACTAGCAACTGATCCCTTGACATGCTAGAAGGAATAGACAACAAACTGTTGGAAGACAGGAAGATATCAGCCCCCCAAACCACATTATATTGCTTGACTGACAATACCTACACATACACCATAGTGTCATAGTTTCATAGTTTACTACTAGGCTATCTGCCCTAGTGCATTTATAAGCCTAGCCATAGTGATGTGGCTATTGCCACCCCTTATAGTGGTAATAAGTGTACAGATTAGATTCCGAATATTGTGCCTCTCACTTAGTAGTGACACATTATGACTCCCGTACATAATTGAATACATTGACTGTGCCTCTGTCTAGTAGTGACACAGGGAGGACCCCTGGGGTAAAACTACAATCCCACATCCAGTTGTCCAGACTTCTCTTGAAGAGAGTCAGTGAGGGACTCTGTCTAACATGAACTGGGATACTCTGCTAGAGTGTGAGATGCCTGTGAGTTATGACTCTGTCCCCCAGCATGTCCTATACATGTATGTGCTGAGGTTAAAATCCTCAGCTCCCATGGTTCTGGTGGATTTGGATTGCTTGCAGTGGAGCATGTCCACCACGTCCTGATTGGACATGGTCTTGTATGTCAGGCATAGGTCACCTGTAAGTATGCGGTATGCCACTGAATAAAGCTGGATTTCCTTTAGTCTGGAAGCATATGACATGTGTTGTAGACCCCTGATCTCCTTGGTAAGGTACTTTTGGGGTCTCTCCAGCTGTTGCAAGTACTGGGTGAGGTACATACCAAATGGGGCTTTGTATTCAATCATGGGCCTGATAAGGGAGAAGTATAGTGGTACAATGACCTCCTGTGATCTGGATGGAAAACCCTTCATGATAAGGTGGGCAAGATAGAAAGTCTTTCAAACCACTTTGGCAACATGGGTGTCAAATGAGATGTCACTATCTACATGTGTCCGCAGGTGTCTGATTTGTATTCTGTGCTCATTGGGTTGCTGTCTATGTATTGATTTGTGGGTACTTTGTTCCTCCCAAAGGGGATGACCACACATCAGTTGCAGTCAGTTTCAGGCCATGATTCCGGCACCAGCTATCTGTCCTTGTGACGGCATTCTGTAGGATGTGTGTGCTGGCTGATGTATTCACGTATGGTGCCTAGGTTGCAGTCATCTGCAAACTTTGTCAGCCACAACCCTCCTATGTTTGCTTTCACATCTGAAAAGTAAATGCCAAATAAGACTGGTCCCAGGACAGATCTTTGTGGGACACCACGTGTGACTGGCTTTGAATCTGACAAGGCACCTGCAATGTCGACTTCATGGGTTCTGTTTCCTAGCCATTTTGCAAACGATCCTGTGACATATGATTTGATATTTCAGCTGTTGAGCTTGTCTATGATGCCTGAGTGGGGTATTGTGTCAAAGGCCCTAGCCAAGTGCAGGTAGGCTGTGTGGACCGCGTAGCCCTCATCAATGGCCCTACTGACAGTATCAAAATAGTCAACTATGTGCAAAATGCAGGATCTGCCCTGTACAAAGCTGAACTGGGTGGGATCAAGGGTCTGTAGGTCACCAATGTCTCTGTTTAAGAGCTCCATAATGACTCTTTCCATAGCTTTGCAGACAAGGCTGGTTAAGCTGGTGTGGTGGTAGTCCCCAGGGTCTGTGGAGGCATCTCCTTTGTGGAGTGGGACCACTGTTGCTGTACGCCAGTGTTCAGGTACATATCCTGTAGCAAGGCTAAGGTTAAATAGCATTTGTATATATGGGTTTATCTCCTTCTGGAGTTCACATAGCACGCAACTGGGGATACCATCAGGTCCCATTGATGCTGTGTTCTTGTCTTTGCTGAGTGCGGCTCTCACATGGACATCTGAGATGACAGTGAGGTTACATTCATCTGTGATAACTATCTTCTGTTGGGGGTGAGGGAGGGGGAAAATTGCACTGAACCTGTCTGCCAGAATGTTGCCAATATCTGTCAGGTCACTGAAATATATGTTGTTGTGTACCAACTCAGAGCATATCTGAGGGTTCCCACCCAGGTGTCTGACATAACTGAAGAAGGCAGTGTGGTTATCTCTATTGTCTTTGGTGTTTATGTCTCAAAGTTGACCTTGGATGTCTTTATGAGAGAATGTAGCTTTTACTAGTGCTGCTCACAGCCGCCTTCCCTTTAGGAGATGTAGCTCTGTCTTGCATTAGTATCCTTCATCTGTTATACAGTTTGTTTATGGCTGGGGTCCACCAGACAGGCCACATTCCCTTGGTGGAGAGGGTCATGTTTCTATTAGTGATTGCATGGTCCATGCTATCTCAGAGATGTCCGTAGAAAGTGTCTGTGAAGGAGTCACCATTGTGTGTTGTGGTTTCCACTGGCCCAGTGGGCTTAACGGATACCATCTCAGTCCAAAGAAGTGTGAAGTCAGCTTTTGAGGTGTTTGTCACTATACTCTTTGTATTATACTAGCACTGACACAAGTGTAGACAATTTCCCAGAATCCATCAAACTAAACGGACATGCAAAATGTAACACTTCCACAAGAGGGTTAAGCATACTGGATGTGATAATCAGAAATATGTGTACTGGATGTCAAGATGAGAAGTGTATCCCTCACTGGTAAGACCAGACCATAGAGTAATCACACTGTAGTTACACATCACGACCCCAGTCCCTGGCCAGACTACCACAGTGAAACACATGTATAAAGCATAGCTTGCACCCCTACAAACCAATGTGGAATCCATGAAAAGCACTGTGCAGGTCCAGAATATGGGACACACTGCAGAACATGTTATACAGGCATACCAGGAACACAGCCAAGAGTGCTTGGAGTCTGCAATCACAAACAACAAGACACAATGCCATACACCCAGGCATCTGGCATGCTGGACACCATAAATTACTAAACCATTGAAGAGAATGAGGAAGCTACCACATGATAGATCTAATATGACAAGTGAAGTAATCAGTGATCACTAGTATGGCAATAAAATGTGTCCACACATACAATCCACTAAGGCCAGGCAAAACAAGTAGAATATGTGAATCCAGTGGCAATGTGACACCTGTCCCAAGTACACACACAACAACAACTCACCCCAATAAATACAAATGTATGTGATAGATGCAACCAGGTAGCCAAACCGGGGCCTGAGCACCCCCAAATCAGTACTGTCAAAACCAGTCAGGAGGACAAGGTAACCACATACACCACAAAGCCAGTCCCACATAGACCTACAACGACTGTAAACCAAACACATAAACACAAAAACATTCCCAGAGGCCCTAATTACAAACACACAACACCAACACAAGCCTCCAAAGCAGACACCCAATAAAACAAACTCCAGACATAGCACATGTAACACATAGTACGCAAAGCTGGTGTGCCAAACAGTCACAGGACAGAAGGAGAAACAACATGCCTGATACAGTTGTAATAGGTGACTCCATAGTGAGACATGCTGCTGTCCCAGGGATGGCTTGCACCTGTTACCCATGAGCATCTGGATATTGCCTAAGGCTTTTGCAAACTACAGAGATCCTCCCGTAGGCAAGGCCGAAAAGAGCAACCCACCACCATAGATAACAAAACTGGAAAGAAACAGAAGGGTAATGCTGATCAATGACAGATGTGTAAACCTCAATATGCATGCTCCTGAGGCCCTCCCCAGTATGGAGAACATTGATGTCTGTCCAGTGATACACACCTGCTGCAAGCCTCGTGACAGCACACCAACACTACCAGGTAATACCACATATCATGTGTTATGGCCACAAAACCTGTAACAAAACATAAAAGGAGGGTGAGTATCCATATTCAGCACAGACAGCCATATGTCCAGTTAACTGACAATGCCTATGTCATTGCAGTCCACCCATGTGCAACTACCTGTACGCAAGACTGCTGTACAGTCTGTAGCATGCTACAGACCACACTCTCACACACAGGAACCCCACCCCAATGTCCTGAAGACAGTGGACAGGATGAATGTACCACCAAATACAAAACAAGGTACACATAAATTACCACATAGGTGGTAAACCATTATGTGTGGAAGGAGTAATCAGGGACCTAGTGACACAAGTGGACAGTCACCTGTCATGTGACAGCCACATCGCCAATTTGTCTAGGAAGACTGTCTATATTGGACACTATCATGAAAGGATTCACATTTACGTCAACAAAGGTCATTGTGCCCCTATACTGTTCCCCTATCAGACCATATTGTAATACAATGCCTCATTTGGGATGTTCATTACCTGGCACCTGCAGCAGTTAGAAAGACCTCAAAGGTACCTCAGCAAGAGTCAGAAAGGGTCTCAACTACATCTCATATGCCGCCTGGCTGTAGACACCACAGCCGAATGCAGTCACATACTGCCAACACAGAGGCATTGTATGTCTGTTGTACAAGTCCATGTCCAACACAGAAGTAATGGACATGCTCCACCCCAGAAAACTCAAAGCCATCGGAGCTGTGTGAGTCAGAGATGTCAACCTTAACACATAATCAAATAGGATGTGCTGGAGGGACAGATACCTAACCATGAGTCTCTACACACCCTGGAACAGAATAACACTACATGTTAGGCAGAGCCCCTCACTGACACTCTTCAACAGGAAGTTAGCAAAATGGATGGATAATTGTAGATGTACACTGGGGGTCTTTACTGTGTCATGTCCAGACAGAGGCACAGCTAAGTAAATCATACGTGGCCATAATATTCACATAGCAAGGGGTGGCAAAAGCCACACGCACTGTGGCTATGCTTACAAATGCCCTAGGGTGGATAGCCTAGTATGAACCCATGAACCTACTATGATACAAATTGTACGGAACACTAAGGATAACACCAAGGCTGCTGCAACTGATGGTAGTAAGCGTGTTGTGAATTCCTGGATATGCTCTGGATCACACAAATATTACAAACAACATACCAAACACACACACGTACTGCCCAACATACATCCTGACAGGTGCAGTGCAAACCCCCCCCCTCATAATGCCAAACATCTTTCCCAGCAGATCGCTGCCTCCCTGATATTATGTCAGACTTACCACAGGATATGTACTCAAAGAGCAGTGTACAACAACAGTGGGTGTTCTCAAGAAAGGTGTCGCCTGAATGGATACTAAAAACAACCACCACAGATTCCTGGGAAGCTTGGTCTGCACAGCTATGGTAAGGATCAGCATGTACCGCAGACATAACGATATTGGGGATCTATTGACACCCGACCCTAGCCAGTGTGGGTTTATGAAGTGCAGACCCCGCCCCTAAACATGTGTGACTCAGTTGAAACAGTGATTGAGGTCACTGATGAGGGCAATGTGGTCCACACAGTGTAGCTGGACCTTGCAAAGCCTTCCATACAATACCCTACGTGTTCAATATAGATATGCTCACCAGCTTAAATATATACCCCAATGTCACTACAGGGGTTGCAAACCAGACCAACGACAGAACTGACATGGCCAGACATGCTGTAGCCATGTCAGACTACAAACCACATATAACAGGTATCCCACAATGCTTGGTCCTGGGACCTTTCCCGTCTGGTATATATGCCCCATAGGTACAGGCCAACATGTCAGGACTGTGCCTGAACATGTTTGCAGAGGACTACAAACCGCCTAACATATCTGACACTCCAGCTGACACAAGCATCCCACAAAAGGGCCACATAGAAACAGACAACCGGTGCCATCGCCATGTCAGCATGTGAAATGGAGACAACTGTATAGTCATCCTCTGTGGATATACAGTAAGTGACCACCAATTACCACATAGGTGTAAACCCATTGCATACATCACATGTAATGACGGACATGGGTACACAAGGGGATAGATATCCTGCATAGGACAAACATGTGGCTGTAGTGTTAACAGAAACAATCCATATACCAACCTAATCATGAAGGTTATGACATCTAGATAAGGGGAGGTCATTGTGGTTCTGCAGTTATCCTTCATCAGCGTTACAAATGACCACAACAGCCCCTGTGGGGTGTACCTCAGCAGACACCTCCATCAACTGTAAAGTCCACAACAGTACCTCACCAGGAGTATCAAAGAGCTTGAACACATGTAATGTGTTGCCTGATTAAACAGAGTGCAACTCCACACACTGCCATGCTGGCCACCCAGACGCAAGCTGTGCCTGATGTAGAAAGCCATGTCCAAGCTGGAATCAATGAACATGCTGCACCTTGTACAATCTGAATGGCAGTGAGCTATGCACATGAGGGACCTGAACCACAGCACTGACATACACAGGACAAGCTGTACTGCATTATCCAGAACACAGAAGCCACCCACACGCATGAGTAAACTACCAGTACAGGTTATCCCATAGAGTCACTCATTGATTCTCCTCAATAGGAATCTTAATGAGTGGATGGGAGACGGTAGGTTTACCCTGGGTATCAATGTTATGTCACAGGTAGACAGAGGCACAGTATACTACACAAGACATATGTCATGACAAACTACACTTACAATGTGTCGAAGGACAAACACACTCTCTGACTAGCATTAGAAATGGCCTAGGGCACATCGGTAGTGTTTGCCAATGTACACCTATGTTGTGGAATACACTACTGATGTTGGATGAGGCTGTTGTAAGTAGTTCATATCCGAACATAATGCAACATGGTCAGATAGGTTCATAGGTTTATACTAGGCTATCTGCCCTAAGGCAGTTATAAGCCCAGCACAGAGTTTTGTGGCGTACGCCACCCCTTATATGGAAACAATACTGTGCCCATTAGTTTGTCGTGCCTCTGTCCAGCAGTGGCACAGAGATGTTCCCCGGGGGAAACCTATGATCTCACATACACAGGTAAAGATTCCTCTTGAACAGAGCCAGTGAGGTGCTCTGCCTCACATGGACCGTGATTGCATTCCACAGCATAGGGAGTCTCTGTGTGATAAATCTATCCCTCCAATATGTCCTACTTATATCCCTGCTAAGGTTTAAGTCACTTGCCCTAGTGGTTCTGGTGGATTTGGCGATTTTGAGGTGGAGCATGTCCATTACTTCCTGGTTGGACATGGCCTTGCATGTCAGGCACATGTCACCTCTGAGCAGACGGTATGTGACTGAATAGAGCTGGAGTGTCTTCAATCTGGCAGCATATGACAGATGTTGGAGACCCTTTATCCTTTTGGTAGGGGACTTTTGTGGTCTCTCCAATTGCTGCAGATGTCAGGTGAGATACATCCAGAATGGGGCATTGTACTCGATCATTGGTCTGATAAGTGAAGAGTACAGGGGAACAATGACCCCACTAGATCTGGATGTGAATCCCTTCCTGATCAGGTGGGCAATGTAGAAGGTCTTTCTAGCCACGTTAGCAATGTGAGTGTCAGGAGTAAGGCCACTGTCAACCTGTGTACCCAGGTCCATGATAACCTCTTCTGTGCTTACAGGATTGCCACCTATATGGTAGCTTGGGGTTACAGTGCTTTTCACGCAGGGTATGACTATACATGTATTGGCATTTAACGTCAGGCCATGGCTCTGGCACCAGCTATCAGTGTTCGTGAGTCCCTTCTGAAGGATATCCGTTTCTGATGCACTGTCCACTATGGTGCCCAGTTTGCAGTCATCTGCAAACCTTGTCAGCCAAAGTCCTCCCATGTTGGCCTGTAGCTCTGAGAAGTAGATGACGAACAATAGGGGGCCAAGGACTGAGCCCTGTGGGACACCACTTGTGACCAGCTTGGAGTCTGACATAGCGCCAGCAACTCTAACCCTGTGGGTCCTGTCCTTAAGACAGTTTGCAACCCATCTTGTGACATATGGGTTTACATTTAGGTTGGTAGGTCCTTCTACAATACCCGAGTGGGGTATTGTGTCGAAAGCCTTTGCAAGGTCAAGGTAGGCTGTATAGACTGCCCTTCCCTCAGCAATGGCCTTAGTGACTGTTTTGAAGAAGTCGACCAAGTTCAAAAGGCATGATCTGCCCTTGACCAAGCCAAACTGGGATGGGTCCAATGTCTGCATGTCCCCTATATCTTTGTTTATGAGCTCCAGTATGACCCTCTCCATAGCTTTGCAGACTAGACTCGTTAAGCTTATGGGGTGGTAATTACCAGGGTCCATAGAGGCACCGCCTTTGTGCACATGTGCACAACTGGACCCTAACCAGGCTGTTGTGCACACTATGGAAATGTAAAGCAGTGATAGGACTAAAGCCCAGGATACTGACCACCACAGTGAAAGTACTGAACCACTACACTATACCGTACTACAGTGTTAGGTCAGTATGAACGGATGTTGACAATTGTGTGCAAAGTATCCCATGCAAAACCTGCAGGCACAGTATAATCCCTGTTGTGTTCACACAAAAAGCATTTGGACAGTAACTACACAACATGGCACAGAACACACAACCATAAACTGGAGATATGTGTTGAAGGTCACACTCATCCACAAATGTGATGGGCTGCAGAGTTCAACATATGGAAAGCTCACACTGGGCATGCTCACACACTTAGATAAATGAGACATCTTTCACACAACATGCCATGGGAAGGCTGAACTGGGCATGCTCACATACTTAGTCCAAATGTTCCTCTTACCAACTGTGAAAACACATCAGAGGATGCTCATTCCCCTTTCTAGACACTGATCATGTCAGCACCCTATAAGTATATCAGGAGAAAAGAAATCTCCCAGTAATCCGAATAGCGTGCTCTGCTAATGCATCCGTTTCTAGTGTCATAACATAGTTAGGTAGGGGTTTGAATCCAGCAAGTGTGTGTGAAGGGGGGTAAGTGTGTATGAAAGGAACATCCCTTTTGGCAACCGTGAAACACACCACAGGATGCCCATTCCAATTTCTAAACACCAATGATGTCAGCACCCTGTAAGTATATCAGGGGAAAAGAAATCTCCCAGTAATGCGAATAGCGTGCTCTGCTAATGCATCTGTCTGTAGTGTCATAACATAATTAGGTAGGGGTTTGAATCCAGCAAGTGTGCGTGAAGGGGGGTAAGTGTGTATGAAAGGAACATCCCTTTTGGCAAATGTGACAACACACCACAGGATGCTCATTCCCCTTTCTAAACACTGATGTTGTCAGCACCCTACAAGTATATCAGGGGAAAAAAAATCTCCCAGTAATGTGAGTAGTGTGCTCTGCTAATGCATCTGTCTCTAGTGTCATAACCTAGTTAGGTAGGGGTTTGAATCCAGCAAGTGTGTGTGAAGGGGGGGTAAGTGTGTATGAAAGAAATATCCCTTTTGGCAACTGGGAAAACACACTACAGGATGCACATACCCCTTTCTAAACGATATCACAATTATTTATGGCTTTTGATTACAGACATGCCATGTGTGTTTTGCCCACACAGAATGCCCATGTGTGCGGGTTGTCTCTCACAATAATGCATGACATTGATTAAACCAGTTATGGCAATGCACACATGATGTATGTGTGTGCCAAATACACATATGTACCTGTGACCTTCAATAGTTACCATGTGTGATGCCTGCCACATGTGAATACATGGTATTTGCACAGGGTAACATTATGACTGTGGTCTTCTGTGCAGGTGCTGCATGTGGGATGTGTATATACAGTGTGAGATGTAGATGCTATTAGCCTAGTAGTGAGGGATACACACCTGGTCTGGGGAATATAGTCTACCTGTTGTTGATGAACAGGTGCTGTATGTTTTCACCTGTTGTGGGAGTGGTAAGACGTTGTTCCATAGCAATGCAGTGACCGCATGCTAAGAACCGTTCAGCTAGGGTGTTGTAGCTACAGTAATTCATTAGCATTCAGTAATATGTCAGAATCCCTGGTGAGGGTCTGATGCCAACCAAGGTCAGGGTTCTACCAGCCTGTGTCACTTGCTCAGTGATCCCTTCCATGTTCCCTATCATGTATCCCAGTGAGGGACATCCCACATCAGCTGTGGTGGCATGGACAATGACCGAGTCATATGTGTCCATGCATCTGACTGACCTGTATGCTTGTGTTATGTGGTGGACCATAGTGCCCCATGAGCATATCACTGTGACCTCCACCTTGTCCAGCCTGGTGAGCATGTCCTCACTGTACTGGACAATAAAAGTACCTAACACAACTGCAGCAGTAGTGTTGTATAGCTGTACAGACTGTGCTTGTTTGGCACACAGGATTTGTGTGCTATGTGTTATGCGTGCTGTGTGCAATCCTAACGTATGCCTGTGTGCCAGCTGCAGAGGTGTCTGCCAGTCATGCAGGATGCTATCCTTAGGCTCCATGAATGGCCCGGTGTGTTTCCATGCTTGTATTGCTGTCAGTGTAGGTCCACATCAGACTGGTATTGCAGTCACTGTAGTATTTCATGCCACCTGACAGGTTATGCCAGTACTGGGTTCAGAGTGCTTAGTCCACAGTTTGGCCATGTGTTTCCATCTCATACATGTGTTGTACATCCATGGGTAGGGGATAGGGTTGACTGTGTACATGTGGCAGCTGTGACATTACTACATGACTCACATATTCCACAACTGTACCATAGAAGTGACTGACAACTGACCTTTGCACATGCTACCATAGTATTGAGATTGCATTGGTGTTTAACAGCACATAGGGCCAATGGTGAACAAGATACATAGGTCCATAGGTTCATACAAGGATATCTGCCCAGGGCATTTATACACCTAGCCAGAATGTGTGTGGCTTTCACCATGCATTGTAAATCTATCTTGCTATGCCCTTTTCCAAGGTTAGTATACTGTGCCTCTGTCTAACAGTGACACATAAGTGATACCCAGGGTAACCCTACAATGTCACATCCAGTCATTAATATCACTCTTGAAGATAGTCACTGAGTGACTCTGCCTAACCTCTATTGGGATAATATTCCAGAATGAAGGGAGCCTCTGAGTTATGAATGTGCCCCTCCAGCATGTCCTATGTATATCACTCCTGAGGTTCAAGTCTTTCCAGCGTGTATCCTGATGGGATCTGGATATTCTGAGGTGCAGCATGGCCATTAAATCAGGGTTTGACATGGCTTTATATGTCAGGCACAGATTGCCTATGAAGAGGCAGTATGCCACTGAGTAGAGCTGCTGTTTCTTTAACCAGTCAGTATGTGGCATCTGTTTGAGCCTTTTGATCCTCTTGTCGAGGTACGTATGTGGTCTTTCCATTTGCTGCAGGTGTCTGGTAAGGTGCATGCTGACAGGGTCATTATAGTCAATTATGGGCATGATGAGGGATGAGTAAAGAGGCACAATGTCCTCCCCTGATCTACATGTGAATCCCATCATGATGATGTGGCCCATATAAAATGTTTTCCTAACCACTTTGTCCATGTTGTTGTCAAATGGTAGAATGCTATCAATCTGTGTACCCCAAGGTCCATAATTCCTTCATCTGCACTTAATGGATTAACACATATGTGGTACTTTGTGGTCACTTTGTGTTTGACAAAGGGGATGACTATATGCTTTTTGGCATTCACCCTGAGGCCATGGCTGTGGCACAAGTCGTGTGTTTGCAAGAGGCCCTTTTGGAGGATGCGTGTGTTAGCTGGAGAGTTGATTATGGCATCCGGTTTGCAGTCATCTGCAACTTGCTCAGCCACAGTACTTCCATGTTGGCCTGTACCTCTGATAAATATATAATGAACATGACAGCTCCCAGGGCTGAGCCTTGTGGGACACCACTTGTAACTGGTTTGAGGCTGACATGGCTCCAGCAATTCTAACCATGCGTGTTCTGCCCTTGAGCCACTGTGCAATATCCATAGTGACATAGGGGTTAATATGTACACTGGTGAGCTTCCCTAGAATGCACAAGTGGGGTATTGTATCAAGGGCTTATGCTAGGTCCAGGTAGGCTGTGTAGACCACCTTCCCCTTGTCAGTGGCCTTGGTGACTGTTTCAAAGAAATCAAACAGGTTTGAGAGGCAGGATCTGCCATTAACAAAGCCAAACTGTGTATGGTGACATGTCTGTAGGTCCCCAATATCTATATATGTGAGGTTCATGATGATCCTTGCCATAGCTTTGCAGACCAAGCTATTCAGACATATGGGGCGAATAGTGTCGAGGATCCGTTAAGGCACCACCTGAATGTAGAGGGACCACTATTGCTGTACACCACTCTTTGGCCACATATCATGTAGTAAGGCTGGGATTGAACAGTAGTGTTATGTCTGGGTGTAGCTCTTCTTGTGGTTCATGTAGGACACAGCCTGGAACACTGTCTGGTCCCATTGATGCAGTGTTTATTGCTTTGGAGAGGGCAGCTCTTACCTGAGCATCTGTGATGTCAGGGGGGGGCAGCACTCTGCTGGGAGACATATTTGCCCTTTTGGTGTGGTGGGGGGGAGAAGGTAGCAGTGAACCTGTCCACTAGGATGATGGCAATGTCTGTGTGTTTTGTATTTCGTGTGACATCTTGGATTACCTCTGAGCATATCTGGGTATTACCACCCAGGTTCCTAACATAACTACAGAAAGCCTTGTGATTATACTCAGTGGCTTGTGGAATCTTCTCTCAAAGATGGCCTTAGACAATCTTATGAGTGCCTGTAGTTGTCTTCTAATACTCATCAGTGATGCCTTCACATTTTGGGAGTTTGTTGTATCATGTAGTGGCTTCATCCTTCTATTGTATAGTTTGTTTATGGCTGGTGTCCAGCACACAGAACGTCTGCCTTTGGAGGATTGGGTCATGCTTTCATATGTGATTGCATGATCCATGCATTCCTGAATGTATCCATAGACTGCCTTTATACAGGTATCTGCAGTCTGGTCCATATTTTCAACAGGCCTGGGGCCTTTGAAGGTTTCCACATCATTTCTGAGGGGTGTGAACATGCTTGACATGAGCTGTTGACTGACGTCCCGCCCTCCAGACTGAGCAAGGTGAGGGTCACATTTAGCTACCTGTCGGGTGATAGAATGTGCTACATAACACAGGCACACAGGTCACTCCACAGCTAGTACAAGTATGAGGCAGTCATTGTCCATGCTGGTGCGAACAACCTGAGACGTACCTCCCTGGACCACATGGAAAGAGACACAGAGGAGCTCTTACAGCACCCTCTCAAACTCAGGACTCCCACACAGCCTTCATGCTCACACAGGAGCGTATAGATTTCTCTGCAAACACCATCATACTGGGTGACGTCAGCTACCCAAACAGACTGTGAACATTACACAAGCCACAATACCCAAGCTCTAGGGTTCCCATAGATCAGACACTCTTTAGCTATGGAACAGGTAATCAACCTTCCCACAAGAGGGGCAGATATACTAGACCTGATCATCACAAACATGAGTACAAAATGCTCACCACTGGAAGTATATCCCTCATTGTTGCAATCGAACCATGTACTAATCACACTGGAGTACTGGATCCCCCACATATGCAAACCTCGAACACATCGATGTGTGTGTGGGACATGCCCCTATTAGCAACTTTGACAGTACACTACAGGATGCAGATTCCCCTTTTGAAACACTGATGATGTCAGGACTCTATAACTATATTACCTGAATTAAAGTTCTCCAGTAATTTGTATAGCGCGCTGTGCTAATGCGTCTTTCTCCGGTGTCATAACATAGTTAGGTAGGGGTTTAAATCCTGCAAAGGGAATGTATGTGTGTTAGTATGAGTGGGGTTTGTGTGTGTGCATAATGCTGTGAGGGAAAAGTGCCTTTTGCCAACTGGGAGAACACACTACAGGGTGCACATCCCTCTTCCTAAACACAGATGATGTCAGCACCCTCTAAGTACAGCATTAGAAAGATTTCTCCCACTAATGCAAATAGCACACTCTGCTAATGTGTCTGCCTCTGCTGTCATAACACAGTTAGGTAGGGGTTTGAATCTTGCAAGTGGAAAGTATGAGTTTTACTGTGGGTGGGGTTAGTGTGTGTGCACAATGGTGGGGGTGGGATGTGGCTTTTGCCAAATGGGGCTATGCACTGCAGGGTGCACATTTCCCTTAACAAGCAGTGATGTTGACAGCACCCTATACAAACAAAACAACAAAAGAGAAGGTGTTGGTACCAATAACACATGTAAGGTAACACTGCTTCAAGTAATGTCCACAAAACGAAGTAGGATAAATGAACAATCCTTTTACTCTATACAAACAACATGACAACAGACAACTGCCAGTACTCAGTATAGTGTTACATGCTACTGTAACACGCACATGTACCAGAATATACCTAGATAGTGTTTTGAAGCCTGAATGTGGCAAGTGTGTGGATGTGGGATGTTTCTGTGTGTGCATTTCCGTATGGAAAACATGTTTGATGTGGCAATTAGGGTACCACAGTACCTGATGCACATTACACCTTTAAACTAATGAGGTTGCCTGCACCCTGTGAGTACAGGTAGAGAGGAGGAAATCAGTAGTAATCAACATGGTGCACTTTTCAAATGTGTACCTGTCATGTATCGACAGCTACTCATGTAGGGTAATAAATAATGTGAATGGCAGGTGAGCGTGTGCATGTGTGGGGGTAGCAGGGTGTGTGTAAATGCATGTGTGACAGAACAGATACATATAGCTGAATCTACATAACAGCACATGATGCGCATTCCCATAGTCAATGGTAGCATGTGATGGTGTGCAGCTGGTACACTTTGGTAAGTAGTATGGGTGCAGATAACAATCCAGGACATTCATACAGTTACTGCAGCAGGACTGCTGGGATATACACACAATCATAGTGGAACAGTTACCAACATGTTACTACTTATACACATCTATGTAGTCACCCTGTGCAGCAACAACATGTTTACCTTTTCATGCACCAATGTTGTAGTATGCAGGAGGTGGCACAGTGTCATCATATGCACAGGGTGTGGGTTAGGTATGCCCAAGCCAGCCACTGGTAACACCAATTGACATGTGTGTGTATGTGTGTTTGTGAGGGGCAGCAGTACAGGGTGGGCGGTGTTGGTGCAGTGTGTGTGTGTATGTGTTTGCCCTAGGTGTTAAATTTCTGCATGTGTGTAAGCACGCACACAGTCCCACATAATGGCTGCCATGTCCAAGGTTTTGTGGACAGCCACAGACTGCACCTGTCAGGTCATCCAGATCAGTGTCTGAGGGCAAGGACACGGTACCTGTGCCTGGCAGGGGTGCTACGGGCCATATCCGGTACTAACCCAGACTGGGTACTGTCATCGGAAGCGGGGGTGTGTTGACTGGACACAGTTCCCTGTTGGGACTGTCCAGAGCCACGTGCACGTGGTCTCCTGGGGCGTCCTGATGACAGCACAGACCCAGCATTGCTGGGGCTGGTGCTGGCACCTGAGGTGCGTGAGTGGGCCTGTTGTCATCCGCAGCCACTGCCAGCTGGTGCTGTTGCTGGCATACGGCCACGTCGACATCGCAAACGCACACCATCGCCATGGCCCATGGACATCTGGTTGTGGAGCAGCTGTTGTATGTCCCCACAACATCTGTCAACTACATCTGTGAAGTTACGGATAGCATTCGCAACGTCACGCATGCCGTCTGTCATGGCTGTGCGACATGCTCTCAGCTCCCTCAGACCCTGTCTGGTGTACCTTTCCATTCGTGCCTGTGCCTGCATAACAGTCCAAAACATAGTGGAGGTTGACATACCTCCTTGGGCACGTCGGCCAGAGGCAGTACGGCCACAGGATGCCCCCACGAGAACCCATGGGTGACTGCGTGGTACCATTGGAGGACCCTGCTTATGGCTGCTTTGTGGGGATGCATGTACCACAGGTACCACATTACCCTGATCTATGCCCACTGCATACTGAACATCACCTAGGGACAATGGTGACAAAGGATGTAACGGCAGGATGACTGTGCGCATTGAAGGGGTTGACAGCTGTGTACTGTCAATTGGCTGACCAATGGCAGGCCCAGACACACCTTCCTGCACCATTATAGACATTTCATCATCATCAGTACCTGGGGCACAAGATTCAGGTTCTCTGCTGCAGGTCACCAGAGCAGCACCAGAACCTACGGGAGGAAAACACGGAACACAGATTACAGTCTAAACACATATTTGACAGAGATGCACTTCAATACTAATGCACACATTCGGAAATGGACACATGCACTCATGGACACAAACACACATGCACACATGGGCACAGGCACACTTGCACACATGCACACCCCACAGTAAACACACACATCAGTACTGAGTTACACTACTCTTACTATTGTTAAACTGTGTATTGCAGGTATTATTAAACACACTCACCAGCATGTATACTACAGAGTTACACTACTCTTACTAGTATTATACATTGTTTTTCAGGTAATGTTAAACACACACACCAGCATGTATGGCCTGCCTCGTTGCTAGATGGGAGGGACCTGGAAATATGAAGAGAGTAATGTCAGTGGGCACAAGTGTGCCATTTGTTTTGCATATGATACAGTACAGTAGTACACTAGTTCCCTTATACACATCATCTGCTCATAATGTCTGTATCACACATGCACAATTACATACCATGATGACAGATACATACCACATGCACACCTTATGCGTGCATGAAGTAACAGTGTACAGAACAGTCATATGTACATACAAGGAGTTAACTCTAATCTCACCCTTACCTCTCTTCAAACAACAACTCAAACTGTACTTCCAAAACCACTGGCTTTGTTCTTGTAGTACTCCAGGCTAACGTCCCTCTCCCCACCCTCTCTTTTCCTTTAACCCCTCATTGTGCACAAAAACTAGCTTCTACCCTGTTTTTTTCCCTTGATGTCCTTCTATGCTCTGACCTACTTCTCCCATCCCTCCCACCTCCTCTTGACTGTCTTCCTTCTTTTCCTCACTTCCCTTCTTGACTCCTGCCTCTTTCCTATTATTTTATCTTTCATACTCCTTCTACTTCTCTACCCTTCTGAGCTTTAACTATTATCTATATGGCTTTTGCCTTATTGCATAACCGTTATGTTTTAGGTAGAATTGCTTTGAAACTGACAGTACATTGTGTATGACTTTAAACTGTTTGAGTTCCTTAAATGTATGTTGATTTAATTAACAAGCTGGTTTATATGTCTATTATTTTGGATGTCTGTATTAACAACTTGTCTGTCTGCCTTTATTATGTTATGTGTGTAGCTTTTCTCCCCAGGCCTCTACTGAAAATGGACATATATCCAGCTAGACTATCTCGGTCAACAAATGTAAAACTAATAACAATAAATAAATATGGCATCTTACCTGCACACTCGGTGTCTTGCTGCTGTGTGGATCCAACCTCCATCATGATGCACGACTGATGCTGTTGTTGTTCTGGGGCTGGATCCACAACACTTAGCAGTAGCCCCTCCTGTCTGGTGAGGGGGGGGTGTGGCCACCAACCCACCTGTGGCAATCTGTTGCCTGCGGATATCTGCAGCACGCTGGAAGACATTTCTAATCAAATCACTGTAGTGATGTCTCACCTGCTGATATGTCCTATCATGCATGCCAACATCATTTATCCTGCTAACAAGATTTTGCCACAGTGCAGACCTCTCCTGCTGATTCTGGGTGGTGCGTGAGAACAGGATGGCATAGTCACGCACCAGGCTCTGGTGGATCACTTCATCCTCTGCAGCAGAATATGCGGGGTTCCTTTTCGGAGCCATGTTCCCCTGGAAAGGTACACAAACAGGTTATCAGCATAGTATCTCAGCAATACATGGTACACATTCTATACAGGGAGTATTAAATTGTACTTATTACTGCTTGGTTGTAACTTGATTAAAGTGT
Source organism: Protopterus annectens (assembly GCF_019279795.1). Lineage (NCBI taxonomy): Eukaryota > Metazoa > Chordata > Ceratodontiformes > Protopteridae > Protopterus > Protopterus annectens. The sequence continues at coordinate 217,505,584 of NC_056726.1, forward strand.
AGCTATCATTCTAAGTCATTTGGATTAAGCACTTGGCCTTCAGACCAGTTGTTTTACATTAGGGAGGTTTGTGGCAAGCACTGTGGTGGCAGGACACATAGCTTTCATCCTTCGAAGTTGGGAACTGCTGATTGAGAGCCCAGTGTCCAAGTGTATTAGTTCTGGTATAGGCAGTTGGCCTTCAGGCCAGTTATTTAACATTAACAAGGTTTGTGGTCTGCACTCTTGTGTGAGAATAGGCTGTACTCTGCCATTCATAGCTGGGAACTTCTGGTTTCAGGTTTATAGTGCCTGCATATTTGAGCTGTATCTTACTGACATTGGTACACCTTGTTTGCTGTAGCAAACACTACATCCAAGCCTCCTGAATCTAGCTTTGTTTATATGCTTGTTATTTGTTAGCTTGTTATTTCACTGGTACGCTACTTCCACATAATACACAGCTTCTCAGCACTTCTGTGACTCACTACTGATATCTGCATTGCTTACTGTACGTATTTCCTTGTTACACATGACAGCAAGTGACTGCTTGTCATTGTTGCATTTACTTAATTGTAACACATTGCACTTAAGTTACCTGGCACTTGCTCACGGAAGCTATTATATCAGGCAGCAGTAGTAGGTAATATCAGTACACCCTCACTCCCCACTGGACCTTGTTTTCAATTATTACGGAATTCACAATAGTATTCTAGCATGTCCAAAGGTCAGTTGTCAGTCTCCTCCCCAGTCTAGCTGGTGAGTGTGGTAATCCAGAGGCAATGTTATAACAGCTGCATGTACACAGACAACCCTCTCCTCCTAACAACAATTTCAAACACATGTGAGTGATGCAACCATATACCAAACTGGAGGCTGGGCTCTCTCTACTCAATACTGCCATAACTAGTCAGGTGGAGAAGGAAACCACACTCACTACACTTCCAGTCTCACATAGACCTACCATGACAGCAAAACTAACACATGATCACACATAAACATACTCATAGGCTCAGACTACAGGTCTGCCTATGCAGCAGAGACCTCCAAAGCGGACACCCAAGCAACCACTACCACGGAAACAAACACGTGCAACACATATCTCACAAAGCCAATGTGCTGAACACTCACAGCCCTTAACAGTAAACAACACACCTCATACACCTGTACTAGGTGCCTCTATCATCAGGCACACTGACATCATGTTCACCAGGCTTAACGAGGAGAGGGTCACAGTGTGCAGCCTGTCGGGCACTACGACCCGCCACATAACAGAAACACTCAAATAACTCCAAGGCAAGTACAGGTATGACTCACTCAATGTCCATGCTGGTGTGAATGACCTGACACATACCTCCCTGGACTACATGACAATGTACAGTAAGGAGCTCTCTGAGCATGTAGCCCAAGACAGTATGACCCTGACTTGAGAAGCATCTTACCCTCACCAAGAATGATGCCACAATATCAAGGCAAGATGATCCCTTCCAACAATTGACTGACGTACTGGTGTCATTCACAGGTGAGCCAATGCCTGTCATCTTGGGGTGGTATGCTGTACAAGCCACAATGCTTTGCTAGGGACAGCTTGCACCTGTCACCCCTGGCCTATTGGATTTTGGCAGAGGCTCTTGCTACACCCATAGTGCCTTTATTAGGCAAGGCTCATAAGGCAAACCCACATCCATTCGTATCACAAAGGATGAGGAAGTAAGAGTGATGCTACTCAACACCAGAAGTCTAGACCTCAGGATACATGGACTCAAAACCCTACTTAGCATTATGGACATCGATATCTGTGCAGTAACAGAAACCTGTTTCAGGTTTCCCAGGAGCACACCAGCACTACCAAGTTATACCTGTTACCATTCTTGTCGGCCCCAACACTTGGACCAGACAACAAAGGAGGGGGAGTATCAATATTCAACGCAGATTCCCACACCTCCACATTGGTGGCAAAGTACCACATAGGTGTTAAGCCATTGAGTACAGAAGACGTACTTGGGGACCTGGGGAACAAACTTGATAGCAATCTGTCATTTGTCAACCACATGGCCAATGTGGATTGAAAGGCATGTTATATAGCCCAGCTAATCATGAGGGATTCACATGTATGGCAGGGGAGGTCTTTGTGCCTCTTTACTCATCCATCATAAGGCCTATAATTGCATACAATGCACCTTTTGGGATGTACCTAACCAGACACCTACAGCAACTGGTAAAGGCCAACAGTACCTCATCAAGAGGATCAAAGGGCTCAAACAGATGCCATATGCTGCCCAGTTAAAGGAAATCCATCTGGACTCAGTGGCATACTGCCTGTTCAGAGGCAATCTGTGCCTGCCATATACAGCCATGTCCAACCCAGAAGTAATGAACATGCTGCACCTCAAGAAATCAGAGTCCCATACAGCCACACGCTCAGGAGACCTGAACCTCAGCACTGACATAAATAGGACATGCTGGAGGGGCATATTCCTAACCCAGAGGCTCCCTTCACTCTGTAATGAACTCACACTACAGGTTAGGCAGAGTCCCTCATTGACTCTCTTCCATAGGAATCTGGATGAGTGGATGGAGATCATAGTTGTACCCCAGGTATCACTTCTATGTCACTGTTAGACAGAGGCACAGTATACTAAAGTTGGACAAGGGCATAGCAGCATAAATTGTAATTGGGTGGCGAAAGACAAACACATTCTACTAGGCTTATCAATGCCCTAGGGCAAATAGCCTAGTAATGAACCTATGAACCTATGTGTACTGCTATAGTACTTCTGCCATATGTTGCATGTGTGTGTGTTGTGGGGGGATGCACAGGTAATGGCCAGATATTTCTGCACAGGCGACATGTCTGAAACACTCTGGGTGTTCATCCCTACATACTGGATGTGTGTTGCCATCCAACCCTGTGATGTGGACACACATTACCAAGCCTGGATATACATATCCCAACAACACCACAAGCACAGTACACTACCTTGCTATGTATGCATGTAATTACACAGTTATTCACTAGTTAGGACTGTGATGCTATCCATGCAGCCCATTGGGCCAGTGGAAGCCACAACACACACTGCTGGCCCCTTTGCAAAAGCTTACCACAGACATCCCACATAGTGCATGTACTGTGCACACACATATCTAACCCAGACCGTATGCACACCACTTATTTATCCTGTCCAGTGGACTACAGATACAGGCACATTGTATAACAATAGCAGGAGGCTACTGCAGCGCAGGGCAGATTCACATGAAGGCAAGGCATCTGTGGTCATCAGTGTTAAGATGCTTCACATTCACCAAATGCACAGATATTGGCAACATTGTTGCAGACAGTTTAGGTGCAGGTACCCCCCCCCCCATTCTCCTACACAAGTGGAATTAGTTATCACAGATGACTGTAACCTCCCTATCCTCTCACATGTCCAGGTGAGGGCCACCCTCAACATTGCAGAACACATAGCATCACTGTTACAAAATGGTATCCCTGGATGTGTGCTACATTCACCCCTGGAGGACATAGCACCACATTACAGACTGATATTAATCCCTGGCCATACTACAGGATATGTACCTGAACAGTGCCATACATACACAGTGGTCCCACACCAATGAGGAGTAACCTCTACTGACCCTGGGAACTACTGCATCATATGCACAACTGGCCTTGTGTTCTAAGCTATGGAAGTTTTAAGTATAGGCAACATGTACAGCAATATTACATATGTAAATATTTCAGGACTATGTACACACAACCTATCTCATGGACATACCTATAGATAGTGAACTATGATGCATTTGGAGGTGTCACAGTAAACACAGTATTAACCTGCTAATTTGCATTACCTGTGTTTGTGGCAGCTGTTGCTGTGTCAGTGGTGCTGCTTGCTGCTTGCTGTTTGCTGCTGGTTTTGCTGCTGGCTGTCTGTATATTGTTTTTATTTCTCTCTCTGTCTCTCTCTCTCTCTTTCTCAGTAGGTTTTGTGCAATGAATGTATTGCATGTGTGGAGTGTGGGTACTGGATGCTTTTGTAGGTATCTGCATAGGTCCATGTGATGGCCTCTGCACCAATTGTAAGGCAGCATTTGCTAATTGCATACAGCCAGTTGTGTACTGATTGCATGTCTCACTGTGATTTCAGGACAGTGCTATAAAAGGGTATGTCAGATAGGCGTTGCCCTTTCAGATTGTAAGGGCGTGGACCATGCTGGTATGCTGTTGACAGTGTTCTGTGAGTGTGAAGGTTAGTACGTCTCTCATGCTTCATGCCGTGTTGTAAATTCATGTTGCTGCATTTCTCTCGCCTGTTCACTGTAGTGAGTGTGTATGCATACTGACACCTACGACTATATTTCATATGTATTGCTATATATATGTGTACATATACATACTTTCATATATGTACATTAGCTGACAATATTGGGTACAAGCTAACAATTTGCAGGGCTGTTTCTGTTAACACTACACTAGTATGGGAATCCAGTAATTGGGACAGTAAAAGTCTGCCTGACATGCTTTGGGTAGTACACATACTATATTGCCTTTATCTTCATTCCTACTATTACATGTTCCACTTATTTAGCACTATTTTCCTGTATGAGAGTGATGGCTTACTGGTAGGTCATACAGACTAGTGTTACAATGGTCTTGTGGTAGGACCTACTAGTATGCTTATATTTTGCTTTCAAATTGAGTATAGGGCCTATCAATCAAAGTGCTGGGGGCACCTTTACGCAGTTAAAGGGGTTAGTAGGTCTCACAGGAGTCGGGCTGTGTTGCAGATTCTGGTTGCTACATTTATCTTCACTGTTTCCTGTAGTGAGTGTGTATGGATACTGACACCTACCACTATATTTCATATGTATTAATATATATATATATATATATATATATATATATATATATATATATATATATATATATGTATGTGTACATATACATACTTTCATATATGTACATTACCTTACATTATTATGTACAAGCTAACAATTAGCAGGGCTGTTACTGTTAACACTAAACTAGTATGGGAATACAGTCGTTCAGGCATTACAGATCTACCTGACATGCTTTGGGTAGTACACATCCTATATTACCTTTATATTGATTCCTACTATTACATGTTATATTTATTTCAGCACTATGTTCTTATATGATAGTCATGGCTTAGTGGTAGGTCATACAGACTAGTGTTACCAAGGCCCTGGGTTTGGAACTGACAGTAGGAATTTTTTTTCTTTCAAACTGAGTATAGGACCTGTCAAAGTGCTGAAGGCACCTTTACGCAGTTAAAAGGGTTATTAAGTCTCACAGGAGTCAGGCTGTGTTGTAGATTGTGGTTGCTGCATTTATTTTCACTGTTTCCTGTAGTGAGTGTGTGTGAATACTGACACCTACCACTATATTTCACATGTATTAATATATTTATATATATATATATATATATATATATATATATATATATATATATATATATGTGTGTGTACATATAATACTTTCATATATGAACATTACCTTACATTATTATGTACAAGCTAACAATTAGCAGGGCTGTTTCCGTGAACACTAAACTAGTGTGGGAATCCAGTAATTCAGGCATTAAAATCTACCTGACATGCTTTGGGTAGTACACATCCTATATTGCCTTTATATTGATTCTTACTATTACATGTTATATTTATTTTAGCACTGTGTTCTTGTATGAGAGTCATGGCTTAGTGGTAGGTCATACAGACTAGTGTTACCAGGGTCCTGGGTTCGAGACTGACAGTGGGAATTAATTTTTCTTTCGAAATGAGTACAGGACCTGTCAATCAAAAGTGCCAAAGGCACTTTTAAGCACTTAAAACCAGGTCTGCGCTCGTTTGCGTGGAGCTCATGCATGCACACTGGCGGTGAGCTCCGCGCACACAAGCGCACACCCGCGCTATTTTCTTTGAAAGAAAAGAAAAAGGGGTGACAGGAAAGTGGTGAAAAAGGGGTCACAAAGAGGGTAAGACAGTAGGGAAACAAGCTTGGTATTTGCAGGAAGGATGTAGGTGAGGCCCATAGCTGCCCATGTCTTTCTCAGCAACAGCTGTGCATTTGTATGCAATTTGGTGTGACATTTGGAACCTTCCACCCCTGAGAGAGGTGTCAGGACAAAGTACAGTTTTGTACCTACCATAAATGTAGATGTTCGAAGATCCACATTGCTGCAGTCCTTACTTATGGGTAGTCCGCTGTCCTCGGTCGGCCCGAATACCAAAGTATTAGGCTGATGTCGGTCATGGGCGCTTAGAACTGACATCAGAGCGTCAGGGTATAAAAGCGCATGACCGACGTCATATCCTCAGTCTTTTCTTGCCCCAGATGTCAGAAGGCCCTAAACAGAAAGGCCACAGCCAAAAACAGAATACCTCCCAAAAGCATGCCCAACAACAACCACCACCCAAACTATATAACCATAACAAACAGCAGTGGGGAAGGAGGGAGGGTAAATTGGACTGCAGCAATGTGGATCTTCGAACATCTACATTTATGGTAGGTACAAAACTGTACTATGTTCTTCATCTCACATTGCTGCAGTCCTTAATTATGGGTAGAATCCCAAAGCAACGGGAATGGGAGGATGGAAATATCATAAAGCATTAGGGGCTGCCAAAATGCCCTGTAATATTGCAGTGGCAAACCCAGCCCTAGATTTAGAGTAAAGAGGAAGGTGGTAATGTTTAGAGAAAGTATGTACTGAACTCCAAGTAGCTGCTTCCAAAATATCTTTTGTAGCTACCCCCCTTAGAAAGGCAGTAGAAGTGGCAGTAGCCCTAGTGGAATGAGGTCTAACTCCAGCCGGAACCTCCTTACCATGATGGGAATAACAGAAAGAAATACAACCCCCAATCCATTTAGAAATAGTTTGTTTTGAAACAGGTTTACCCTGAGAACCCAAAGCAAAAGAAACAAACAACTGCTGAGACTGTCTGAACTCCTTGGTTCTGCTCAAGTAATAACGTAACTGCCTGTGAATATCCAAAGTATGCAAAATCTTCTTCCTTTATTTTGGGGTTTGCATAAAAAGTAGGCAAATGAATAGTTTGATTTAAAGCCACACTAGAAACCACTTTAGGCATAAAGGAAGGATTAGTACGCAAAGATACCCTGTCCTTATGAAAATCAGGAAAGGCTCCACTGCCATAAGGGCCTGTAATTCAGAAACCCTTCTTGCAGAAGTAATGGCCAACAAAAAAGCAGTCTTCCATGACAAATACTTTAATTCGGCAGTAGCTGCAGGCTCAAAAGGTTGTAGAGTAAGTTTTTCCAACACAAAACTGAGATCCCAAC